>NC_090236.1:36890295-37254462 GCF_024489055.1 Chanodichthys erythropterus
TTTCCCCTTTCGGTCCAGGAAACCCATCTCTTCCATCTCTGCCAGGGCTGCCGTTGTGTCCAGGTGTGCCCGGGATTCCAGGATAAGCTGGACAACTACTTTCAGGAGCAGCTTGCAGCAGCACGGACTCCATTAGGAGCAGAGCAGCCCAGAGGTGATGCTTTAACAGCGCCATCTGCTGTTCACTGTGGAAATGGCAAGATTTCTGCAATCAGAAAACACGCATCCCTGAGTTCAAATAAAAATATTTTTACTGTTTATACAAATATTTCCACTCTTTCATAATTGCGTTTAATAAACATGTTAGTCCTCTCTTAATATAATGACATTTAATAACAGTGAGGTTTAGAATGATAATTTAGTTGGGCTATACTTAGTGATTTCAAACAAGTTTACTTGGTTAAAGTAAAAAGAATGTAAATACATGCAACTTTTTGTCTCGCATTTTCAATTCATTCACTCAAAAATTCATTTTCAGTCTTACCAGATCAGGCGATCAGCACTAAATGTGAACACAACTGTGGACCCCTCACCAAATTTCAGTGACGTAATACCCAGATCAGAGTTCGATGACAAAAAAGAAACATCTTTAGATTTATTTTTTACTTGTGTCAGTTTTAGAGGTGAAGTAGAGGTATTACATTGATGAATCCAAATAGCACAGGAATATTTGATATTTCTTTAAATTGTAAAACAACAAGATCCAATATTTGTGTAAATGTTAATGATTGATTTTCTTAGGAATCAGGAGTGAAGTCATGATTCCATTCAAAAGTACAAAGTATAAAGTTATGAGCCATCAGAACTACAGCATTTTTACTAGTAGGGAAGAGCGGGGTAAGTTGTCACACTCTTCATAACTCCAAAACTAGAGGCTCTATCTCAAAAATCAAATAGCCACTTTGTGTGACTTTTTCTTCCATAGTCAACTTCCTGTTCACATGTGGTAAAGATCGCTCTAATCTGAGGTTAACACAGTTTTCTTATTTTTTAGCTTAAAAAGTTAAAAAATTGCACTTTAAACTTTATGCAATACAACTTTGTTAGATATGAATGTTAAAAATTATTATTTTGCACAACATAGAGGAAACAATAACGTGTCTTTAGCTGATGTGCTATGTTGAGCTAACCTTGAGATTATCAGCACACATGTCAGTACAAATAAACACTGCGGTCAAGCCAGCCGCCACCCAGAAATGAGCGGTCAATCTAGCCGCCCCTATATTTCGCGGTCCGCGCATACACTTGGTATTACGGTAAGACTGTCTGTGAACCGATCTGAACGTGATTTCACATTCATTCATTTATTCAGTCAGTCAGTCAGACAATAAAAATAACTAAAAAAAAATATTTCACAGCTCAATTTCACCTGAAAATGATAGTAAACCTCAAAGCCTGACATTGTATGCTGGTGAAAAATTAAAAGCCAAAATTAAAGCCCTCCAACACTCATACGCTGTTTTGTCCATACATTGTGAAACTGAATACATTTCACAGAACTATTTTACCTCGTGTGGAGAGGACACCTTATCACAGTGTTAACGGCACCGTTTCAGCAGGATATTCTGATGTTGGATTCCAAAATAAGAGCCCCCCCATTTTCAGAAATTCATAAAAAATAAAATCCTAGTTTCCACAGACTAATTTCACCTCAGCTGGAGAGGACACATTCTCACAGTGTCAACTGCACCGTTTCAAGGCATTCCGATGTTGCATTCCAAAATAAGAGCCCCTCAAACCTCATGTTTCTGCGGTTTTGCTCATATTTTCAGAAATTTATAAAAAATAAAATCCTAGTTTCCACAGAATAATTTCACCTCAGGTGGAGAGGACACATTCTCACAGTGTCAACTGCACCGTTTCAAGACATTCTGATGTTGCATTCCAAAATAAGAGCCCCTCAAACCTCATGTTTCTGCGGTTTTGCTCATATTTTCAGAAATTCATAAAAAATAAAATCCTAGTTTCCACAGCCTAATTTCACCTCAGGTGGAGAGGACACATTCTCACGGTGTCAACTGCACCGTTTCAAGACATTCTGATGTTGCATTCCAAAATACGAGCCCCCCAAAACTCATGTTTCTGCTGTTTTGCTAAAATTTTCAGAAATTCATAAAAAATAAAATCCTAGTTTCCACAGACTAATTTTACCTCAGCTGGAGAGGACACATTCTCACAGTGTCAACTGCACCGTTTCAGGACATTCTGATGTGGCATTCCAAAATAAGAGCCCCTCAAACCTCATGTTTCTGCTGTTTTGCTCATATTTTCAGAAATTCATAAAAAATAAAATCCTAGTTTCCACAGAATAATTTCACCTCAGATGGACAGTTCACCTTGTCACAGTGTCAACTGCACCGTTTCAAGACATTCTGATGTTGCATTCCAAAATAAGAGCCCCTCAAATCTCATGTTTCTGCTGTTTTGCTCATATTTTCAGAAATTCATAAAAAATAAAATCCTAGTTTCCACAGACCAATTTCACCTCAGGTGTAGAGGACACATTCTCACAGTGTCAACTGCACCGTTTCAAGACATTCTGATGTTGCATTCAAAAATAAGAGCCCCCCAAATCTCATGTTTCTGCTGTTTTGCTCAAATTTTCAAAAATTCATAAAAAATAAAATCCTAGTTTCCACAGACTAATTTCACCTCAGATGGACAGTTCACCTTGTCACAGTGTCAACTGCACCGTTTCAAGACATTCTGATGTTGCATTCCAAAATAAGAGCCCCCCAAACTTCATATCTATGCGCTGTTTTGACTATACGTTCAGAAAATCATAAAAATAAAAGTCCTAGTTTCCACAAAACAAATTTACCTAAGATGGAGAATACACCTTCTCATAGTGTCACCTACATCGTTTCAGGACATTCTGATGTTGTGTCCCAAAATAAAAGCCCCCCAAACTTCATATCTATGCGCTGTTTTGTCTATACATTCAGAAAATCATAAAAATAAAAGTCCTAGTTTCCACAAACCAAATTCACCTCAGGTGGACAGTACACCTTGTCACGGTGTCAACTACACAGTTTCAGGACATTCTGATGTGGCATTCCAAAATAAGAGCCCCCCAAATCTCATGTTTCTGCAGTTTTGCTCATATTTTCAGAAATTCATAAAAAATAAAATCCTAGTTTCCAGAGACCAATTTCACCTCAGATGGACAGTTCACCTTGTCACAGTGTCAACTGCACCGTTTCAAGACATTCTGATGTTGCATTCCAAAATAAGAGCCCCCCAAACTTCATATCTATGCGCTGTTTTGACTATACGTTCAGAAAATCATAAAAATAAAAGTCCTAGTTTCCACAAAACAAATTCACCTAAGATGGAGAATACACCTTCTCATAGTGTCACCTACATCGTTTCAGGACATTCTGATGTTGTGTCCCAAAATAAAAGCCCCCCAAACTTCATATCTATGCGCTGTTTTGTCTATACATTCAGAAAATCATAAAAAGAAAAGTCCTAGTTTCCACAAACGAAATTCACCTCAGGTGGACAGTACACCTTGTCACGGTGTCACCTACATCGTTTCAGGACATTCTGATGTTGTATTCCAAAATTAGAGCCCCCCAAACTTCATACACAGTTTGGAATACAATGTCAGAATGTACTGTAACGGTGTATTTGACACTGTGATAAGGTGTACACCCCATCTGACATTAAATTGTTCTGTGGAAACTAGGACTTTTCTTTTAAATGATTTTCTGAATGTATAGACAAAGTGCGCTGTTTTGTCTATACATTCAGAAAATCATAAAAATAAAAGTCCTAGTTTCCACAAACCAAATTCACCTCAGGTGGACAGTACACCTTGTCACGGTGTCAACTACACAGTTTCAGGACATTCTGATGTGGCATTCCAAAATAAGAGCCTCCCAAAACTCATGTTTCTGCAGTTTTGCTCATATTTTCAGAAATTCATAAAAAATAAAATCCTAGTTTCCACAGACCAATTTCACCTCAGCTGGAGAGGACACCTTCTCACAGTGTCAACTGCACCGTTTCAAGACATTCTGATGTTGCATTCCAAAATAAGAGCCCCCCAAAACTCATGTTTCTGCTGTTTTGCTCATATTTTCAGAAATTCATAAAAAATAAAATCCTATAGACAAAGTGTATATATGAGATTTTGGGGGGCTCCTATTTTGGAATACAACATCAGAATGTCCTGAAACAGTGTAGCTGAAACTGTGAGAAGGTGTCCTCTCCACCTGAGGTGAAATTATTCTGTGGAAACTAGGATTTTGTTTTTTATGAATTTCTGAAAATATGAGCAAAACTGCAGAAACATGAGTTTTGAGGGGCTCTTATTTTGGAATGCAACATCAGAATGTCTTGAAACGGTGCAGTTGACACTATGAGAATGTGTCCTCTCCAGCTGAGGTGAAATTAGTCTGTGGAAACTAGGATTTTATTTTTTATGAATTTCTGAAAATATGAGCAAAACAGCAGAAACATGAGTTTTGGGGGGCTCTTATTTTGGAATGCAACATCAGAATGTCTTGAAACGGCGCAGTTGACACTGTGAGAAGGTGTCCTCTCCAGCTGAGTTGAAATTGGTCTGTGGAAACTAGGATTTAATTTTTTATGAATTTCTGAAAGTATGAAAATATGAGCAAAACAGCAGAAACATGAGTTTTGAGGGGCTCTTATTTTGGAATGCAACATCAGAATGTTTTGAAACGGTGCAGTTGACACTGTGACAAGGTGAACTGTCCATCTGAGGTGAAATTAGTCTGTGGAAACTAGGATTTTATTTTTTATGAATTTCTGAAAATATGAGCAAAACTGCAGAAACATGAGTTTTGAGGGGCTCTTATTTTGGAATGCAACATCAGAATGTTTTGAAACGGTGCAGTTGACACTGTGACAAGGTGAACTGTCCATCTGAGGTGAAATTAGTCTGTGGAAACTAGGATTTTATTTTTTATGAATTTCTGAAAATATGAGCAAAACTGCAGAAACATGAGTTTTGAGGGGCTCTTATTTTGGAATGCAACATCAGAATGTCTTGAAACGGTGCAGTTGACACTATGAGAATGTGTCCTCTCCAGCTGAGGTGAAATTAGTCTGTGGAAACTAGGATTTTATTTTTTATGAATTTCTGAAAATATGAGCAAAACAGCAGAAACATGAGTTTTGGGGGGCTCTTATTTTGGAATGCAACATCAGAATGTCTTGAAACGGCGCAGTTGACACTGTGAGAAGGTGTCCTCTCCAGCTGAGTTGAAATTGGTCTGTGGAAACTAGGATTTAATTTTTTATGAATTTCTGAAAATATGAAAATATGAGCAAAACTGCAGAAACATGAGTTTTGAGGGGCTCTTATTTTGGAATGCAACATCAGAATGTTTTGAAACGGTGCAGTTGACACTGTGACAAGGTGAACTGTCCATCTGAGGTGAAATTAGTCTGTGGAAACTAGGATTCTATTTTTTATGAATTTCTGAAAATATGAGCAAAACTGCAGAAACATGAGTTTTGAGGGGCTCTTATTTTGGAATGCAACATCAGAATGTCTTGAAACGGTGCAGTTGACACTGTGAGAATGTGTCCTCTCCAGTTGAGGTGAAATTAGTCTGTGGAAACTAGGATTTTATTTTTTATGAATTTCTGAAAATATGAGCAAAACAGCAGAAACATGAGTTTTGGGGTCTCTTATTTTGGAATGCAACATCAGAATGTCTTGAAACGGTGCAGTTGACACTGTGACAAGGTGAACTGTCCATCTGAGGTGAAATTAGTCTGTGGAAACTAGGATTTTATTTTTTATGAATTTCTGAAAATATGAGCAAAACAGCAGAAACATGAGTTTTGGGGTCTCTTATTTTGGAATGCAACATCAGAATGTCTTGAAACGGTGCAGTTGACACTGAGAGAAGGTGTCCTCTTCAGCTGAGTTGAAATTGGTCTGTGGAAACTAGGATTTTATTTTTTATGAATTTCTGAAAATATGAGCAAAACAGCAGAAACATGAGTTTTGGGGGGCTCTTATTTTGGAATGCAACATCAGAATGTCTTGAAACGGTGCAGTTGACACTGTGAGAATGTGAGAATGTGTCCTCTCCAGCTGAGGTGAAATTAGTCTGTGGAAACTAGGATTCTATTTTTTATGAATTTCTGAAAATATGAGCAAAACTGCAGAAACATGAGTTTTGAGGGGCTCTTATTTTGGAATGCAACATCAGAATGTTTTGAAACGGTGCAGTTGACACTGTGACAAGGTGAACTGTCCATCTGAGGTGAAATTAGTCTGTGGAAACTAGGATTTTATTTTTTATGAATTTCTGAAAATATGAGCAAAACTGCAGAAACATGAGTTTTGAGGGGCTCTTATTTTGGAATGCAACATCAGAATGTCTTGAAACGGTGCAGTTGACACTATGAGAATGTGTCCTCTCCAGCTGAGGTGAAATTAGTCTGTGGAAACTAGGATTTTATTTTTTATGAATTTCTGAAAATATGAGCAAAACAGCAGAAACATGAGTTTTGGGGGGCTCTTATTTTGGAATGCAACATCAGAATGTCTTGAAACGGCGCAGTTGACACTGTGAGAAGGTGTCCTCTCCAGCTGAGTTGAAATTGGTCTGTGGAAACTAGGATTTAATTTTTTATGAATTTCTGAAAATATGAAAATATGAGCAAAACTGCAGAAACATGAGTTTTGAGGGGCTCTTATTTTGGAATGCAACATCAGAATGTTTTGAAACGGTGCAGTTGACACTGTGACAAGGTGAACTGTCCATCTGAGGTGAAATTAGTCTGTGGAAACTAGGATTCTATTTTTTATGAATTTCTGAAAATATGAGCAAAACTGCAGAAACATGAGTTTTGAGGGGCTCTTATTTTGGAATGCAACATCAGAATGTCTTGAAACGGTGCAGTTGACACTGTGAGAATGTGTCCTCTCCAGTTGAGGTGAAATTAGTCTGTGGAAACTAGGATTTTATTTTTTATGAATTTCTGAAAATATGAGCAAAACAGCAGAAACATGAGTTTTGGGGTCTCTTATTTTGGAATGCAACATCAGAATGTCTTGAAACGGTGCAGTTGACACTGTGACAAGGTGAACTGTCCATCTGAGGTGAAATTAGTCTGTGGAAACTAGGATTTTATTTTTTATGAATTTCTGAAAATATGAGCAAAACAGCAGAAACATGAGTTTTGGGGTCTCTTATTTTGGAATGCAACATCAGAATGTCTTGAAACGGTGCAGTTGACACTGAGAGAAGGTGTCCTCTTCAGCTGAGTTGAAATTGGTCTGTGGAAACTAGGATTTTATTTTTTATGAATTTCTGAAAATATGAGCAAAACAGCAGAAACATGAGTTTTGGGGGGCTCTTATTTTGGAATGCAACATCAGAATGTCTTGAAACGGCGCAGTTGACACTGTGAGAAGGTGTCCTCTCCAGCTGAGTTGAAATTGGTCTGTGGAAACTAGGATTTAATTTTTTATGAATTTCTGAAAATATGAAAATATGAGCAAAACTGCAGAAACATGAGTTTTGAGGGGCTCTTATTTTGGAATGCAACATCAGAATGTTTTGAAACGGTGCAGTTGACACTGTGACAAGGTGAACTGTCCATCTGAGGTGAAATTAGTCTGTGGAAACTAGGATTCTATTTTTTATGAATTTCTGAAAATATGAGCAAAACTGCAGAAACATGAGTTTTGAGGGGCTCTTATTTTGGAATGCAACATCAGAATGTCTTGAAACGGTGCAGTTGACACTGTGAGAATGTGTCCTCTCCAGTTGAGGTGAAATTAGTCTGTGGAAACTAGGATTTTATTTTTTATGAATTTCTGAAAATATGAGCAAAACAGCAGAAACATGAGTTTTGGGGTCTCTTATTTTGGAATGCAACATCAGAATGTCTTGAAACGGTGCAGTTGACACTGTGACAAGGTGAACTGTCCATCTGAGGTGAAATTAGTCTGTGGAAACTAGGATTTTATTTTTTATGAATTTCTGAAAATATGAGCAAAACAGCAGAAACATGAGTTTTGGGGTCTCTTATTTTGGAATGCAACATCAGAATGTCTTGAAACGGTGCAGTTGACACTGAGAGAAGGTGTCCTCTTCAGCTGAGTTGAAATTGGTCTGTGGAAACTAGGATTTTATTTTTTATGAATTTCTGAAAATATGAGCAAAACAGCAGAAACATGAGTTTTGGGGGGCTCTTATTTTGGAATGCAACATCAGAATGTCTTGAAACGGTGCAGTTGACACTGTGAGAATGTGAGAATGTGTCCTCTCCAGCTGAGGTGAAATTAGTCTGTGGAAACTAGGATTCTATTTTTTATGAATTTCTGAAAATATGAGCAAAACTGCAGAAACATGAGTTTTGAGGGGCTCTTATTTTGGAATGCAACATCAGAATGTCTTGAAACGGTGCAGTTGACACTGTGAGAATGTGTCCTCTCCAGCTGAGGTGAAATTAGTCTGTGGAAACTAGGATTTTATTTTTTATGAATTTCTGAAAATATGAGCAAAACAGCAGAAACATGAGTTTTGGGGTCTCTTATTTTGGAATGCAACATCAGAATGTCTTGAAACGGTGCAGTTGACACTGTGACAAGGTGAACTGTCCATCTGAGGTGAAATTAGTCTGTGGAAACTAGGATTTTATTTTTTATGAATTTCTGAAAATATGAGCAAAACAGCAGAAACATGAGTTTTGGGGTCTCTTATTTTGGAATGCAACATCAGAATGTCTTGAAACGGTGCAGTTGACACTGAGAGAAGGTGTCCTCTTCAGCTGAGTTGAAATTGGTCTGTGGAAACTAGGATTTTATTTTTTATGAATTTCTGAAAATATGAGCAAAACAGCAGAAACATGAGTTTTGGGGTCTCTTATTTTGGAATGCAACATCAGAATGTCTTGAAACGGTGCAGTTGACACTGTGAGAATGTGAGAATGTGTCCTCTCCAGCTGAGGTGAAATTAGTCTGTGGAAACTAGGATTCTATTTTTTATGAATTTCTGAAAATATGAGCAAAACTGCAGAAACATGAGTTTTGAGGGGCTCTTATTTTGGAATGCAACATCAGAATGTCTTGAAACGGTGCAGTTGACACTGTGAGAATGTGTCCTCTCCAGCTGAGGTGAAATTAGTCTGTGGAAACTAGGATTTTATTTTTTATGAATTTCTGAAAATATGAGCAAAACAGCAGAAACATGAGTTTTGGGGTCTCTTATTTTGGAATGCAACATCAGAATGTCTTGAAACGGTGCAGTTGACACTGTGACAATGTGAACTGTCCATCTGAGGTGAAATTAGTCTGTGGAAACTAGGATTTTATTTTTTATGAATTTCTGAAAATATGAGCAAAACAGCAGAAACATGAGTTTTGGGGTCTCTTATTTTGGAATGCAACATCAGAATGTCTTGAAACGGTGCAGTTGACACTGAGAGAAGGTGTCCTCTTCAGCTGAGTTGAAATTGGTCTGTGAAAACTAGGTTTTTTTTTTTTATGAATTTCTGAAAATATGAGCAAAACAGCAGAAACATGAGTTTTGGGGGGCTCTTATTTTGGAATGCAACATCAGAATGTCTTGAAACGGTGCAGTTGACACTGTGAGAATGTGAGAATGTGTCCTCTCCAGCTGATGTGAAATTAGTCTGTGGAAACTAGGATTTTATTTTTTATGAATTTCTGAAAATATGAGCAAAACAGCAGAAACATGAGTTTTGGGGGGCTCTTATTTTGGAATGCAACATCAGAATGTCTTGAAACGGTGCAGTTGACACTGTGAGAATGTGTCCTCTCCAGCTGAGGTGAAATTAGTCTGTGGAGACTAGGATTTTATTTTTTATGAATTTCTGAAAATATGAGCAAAACAATTTTTTTTTTAGTTATTTTTATTGACTGACTGACTGACTGAATAAATGAATGAATGTGAAATCACGTTCAGATCGGTTCACAGACAGTCTTACCGTAATACCAAGTGTATGCGCGGACCGCGAAATATAGGGGCGGCTAGATTGACCGCTCATTTCTGGGTGGCGGCTGGCTTGACCGCAGTAAATAAACACAGAGAACATGCTCAAAAAAGAGGTTCAACATGATAAGTCAGTTATGTTCAGAGATTAAACATGTTAAGTTAAGCGAATTATCTGCAGTATTACATTCAGTTATCATGGATCTATGTGCAAGAGTTTAAAGTTAAAAGTAAAGTGGTCTTGCCACTTCATGTGTTTTTGATTGAAATGTGTATTGTTTGGATTGAAATAATTGTTTTCCAAATTCTCTAGGCATGATTGTTTATATTTCCAGTTCTGGTTTGAATTTAAAAATTAAAATAATAACAATCAAGAAGTTGTGTTCTTATTTTTAAATAATCTAGTGTGACAACTTGCCCGCCAATGGGGCAAATTGTCACAAGTGCACATTCTCTATTCGATAGTTTACAACTCCGTAATGAGATAAGATATGAAAATGTAATGAATACAACATATGTGCCCAAGACTTCCTTCTTTCATTTGGTATGACATGTATACCATTGTGATGTATGGTGCTCAGTAGATGTTAGACAGTGTGAAAAGTGTGACAACTTACCCCGCTCTCCCCTAATTAAAGCTGCTGTCCGTAACTTATTTTGTGTTCAGAATTTACAAAAATTATATAATGAGCGAGTACATCATGAATCCATTTATTTTCTAAACCGTGTTTTTGTCTTATCCTGAATCACTACATTACACCTATAATAAGTGTTTATATTTGGACTATTTTCGACTGGTTCGGGTTGTACCGCTGCGGAGTAGCACAGTAGCCTATCTGCGTGACTCGTCATAGACATAAAGTAGTTCCGGTACAATGTTCTTCCACAAGACGCATGCAGATCTGTTTATTAAACGCTATGGACGGCGATATGCCCGAAGACAGGATTTTATAGTTTGTTATTTTCCCAAACTAAAAAAACACCTTACAGACAGTGTCTATAATGATATGAACGGCTTTATGTGCACATACAAATCTTGTCAACAAATCAGCTCTGGTGTTCACAACACATATTTGTGCAGGGCATAAAACACACATTAGTTTGTTATTTGAAGTTCTGTTAGTCACACAATGTCAGATTTGCAATGAAATATAAGAGAGAAAGACACATGACAAATAATCATGAGAAATATTTTATTCATTAATCTGAAACAAAATTATTTATATTCATCATTTCATAATATTGTTTCATATGTAATGTGCATTCTGTGTGCATAGGACATCGTTAATCTAGCATTAGTATCACAGATTTGTATATTTCTTAATATTGTAAAAATGATTTTTGCTGCTTGTTCAGTACTTAATTAAAAAATGTTACACAAAGTTACACAATTTTGTTTTGACATTAATTGTGCCCAAACTACTTAAATAGCCTACACTCTAAAAAATGCTGGGTTAAAAACAACCCAAGTTGGGTTAAATATGGACAAACCCAGCAGGTTGGGTTAAAGGGCACCTATTTCACATGATGTAATATAGGTCTCTGGTCTGGACAAGTTTCAGCTTAAAATACCCCACAAATTTGCCCCTATTTGGGGGTGAGCAAAAACATGCCTTTTACTACATTACTATATTGCTGGCTAAAAAAAAAAAATCCAAAATTGGTTGAAAAAAAAAATGGCTGAGTGAAAACAACCCAATCCATATTTAACCCAGCATTTTTTAGAGTATATGTAAAATTCAATGGTTTCTGACCTCACAAATCGTCCAGTCTGTGAGCAAGAAATTCACATAATATTATATTATCATAATATTGACTGAGGTTTGAGAATGTCCTAAAATGGACACCGTACTCTGGTGACAACTTATTCATTGCAAATGTTTGCTATGCAAGCTACAGAAGCTATTATAAAAGTGAATAATCAAGTTCATATTACTCATTTTTTATAAGTTGTAATGTATTATGCCAGGTAGACTTTTTACTTGTTACCTCAATTTTTTGAGTAGCTTCTATAGGTTTGTTTTTACAGTGTAAATTCTGTCTCTATTTCACATATGATGGGATGTGGATTATCACAGTTGGCATCATCCCAAAGGCCAGATTGTGGGATAATACCACAATCTTGTAGTCCCTTATAATCATCAGGCTGACCATTAAGCCAGTTGGTAAAAGTCAATTGCTTTCCCTCAGTGTCCACAAACTGTCCCTCGGTTTCTCTATCTGTGATTCTAATAAATGGCCTCTTACTACTTAAACCACTGGATACTGATAATTTCAGTAGCGCCTGGTTTTCTAAAGTAGTTGTTGGCAAAACCATTGCTCCTCCAAAGTCCTTGCAGTACTGCATCCCATTATCAAACGTAAGCTCAATACCATCAGTGACATAGTATTTCTGTCCAACTTTTCTGAATGTATTAAAACTCGCAGCTTTTTCAAGCATAGCAATCTTGGTGTTAAGATGCTGGATCTCAGATTTCAGGGATTCAGACGTACTTTCACTTCCAGGCAAGCCTGAAAACAGAATAATTACACTTAGAAAATATAGCTGCTAGCAGCAATTAATGAGGTTCAAGCGTATTAAGATCTTTATGCCATCCATGGTGTTAGGGTCTAGGTCGACATAAAAGCATTTAGGATTTATAGGCTTTTAGGTATATAATATGGAGATGACCATTTTCTTAATGATCCTGTTATGGCTATTCAAATGGTAAAGTTCAACAGTTTTTGATATTTATTGACCTAAAAAATCTAGAGAATTATAGAGGTTTACAGTGGTTTTGAGGTTGAGTGAAATACCTAGGACCTTAAGGCAAAGTTATAGAGAATGAGATTCAACCTATGATATAGCACCACCTGGTGGCTGATTTCTTTCATACTTCACACAGACCGCTAGAGTCAAGAGTCAAACAGGCCCACCAAGTTTCGTTTTGATCGGCCTCCGGTAACCTGGTCAAACAGGTTCTTAAATTTCATAGGCCAATGGCAGCCATGTTTTTTGAGAGACGCGAAGGTCCTCATAGACATTCATGGCACCTTCGACCAAGACACCGCATGCCAATTTTTAACTCAATTGGACTAACAGTTGCATAGTTATATAGCCATTTTTGTGTTTTTTTCTTGTTATAGCGCTACCAAGTGGACAACTGCTTTACCATCATGACAACTCGGACAAGGACAGTGCATGCCAATTTTCAAGTCAATCAGATAAACTGTTGTGTAGATGTAGTGGTTTACATGTTTTTTTTTTCTATTACAGTGCCACCAAGTGGCCAAACACTACATTTTTTTTATTTTGACCCCAGGCTGACTTTGTACACGCGTGTACCAGGTTTGGTGAAAAAATCTCATTGCGATCAAGAGATACAACCATTTTAGTAAAAGGCAACTGCTACTTCAAATGTTTCGGCGTTCTGTTGCGAACCTGACTCGCCAGTCGAAATTCTTTTGATAACTTTTTGCCATGAGTGTTTCTAGATTATGCATGTCAAGTTTTGAACATAGCACAAATGGCCTATGAGGAGTTCGTAAAAGTGTTTTTTGAGATACATGAATGTTGTGATAAATCATCAAGGCAACTCAGACAAAGTCAATCGGACTAAAAGTTGCAGTTGCAGTTGCTGTTTTATAATTTTTTTTCATATTATAGCACCACCAAGTGGTGAATCACTGCAGATATTTTTTGTGTGGCCACAAAATAAGCTTGTAAATAAATATTACAAGTTTGGTGAAAATATCTCATTCTGTTAAAGAGTTACAGCCATTTTAGTGAACGTTGCCTTGCCTACTTTGAACATTTTGGCATCCCTTAGCAAGTGTGCCATGAGGGTCTCTAGATGATGCATGTCAAGTTTCAAGTGAATAGGACAAACTGCCTATGAGGAGTTCGAAAAAGTAGATTTTTTTGGAAAATTCAAAACGGCAGAAAATTTTTAATGGCGGAAATAAGATATAGATTTTGTTGGTCTTGGGCCAAGGAATCCAATAGTATAAGACACTCAAGTCTACGACAAACAGTTTGGGAGTTATGAGCAGTTTTGCATTTTTGATCACTAGTAGCGGGCAAGACTACTACCATCTACCAGTTTCATGTCTTTAGGCCTTACGGTTTGGTCTGCATGATCAGTTTTAAGGCAGAATAATAATAATACTAAAAATCTTAATTACATTAGGGTTTCAGAGCTACGTGCTTGAACCCCTAATTAGGTAAAGGGGTGAAATCTCCTGGGGTGTTAAAAAATAAATTATTTACAGGACAAAAAATACTTTTCTGAGGTATAAAAATCAACATTTCCACACTCACTGAAGCTCTACAGTAATTTAAACATGAGGAGTTTTTAAATATCTAAATGATTTATGTTTAATACCTGGTGGTCCCCTTTCACCCTTAGCTCCAGCTGGGCCAGACGGTCCTGCTTTACCCGGCGTTCCCAGCACATTCACTCCTGAGACAGTAAAGTGGGTGTGAAAACATAACCACATCTCTCTTTCACTGACCCACTCATTCATTTTCTCTCTCACACACACAAACCTGGCTCTCCCTTCTCTCCTTTGGGTCCAATTGCTCCATCTTTACCATCTCTCCCATCTCTACCAGGCAGACCGTTGTGTCCAGGAGTCCCGGGAACGCCACCATATGCAGGACAGTTCAGGTTCTGAGGTTCAGCTCCATCCAACAGAACAAACTGAAGGAGCAGAAGAGCCCCGAGGAACAGCTTTAGTAGCGCCATCTGGTGGTACACAATGGGAAAACATCAGACAACTTTTCCTCAACTGTAAATGACATTTGATTAGTTTTGCCTGTAGTGTCTTGCCTTAAACTTACAGAAATAAAACAAAAACAAAACAAAAGCTCTAAGTAGTTTTAATAGCATATTCTTTACAATTTGTTTTGTAGTAACTCATCAAATATGTTAGACAATGTGTCACTAATACAGGCGTATATTATTATACATCGATCAGACATAACATTGTGACCACTGACACTGAAGTGAATAACACTGATCATCTCTTCATCATGTTAGTGTGTGGGATATATTAGGCAGCAAGTGAACGTTTCGTCCTCAAAGTTGATGTTTTAGAAGCAGGCAAAATGGGCAAGCGTAAGGATTTCAGCGAGTTTGACAAGGGCCAAATTGTGATGGCTAGATGACTGGGCAGAGCATCTCCAAAACTGCAGCTCTTGTGGGGTGTTCCCGGTCTACAGTGGTCAGTATCTATAAAAAGTGCTCCAAGGGAGGAACCGGCGACAGGGTCATTGTCAACCAAGACTCATTGATGCTCGTGTGGTCTGATCCAACAGAGGAGCTACTGTAGCTCAAACTGCTCAAGAAGTTAATGCTGGTTCTGATAGAAAGGTGTCAGAATACACAGTGCATCAGTTTGTTGCGTATGGAGCTGCATAGCTGCAGACCAGTCAGGGTGCCCATGCTGACCCCTGTCCACCTCCGAAAGAGCCAACAGTGAGCATCAGAACTGGACCATGGAGCAATGGAAGAAGGTGGCCTGGTCTGATGAACCACGTTTTCTTTTACATCACGTGGATGTCCGGGCACGTGTGCATCTCTTACCTGGGGAACACATGGCACCAGGATGCACTATGGGAAGAAGGCAAGTGTGATGCTTTGGGCAATGTTCTGCTGGGAAACCTTGGGTCCTGCCATCCATGTGGATGTTACTTTGACACGTACCACCTACCTAAGCATTGCTGCAGAAACATGTACACCCTTTAATGGAAACGGTATTCCCTGGTGGCTGTGGCCTCTTTCAGCAGGATAATGCTCCTGACACAAAGCAAAAATGGTTCAGGAATGGTTTGAGGAGCACAACAACGAGTTTGAGGTGTTGACTTGGCCTCCAAATCCCCCAGATCTCAATCCAATCGAGCATCTGTGGGATGTACTGAACAAACAAGTCTGATCCATGGAGGCTCTGCCTCGCAACTTACAGGACTTAAAGGATCTGCTGCTGACATCTTGGTGCAGATACCACAGCACACCTTCAGGGGTCTAGTGGAGTCCATGCCTTGACAGGTCAGGGCTGTTTTGGCAGCAAAAGGTGGTCATAATGTTATGCCTAATCGGTGTATATCTTGTGTTATGTTTATTAGGATTGTGTTTGGGTCTTGGTATTGCTTTCCAAGTTTCTATCTATAGTTTAATAATTTTTTTTCTGAGATCTGAGGAAAATTAGTCTATATTTTATTTGTGTGGCATGATAAAGATACAAAATGTTGTTAATGAACATCAATGAATCACTTGTTGTATTATATCAAGGAAATGCAATTGCCTCCTTGTTTAGATTTTGGATATCTGTTGCTACACATTTGGCCAATGTATTAAAGGTGCCCTTGATTCAAAAATTGAATTTACCTTGGCATAGTTGAATAACAAGAGTTCAGTACATGGAAATGACATACAGTGAGTCTCAAACTCCATTGTTTCCTCCTTCTTATATAAATCTCATTGGTTTAAAAGACCTCCGAAGAACAGGCGAATCTCAACATAACACAGACTGTTACGTAACAGTCGGGATCATTAATATGTATGACCCCAATATTTGCATATGCCAGCTCATGTTCCCAACATTATGAAAGGCATTACACAAGGGCAGCCAGTATTAACGTCTGGATCTGTGCACAGCTGAATCATCAGACTAGGTAAGCAAGCAAGAACAATAGCGAAAAATGGCAGATGGAGCAATAATAACTGACATGATCCATGATATCATGATATTTTTAGTGATATTTGTAAATTGTCTTTCTAAATGTTTCGTTAGCATGTTGCTAATGTACTGTTAAATGTGGTTAAAGTTACCATCGTTTCTTACGGTATTCACGGAGACAAGAGCCGTCACTATTTTCATTTTTAAACATTTGCAGTCTGTATAATTCATAAACACAACTTCATTCTTTATAAATCTCTCCAACAGTGTGTAATGTTAGCCGTTAGCCACGGAGCACTATCAAACTCATTCAGAATCAAATGTAAACATCCAAATAAACACTGTACTTACGCGATTAGACATGCTGCATGACGAACACTTTGTAAAGATCCATTTTGAGGGTTATATTAGCTGTGTGAACTTTTTTTATGTTGTTTAAGGCAAGCGCGAGCTCCGTGGGCGGAGAGCACGAGCAATTAAAGGGCCACACACCCTGAATCGGCTCATTTATAATGATGCCCCAAAATAGGCAGTTAAAAAAATGAATTAAAAAAAATCTATGGGGTATTTTGAGCTGAAACTTCACAGACACATTCAGGGGACACATTACACTTATATTACGTCTTTAAAAAAAAAAAGTTATAGGGCACCTTTAAATATTAGGCATTGCTTACAATACAATACAATAAAAAAATAGATATGTTATGTTGGGATTCATTTTGAAGCGGAAGAAACGAGCCAAGATAAGAGAGTTAGTTCCTGGCACAGCTCAGAACACAGCGCTCACGGGAGTGTCAAGGGAGTATAAGAATTTTACCAAACATCCCAGCAACAGACAATAAAAGTGTAAAAAGATCTTTAATGGAAAAAATAGATTTTTATGCCAAAATTAAAGATAAATAAACTGGACTTGCTGATTTCTGATTTAGAAAAAAAAAAAAAAAAGGGAGGAAAAACCTCTTAACCCAACCAGAAAATTCTAAAGAAAATACAGTAATATCTGTGGCAATAAAAAAACTCTAAGCTAGCTTGAATTAAAGAGAAGCAGTACTTAGAGAAACAGAACGTAATAATATACAAAAGATATATGACCAAATTTGACACCTAAGTGAGAGTTTGATGTTCAAAGTTTGATAGATAAAAACATACGTATTCCTAAATGAGGACAGACATATATAACAATAATATATGACAGAGTTAATCAAAAGTCAAATATGGAGGTTACAGACAACAAGGAAAAATATATTTTAATCATTAATTAAGTCGGTTACATAGTGGATTTTTAGATTGTCAGCCACTGGGGTTGCATGAGTGAGTCAGTGCTGGGTTGTACCAGGATGGGAATTCGTTGTGCCAAATAGATATGTGGATTATCCACTGTGATGACCCCTAACAGAAGCAGCCGGAAGAGACAGAGTTTTGAAAAATGTACAAACATAAAAGCATTAATTCAGTAGAAGAGACAGAGACTGCTTAAGGCTGACCACAAATTAGTAGTAGGATATTTAGGAAAACAAAGAAAAAGTTTAATATTGATTAACTGAAATTAATTTGAATAAAGTATGATGTAATTAAAGTTTTTTTTTTTTTTTTTTTTTTTTTAATTTTGCAGCTATTATTTATAATACAAGAATAATAAAAAGTTAGGATAGTTGACAAAGCAATTGTAGAATTATTAGAAAATTTCCTCTGATATAAATGGAATTTGATCCTTGCTAGAAAAACAAGGTGACTGAAGACGTTTAATGATATAATTATGAATAAGATAAAGAAAAGCTTCTAAAGTTAGAGATAACTAGTCAGAGAGATATTGAGATTAAATGATAAAATGAAAAGCAGATTGTCAACAAACATTGAACAGAAATTGTAGATACAGAGAGGTAGGTTAATAAATCCTGTAAAAATAAATAAATGCTAAATAAATAAATAAGATGCAAAAACGTGTTGGAAGTTATTAGAATAAACAGTATTTACTGTGATTCAGTTAAAAGTACAACCAGGGTTCAGTAAAGGTTAAACCACTGATAATGCCTAAAAACTGCTGAAAAGGTTTTGGAAGGACCCATGGAGGAAAAAAACAAGCCTTGTGTGTGTCTGCCAGGAATGTAGGATGAGTTATCCTGAAAGTAATAATGACCCAGAGACTAGGTGAGCACATGGATGCCGACTGCTTATGGTCCGGGTTACTGTGGAATAAAATGTGATGAATGTCTGTAAGACACACAGCTGGGTATTTCTGCATGGTTTTAAAGGTAATAGTGAACAGGAACACCACCTCAGAACCTCAAGTTCTTACCTGTGCCATGAGAAAAGAGCTGGCACAAGATTAACAGAACAGTAAATTATTCAAAGGTTCTGAGGTGGATGGAGTTGAATATTACTTGTCAAAAACAACGAAAGTAAATAAAGATCAAAAAGAGCATAAGGGAAGAATAATGCTGACATGTAGAAAAATCCAGCCAATATGAACCATTTTTTTTTTTTTTTTTTTGGATAAAGTAATAATTATTAATGGTTTAAATAACTATAAATGTAGCAGGAATTTGGTCTTTAGTTGATTTTACTGTACAATTGATTGTAGTGGACCAAAGCTTTTGGGAAGATAATAGCAATAGCAATAATAATATCTGTCATAAAGAACAGATATATATCTCTGTTGCATATGAACCTACGACACTGGAAAAATATAGCCAATGTGAGAAGGAAAATAAGAATGTTACTGTTGAAAAATCTACAAGTTTGAAATACAGAAAGTGGAAAAATATATTTAATTTTACATAAAGAAAGAATATTTTATTTGGCAGAAAATGCAAGTTATAAAAAATATTGTCACTGAAGAAAACATGAATGTTACCTAATGCATTGAAATTAAATGGTCCTTTAAAATAAGGAATACCAAACTGTTTTAAAACAGGTAACAGCAGACTTTATACTCCAAAGAGAAATTCTCAAATTATGTAAAATTTTGTGCTTTAATATTTGAAAATTATGGGATATTTATATTTGCATCAAATTGCATAATTAATTCAGCAATAGAAAATAGGTGAAGAAAAACCCTCAATGATATTAGTATTACAGACTAAAACGAGATGTTTTGAGGAGAATGTTCAGATACAAATATATAAGTAGAAGAAGGCACTAATTATAGAAGATTTACTATATTATCTAAGTGCCTTATAGAAGTCTTGAATAAGGTGATTATACTCTATAAGGTAAAAAGGGACTTTAGAAACCTTTAGAAACTTTTGAGGAAAAGTTTATATATTTGGTTAGAGCTGGAATAATTTTGGAAAAAGGAAAGAGAAAGTAAACACTACATTGGTCAGACAGGCCAAAGTTTAAGAAGAACATTTATAGCAATATAAATATACTGAATTGTGTAAGAATGTAATTTTAGAAAATCATAATAAAGTTAAGATTATGAAACTTATTTGGTGATACTGAAACTGAAGTTTTGAAAACTGTTAATTACTGTGAAGAATATGGAAGAATGTTCTAGGAACAGTGAATCACAAAAGTGGCTTGAACTTATCCAGTAAAGAAACATTTTGAATGGATCGCAATAACACATAATGCTATTTTATGTTTGTGCAACAATATCTTAACCCATGAAAAAACTTTTAGAAATTAGGTAATGATCATAAATAAGTATTTAAAGTTATTGTGCATTGTATAAATATAACAGTGAATTAAATTAATTACAGTTATTGTTAGTTATGTGTGTGTGCCTGTCCATGAGGAGGAAGCTAGCACTCAGAAGTGTGTGCAGTTCTATGTGTGTGCTCAAGGACACAGAGAACTGAAGGAGTTTACTGGAGTTCAAGGACATGAGAAGGCAGACAGCTCGCACCTGCGAGGCCTTGAGAAGGATCTGGGAAACTTTGGAAAAGTTACAACTTACGTCAATCAAGAAGATAACCTATGTCTGTAATAAACAACACGAGTATAAAAGACTGATGAGTTGATTTCCTCTTCGGATACGGATACGTCAGTACCCCCAGAGCTGACTACGCCTTTGATTCAAAGAGTCATTATTCTATTTTATACTTTAATGATGAAGTGTTATTTGCCTTTACATTTTATTACAAAAAGAAAAGTAACCAATTAAAAGAAATGTAATTGCTGCCTGCTGTAGCTTTAGTGTTTTAAGACCTTGAACAAGAACACACCACAGAGGAGTCTTCTGACCAAATTGTAAGTAATGCTTTAAAATGCTTATAATTTAGGCCAGACTCGACTTACTTTACCTAACCTGAGAATAATACAGAGTAAGGTTAATAAGATGTTAGGATCAAAAGACACACCGTAAAACACACAACAGCCTCTATGCAGTTCTGCTGAAGAACATATAAGAGAAACATTCATTAATAATTCCATTAGTCTCGTGAAAATATAGAGAAAAGGATTTGTATGGGGGATAAACTGGAAATATTTGCTTTTTTATTTGCAGACAGACACAAGTTCCCATACAAAGTCTTTTCATTAGCAACATTTTTGAGATATTGAGACAAAACATCAGTTTGTAATTCTTGGTTTAAATTCATTTAATGCACTGTTTTAAATATACAATGCACAGTAACTTTAAATACTTATTTATGATCATTACCTAACTTCTAAATGTTTCTACATGGGTAAAGGCATTATTGCACTAACACATAGCATTATGTGTTCAAGGAAAATATATCATCCAGAGGCGCATCTGGTACTCACAAACAAAATATGCGTTGTTTTTTTTAAGATGTTGCCCTGTCTTATAATAAAGGCTTTTTACCCTTCGAATTATGCGAGTACCTGGACATGGATTTTCTTGCTTCACAACACGATCCACCTACCATTTTAGCATTATGTGTTATTGCCATCCATTCAAAATGTTTCTTTACTGGATAAGTTCAAGCCACTTTTGTGATTCACTGTTCCTGTTTTTTATTTCTTTCATTAATTTACTGCAGTGGTTCTCAGCTAAAATAACATTCAGGTACTTACCAGTTTAATGGAGGAGTCCAGATGACAGCCAGCGTCTGTTGCCAAACAAGTCCGCAAGACTAAAATCACACAACTGACTGAAGAGAGGAAGGTCTTCTTGCTTTAAATCTGAGGGGTTTGTTGTTGTCAATCTCATATTAGGAAAAACTGATATGCTGCGCATGTGCAATGTGCTTTTAGGCCCTCCCAACCTCTCATATGTGGACATCCTGTTGTACTATTCCTTCAAAATTATATGTTAAATGATTGAATTTTAAGGGATAGTTCTAGTTCACCCAAAAATGAAAATGATCCCATGATTTACTCACCCTCAAGCCATCCTAGGTGTATATGACTTTCTTTCAATCAAACACAATCAAAAAATATCCTGGCTCTTCCAAGCTTAATAATGAATGGCACTCCTCCTGATTTTGAAGTCCAAAAAAGTTCATCCATCCGTCATAAAAGCAATCCACACAACTAATAACTGTTAATAAAGGCCTTCTGAAGCAAAGCGATGGGTTTATTTACAAATTTACATAAACTATAAAAACTGGCTTCTGGTAACGGCCGTACATCTGGCAGAAGTTGTTAATAGCATATTACTATCACAGATTTGTAAATTTATTAATACTGTAAAAATGATTTTTTTGCTGCTTGTTCAGTTCAGTTATACAAAGTAACACAATTTGTTTCTAATTAATTGTGCCCAATCTACTTAAAAATGTTAAATTCAATCGTTTCTGACCTCACAAATCACCCAGGCGAGCTTCAAAACTAAGAAATTCACCAAAACACGATTGAAATTGCCTCTCACTGCAGAACACACAAGATCCAGGGGGTGGAGACAGGTAGGTTTAGGGATATGTAAAGTGGGAGGAGTTGGATCCAGATTCAGGGGGTGGAGACAGGTAGGTTTAGATCCAGGGGGTGGAGATGGGTATGTTTAGATCCAGGGGGCGGAGACGGGGGATATGTAAAGTGGGAGGATCTGGATCCAGATCCAGGAGGCGGAGACAGGTAGGTTTAGGGATATGTAAAGTGGGAGGAGTTGGATCCAGATCCAGGGGGCGGAGACAAGTAGGTTTCGATCCAGGGGGTGGAGACTGTTTGGTTTAGATCCAGGGGGTGGAGACTGGTAGGTTTAGGGATATGTAAAGTGGGAGGAGTTGGATCCAGATCCAGGGGGTGGAGACTGTTTGGTTTAGATCCAGGAGGCGGAGACTGGTATGTTTAGGGATATGTAAAGTGGGAGGAGTTGGATCCAGATCCAGGGGGTGGAGACTGGTAGGTTTAGGGATATGTAAAGTGGGAGGAGTTGGATCCAGATCCAGGGGGTGGAGACAGGTAGGTTTAGATCCAGGGGGTGGAGACTGGTAGGTTTAGGGATATGTAAAGTGGGAGGACCTGGATCCAGATCCAGGAGGCGGAGACAGGTAGGTTTAGGGATATGTAAAGTGGGAGGAGTTGGATCCAGATCCAGGGGGCGGAGACAAGTAGGTTTCGATCCAGGGGGTGGAGACTGTTTGGTTTAGATCCAGGGGGTGGAGACTGGTAGGTTTAGGGATATGTAAAGTGGGAGGAGTTGGATCCAGATCCAGGGGGTGGAGACTGTTTGGTTTAGATCCAGGAGGCGGAGACTGGTATGTTTAGGGATATGTAAAGTGGGAGGAGTTGGATCCAGATCCAGGGGGTGGAGACTGGTAGGTTTAGGGATATGTAAAGTGGGAGGAGTTGGATCCAGATCCAGGGGGTGGAGACAGGTAGGTTTAGATCCAGGGGGTGGAGACTGGTAGGTTTAGGGATATGTAAAGTGGGAGGACCTGGATCCAGATCCAGGAGGCGGAGACAGGTAGGTTTAGGGATATGTAAAGTGGGAGGAGTTGGATCCAGATCCAGGGGGCGGAGACAAGTAGGTTTCGATCCAGGGGGTGGAGACTGTTTGGTTTAGATCCAGGGGGTGGAGACTGGTAGGTTTAGGGATATGTAAAGTGGGAGGAGTTGGATCCAGATCCAGGGGGTGGAGACTGTTTGGTTTAGATCCAGGAGGCGGAGACTGGTATGTTTAGGGATATGTAAAGTGGGAGGAGTTGGATCCAGATCCAGGGGGTGGAGACTGGTAGGTTTAGGGATATGTAAAGTGGGAGGAGTTGGATCCAGATCCAGGGGGTGGAGACAGGTAGGTTTAGATCCAGGGGGTGGAGACTGGTAGGTTTAGGGATATGTAAAGTGGGAGGACCTGGATCCAGATCCAGGAGGCGGAGACAGGTAGGTTTAGGGATATGTAAAGTGGGAGGAGTTGGATCCAGATGCAGGGGGCGGAGACAGGTAGGTTTCGATCCAGGGGGTGGAGACTGTTAGGTTTAGATCCAGGGGGTGGAGACTGTTTGGTTTAGATCCAGGGGGTGGAGACTGGTAGGTTTAGGGATATGTAAAGTGGGAGGAGTTGGATCCAGATCCAGGGGGTGGAGACTGTTTGGTTTAGATCCAGGAGGCGGAGACTGGTATGTTTAGGGATATGTAAAGTGGGAGGAGTTGGATCCAGATCCAGGGGGTGGAGACTGGTAGGTTTAGGGATATGTAAAGTGGGAGGAGTTGGATCCAGATCCAGGGGGTGGAGACAGGTAGGTTTAGATCCAGGGGGTGGAGACTGGTAGGTTTAGGGATATGTAAAGTGGGAGGACCTGGATCCAGATCCAGGAGGCGGAGACAGGTAGGTTTAGGGATATGTAAAGTGGGAGGAGTTGGATCCAGATGCAGGGGGCGGAGACAGGTAGGTTTCGATCCAGGGGGTGGAGACTGTTAGGTTTAGATCCAGGGGGTGGAGACTGGTAGGTTTAGGGATATGTAAAGTGGGAGGAGTTGGATCCAGATCCAGGGGGTGGAGACTGGTAGGTTTAGGGATATGTAAAGTGGGAGGAGCTGGATCCAGACCCCGCCCCCTGGATATTGTGTTCTGCATGCAAGCGCATCCAGTATTGTTTGTATACAAGAAATACGTCTATGTAGCAGTTGATCACGTGATGCACTTAACATTCTAATCACACCGATGTGATCATATGCTTCAAAGGGTTAATTATCAAACGTAAATATATATATATATATATATATATATATTTTTTTTTTAGAAGCTGCATTCAAATAAATCTGGATCAAAAATCCGAGGGGGCCTGACACCTCTGGTGACGAGTATTGACTCATTCATTGCAAATGTTTGCTATGCAAGCTACAGAAGCTATTAAAAAAGTATTAACAAATGTCAAGTAGACTTTTTACCCAACATCTTTTAGTGTGTCATAGCTGTTCAGTATATGTAGTTTTTATTCAAAACATGGGATGAAATCTACCCAAACATACTGAGTGCAAATTGTTACCTCAGTTTTATTGAGTAGATTCTATAGGTTTGATTTTACAGTGTAAATTCTAACTTATTATTATTTCACATATGGTGGGATATTGACCATTACAACCGACATCATCCCAAAGGCCAGAGTCCATGATAGTACCACAGTCTTGTGCTCCCTTATAATCATCAGGCTGACCAGGATGCCAGTTGGTAAAAGTCAATTGTTTTCCCTCAGTGTCCACAAACTGTCCCTCGGTTTCTCTATCTGTGGCTCTAATTAATGGCTTCTTACCCCTTAAACCACTGGATAATAATACTTTCAATAGCGCCTGGTTTTCTAAGGCAGTTGTTGGCAACACTATTGCTCCTCCAAAGTCCTTGCAGTACTGCATCCCATTATCAAACGTAAGCTCAATACCATCAGTGACATAGTATTTCTGTCCAACTTTTCTGAATGTATTAAAACTCGCAGCTTTCTCAAGCATAGCAATCTTGGCGTTAAGATGCTGAATCTCAGATTTCAGGGATTCGGCTGTACTTTCACTTCCAGACAAGCCTGAAAACAGAATAATTAAACTTAGAAACTAGGTACAGGGCTGAAATCTCCTTGGGTGTTAAATATAAGTTATTTACAGGACTAAAAAGACACTCACTGAAGCTCTACAGTAATTTCAATATGAGGTTCAATATTTGAAATATCTAAATGACTTATGTTTAATACCTGGTGGTCCCCTTTCACCCTTAGCTCCAGCTGGGCCAGACGGTCCTGCTTTTCCCGGCGTTCCCTGCACATTCACTCCTGAGACAGTAAAGTGGGTGTGAAAACATAACCACATATCTCTTTCACTGACCCACTCATTCATTTTCTCTCTCACACACACAAACCTGGCTCTCCCCTCTCTCCTTTGGGTCCAATTGCTCCGTCTTTACCATCTCTCCCATCTCTGCCAGGCAGACCGTTGTGTCCAGGAGTCCCGGGAACGCCACCATATGCAGGACAGTTCAGGTTCTGAGGTTCAGCTCCATCCAACAGAACAAACTGAAGGAGCAGAAGAGCCCCGAGGAACAGCTTTAGTAGCGCCATCTGGTGGTACACAATGGGAAAACATCAGACAACTTTTCCTCAACTGTAAATGACATTTGTTTAGTTTTTCCTGCAGTGTCTTGCCTTAAACTTACAGAAATAAAACAAAAACAAAAGCTCTAAGTAGTTTTAATAGCATATTCTTTACAATTTGCTTTGTAATAACTCATCAAATATATTAGACAATGTGTCACTAATACAGGCGTATATTATCATATATCTTCTGTTATGTGTATTAGGATTGTATTTGGGTCTTGGTATTACTTTCCAGGTTTTCTATCTATTGTTTAATAATTTTTCTGAGTTCTGAGGAAAATTAGTCTATATTTAATTGTGTGACATAATAAAGATACAAAATGTTGTTTATAAACATCGATGAACCACAACAGCCTCTATGCAGTTATGCTGAACAGCTGCATATAAGAAAAACATAAGAAAAACTTTCATTGGTCTCCTGAGAATATAGAGGAAAGGATTTGTATGGGGTAAACAGGAAATATTTCCTTAGGAGGACAGGCACAAGTTCCCATACAAAGTCTTTTCATTAGCAAAATTTTTGAGATTTTGAGACAAAATCAGTTTGTAATTCTGGGTTTAATTAATTTAATTCACTGTTATAATTATACAATGCACAATAACTTTAAATAATTATTTATGATCATTACCTAATTTCTAAAACTGTTTTCATAGGTTAAGATATTGCACAAACATTAAAATAGCATTATGTGTTATTGCCATCCATTCAAAATGTTTCTTTACTGGATAAATTCAAGCCACTTTTGTGATTCACTGATCCTGTTTTTTATTTCTTTCATTAATTTACTGCAGTGGTTCTCAGCTAAAATAACATTCAGGTACTTACCAGTTTAATGGAGGAGTCCAGATGACAGCCAGCGTCTGTTGCCAAACAAGTCCGCAAGACTAAAATCACACAACTGATTGAAGAGAGGAAGGTCTTCTTGCTTTAAATCTGAGGGGTTTGTTGTTGTCAATCTCATATTATGAAAAACTGATATGCTGCGCATGTGCAATGTGCTTTTAGGCCCTCCCAACCTCTCATATGTGGACACCCTGTTGTACTATTCCTTCAAAATTATATACTAAATGAATGAATTTAAAGGAATAGTTCACCCAAAAACGAAAATTATCCCATGATTTACTCACCCTCAAGCCATCCTAGGTATATACGAATTTCTTTCAATCAAACACAATCAGAGCTATATTAAAAAAATATTCTGGCTCTTCCAAGCTTAATAATGGTTGTGAATGGCGCTCTTGATTTTGAAGCCCAAAAAAGTACATAAATCAATCATGAAAATAATCCACACAGCTAATTCCTTCTGAAGTAAAGCTATGGGTTTTTGTGAGAAAATTATCTATATTTAAAACTTTATAAAACTATAATATCTGACTTCCAGCATTGGCCGTATGTGAGTCTAGTTCAGGCAGAAGAGTGAACTTTGACCCGACACATGACGTATTGATGAATGCAAAAGTGCAGAGGATAGAGCAAAACAAAACACCGGTCTCGAATTAGAAGTCTAATATGTGAATTTTTAAAGAGAAATGTCGGAGGAGCTTGAGTTTGTTGCACAGCCCTATTGGTTTGAACCGTGAGAGACGTCTATTCTCACCTAAGCTTACGCTACTCCTACATCCTACATCCTACATCATATACGTCGTGTCAGAGGTCACTTTTCCACCAGAACTCAACTTGCATATGCCTGTTACCGGAAGTCAGTGATTTTAGTTTATAAAGTTATGAATATATAATTTAAGAAGGTCTTTATTAACCTCCTGGAGTCGTGTGGATTACTTTTATGATGGATGGAAGCACTTTTTTGGGCTTCAAAATCTAGGCCACCATTCACTCCCATTATAAAGCTTGGAAGAGCCAGAATATTTTTTAATATAACTCTGATTGTGTTTGATTGAAAGAAAGTCATATACACCTAGGATGGATTGAGAGTGAGTAAATCATGTGATCATTTTCATTTTTGAGAGAACTATTCATTTATATCTGTATATTTCAACCATGAACACGTTGTTTGGATAAAATTTAGTGAATTTATTATTTGTTTGTGTATATTACATATAATATATGGATAGAAACATATTGAAGAAAATGCTTCACAATCAAATTTAATTTTATAAACATTACATAATATCACATATTTTGTTAACAGAATACTGGAATATGGAATTATATTCTTCATTTGTATACATTCTATTTGTTGTCAATTTCACATATAATAGGGCGTACTCCAGTACAACCGCCATCATCCCAAAGGCCGGAGTTCTCTATAACACCACAGTCTTGTGCTCCCTTATAATCATCAGGCTGACCAGGACCCCAGTTGGTAAAAGTCAATTGCTTTCCCTCAGTGTCCACAAACCGTCCCTCTGTTACTCTGTCTGTGGCGCCTATATGTGGCTTCTTAACGCTTAAACCACTGGATAATACTAATTTCAATAACGCTTGATTTTCGGCAGCAGTTTTTGGCAAAACCATTGTTCCACCAACATCCTTGCAGACTTTTATGGCTTCATCAAAGGTTCCCTCAATGCCATCAGTGATGTAGTATTTCTGTCCAACTTTTCTGAAGTGGCTGACACTTGCAACTTTCTCAATCATGGCCATCTTGGCGTTAAGATGTTGGATCTCAGATTTCAAGGTCTCAAGAACACTTTCACATCCAGGAGACCCTGAATAAACAATAATTATTTACTGGATGTTGTTCATGCATAATTTTAGGCTCTGAAGTCTTCACATTTCCACTTGAGGAATTTTAAACTGTGCATTAAAATATCTAAATTACTATATTGTTTAATACCTGGCTGACCTGGGAGTCCCCTTTCGCCCTTGGCTCCAGCTGGCCCAGACGGTCCTGCTTTACCTGGCGGTCCCTGCACGCTCACTCCTGTAAGAGAGGAGCAAAAATAATAGGCAGCAATGTAGGAGTGAAGTAAACCACTATCTAAGACTCATTTTCTCTCTAATACACACAAACCTGGCTCTCCCTTCTCTCCTTTGGGTCCAGTTGCTCCATCTCTTCCATCTCTCCCATCTCTACCAGGCAGACCGTTGTGTCCAGGAGTCCCGGGAACGCCACCATATGCAGGACAGTTCAGGTTCTGAGGTTCAGCTCCATCCAACAGAACAAACTGAAGGAGCAGAAGAGCCCCGAGGAACAGCTTTAACAGCGCCATCTGCAGGAAAACGTGTATAAGCAGGAAAACTTCAAAATGATTCTCAACAACCACGTAGACAATCTTTTAACCTTTTAGTTATTCAGTTTTCTGAGATCAAGGAACTTATAGATGCTAGATTAGTATTTGCGAATATATAATTGATCAGTGAAAAATAACATGGGGTTCAATACAAGAAAATTTGAAAATAAACTTAATTACATATACAAAAAAAGATTAAATTATAGTGCCCCACAAAACAAACAAATAAAAAGGCAACTTCATCAGTCTCATGAAAATAAAAAAACAAGAAAACTAGACTTTTAAATGATAAAGTGGACATTCAAAATGAGCTTACGTAAAATATATAAGCAATCTAAATTCACTTGTATTTACTTTTCAAAGCACATTAGTCTAAACAATGAAACACAATGGCACAAACTGAACAAGGTTGTATGTTGTTAGTAATTTTGCTCATTTAAACTATTTGGTTCTTCATTAACTATTTGGTGTTAGAGTGGATGTTATTATTGTTCTAATGCATAAAGTCATTTATTAATATTTCTTTATTTATTTCATACATCTGTTCACTAGACTAGACCATGGCTTTGCAAGTTCAACAGTGGGTCTGATCTAAAATGAAAAAAATAAATTACAATACATACAATATTAAGAAACCAGATGTTAAGTAGCTAAATATATCTTTAAAATGTAGCTGGAAAGAATGCAAATATCGTCTCCATCCACAAGTGGGTCACTGGATTTGAATAGCCTACTAATAAAAATTTGAATAGGCCACTTTATTCACTAATAGTTTCTGTTTTCCTTGTAAAATAAATTGCATTAGCTGTTATTTTTAAACTACGTTTGATTACATACCAGTTTAATGGAGGAGTCCAGTTAAAAAGTCAACTAAAATCACTGGAGAGCCGAAGGGGTTTCTTGCTCTAAATCTGAGACGCTTGACCCAGCCTTTATAATGCATCTGTATTCGCTTCATTACGGTAGTGACATAGGCTACACATGACTTGATGACAGGTGAGGAAGTTCTCAAGTTTTACTGGTTATACACAACCAGCAGCTCACCGGCTTACTTCATTTTACACTAATACCTGGTCACAAAGCGTTCAAGGTGAGTTACATGCTTTCTTTATTTTCAGTCGCAACACTGAACAGACCCTGTCGCACATAATAATCGTGCATTAGTTTATTTAGAGCTGTGTAACTTCCATGTCTATAATCACTGCTCAGTGTGTGTTTCTGTCATGTCTACACGTCACATCTTGATATTTTTTGATTGCAGTTGAAACATTAAATGAAATGAGGGGGTGGTGATGTTTTTGTATTGTATGTGGCAATAAGGAACCGACATTGCGAAAGCACATTATTGTTCTTCATTCATTATCAGCTAAGATAGAGGACTTTGTCCCTGCGAAGTGAACTTTATAGATTCTTATCCGAAGTGGCCTTCATCTTCAGTTTCTAAACAAGACACTGCAAACAGCAACATTATTTCATATGCAATGTATAGGGAAATGTTCCCACCAGTATTCAATGAAGTTGGAATTACATAAACTCGGTGAAAGGGTGAAAGGAGTGGTGAAAGCTATTGTTTGATTTCCCTGCTGTGTTTACATTGCGTTTGTTTGCATGAGACACACCCATGGTTGTCAAAGCTAGTGATTCTGAATTATCACCACCTTCAGACAGAAAATCTCAGAAAAGTTGACAGAATGACCATATTTTTATTAATATCTACCACATGGGATAATAATATTTTGTTTTTCTGGTGTTGCTAGATAATAGAGCCTAACTAAAATAAGGCAAATGATCTAAAATCACAAACTGTATTTCTTTACAGTTTGTGACAGGGTTGACATATAGCCATTAGGGGTAACGTCTTTCCATGGTGGATGGACTTCACCCTTCTCCAGATTGTAGCTGTGACAGTTTGCACAATTGCTTAAGATTATCTACAGAAACACAAGACTCAACAGAGCCTGCGTGATCTTGTTTAACTCCTAAAAAGATGGAAAGAGTACTTCTTCTGTGATTAAGAAGATTAAGACTGACTTTGTTTGAAAAATAACATTTCTGTTCATGTAAAAAGGATAGTTCACCCAAAAAACAAAATTTTGTCATCATTTACTCACCCTCAAGTAGTTCCAAACCTTTTTTTATTTTTATTTTTTATTGCAATATTAACAAACAGAGCAAGTCGCTACATACAAAAAATATAAACAATCTTTCAAACAAAAAGAAATTATGGTTCAATAGTAAACAGAAGAAATATGTAAGAAACTTAATTAAATGTATTGAACAATAATCCTAACAATTAGAGAAGAGAGAAGAAGAGAAAACAAATGGAAAAGAAAAGAAAAGAAGAGGGCAAATAAATAAAGAATAAAACATATTAAGGAAGAATATTAAACATGGCACAAGTTCTGGATGTTTTCATTGCTTTCTTGTTAAAAGAAGTTGAAATTGTATTTAAATACATCTTCAATTCTTGTTTGAAAAAGTTAAAGTGGGGTTTACTTTTCATATATTTACATTTATGGATATAAAAGTAGTTCCAAACCTGTATGAATTTCTGAACACAAAGGAAGATATTTGGAAGAATGTGAGTAACGGAACAGATCTCTGCCCACATTGACTGCCCTAATATGAAAAATAAATACTATGATAGTCTATGGGGGGAGAGATCTGTTTGGTATACTGACATTCTTCCAAATATCTTCCTTTAAGTTCAGCAGAATAAAGAAATTCATACAGGTTTGGAACAACATCAGGGTGAGTTAATGATGACAGAATTTTCATTTTTGGGTGAACTATCCCTTTAAGATAAAAATCTAATTTGTTCCAAAACATATTTTATTCCATGTCTTAAGAATTACTGATTAGCATTGTACTTTTAACATTTGCAATGTCTTTGGACAAAAACACACTTTCTATGTTTCTCCTTCCTTCAAGCAAGCAGACATGAAGGCTCCGGCTCCTCTTCAGTCTGATCTGAAGGTGAATACGGATGCTAGGCTACAGCAAATATATACCAGTCCAAGGCTGGAAAACCGGTTTCTGGCTCAAGCGCCCTCAGCGTTGTCTCACCATCAGTACACCTCTCCATCCTGGGCCAATCAGACCTCCACCACCTCATCATGTCCAGCACTCCAGCCGACCAGCCTGTCCTCCACCATGGCCACCTCATCTCTTCTGTCGTCCACAGCGACGATGAGCTCAATCTCCTCTCGTTCCTCTCTGCTGAGCACCAAGAATAGTCTTCTAATGGAGCCTCCGCTCCACCTTCCAGTCTCATGCTCTCTAACCTCCACCTATTCCCATAATCCTTTACTCTCTTGCTCCCAAAATTCCACTGCCAGTGCCATCCCACCGCTCTGCCCCTATCTGTCACCTTCAAAGAAGAATAAAGCGGGCAAAAATGAAAAGAGAGAAGTGGAAGACATGCTTTTCTCATCCGAAGGCTTGCTGGGATATAGTGAGGAGCCCAAACAGGTATAGTGTGATTTCCTTTTTATTGCTTTGTAAAATTGTATGTGAATTAATGTAGCATCTTTTTTTTTTGATTTTTATCTATTATGCAAAATTCACTTTTACATGGTGTTTGAACATAAATGTGTGTGGCAATGTGTACACAACCACCCTATAATGGTAAAAATCCACCAACTCCTTTTTTTAATCCCCATAAAACCTCAACAGTCTCATAGAACAAGCTGTTTTCATTTTCTGTTCAATGTGACGTCACATTGTACAGGCCCCGCCCACGAGAGCTGGTGTATTAGCATAGTTTCCGCCCTGAGCGAGTTGTACACAGTCCGCCATTGTCTTGACGCCGGAGCTGCTGTAGCGTTAAGAATGTCTCATAAGCGATTGAGGTGTTTTGTTGTTGGATGTAAGAGCGAACATAACAGTCTTAATTTATTCCCGACATCTGAGCCGCTGAAGACGCAGTGGATTATGCGGCACAGATCTAATAATCTAATATACACATGCGATTTCTGTCTCTGCTGTTTACGTTCACAGACTAACTAAATAATTGAAATAACACAATCATTGATACTAATTCAACTCAACAACTAAACATACAGGATTTATTTTATCTTTAGCACATACATCTGTTTAACCACCTATAACCACACTGAAAAACATTAAGAAAGCACAATATGATTAAGACAACTCTGATGTAGCATTTCATGTAAAAATTTGCTCCTGCATAAACATAAGATGCCTTGCAAGGACTGGTATTTTCTTTTGGAAATACAAATCTAGTTCATTTATTTTGTCTCTTAATAGGATGCCATCAGGATGCCTTCCAAGAAAAGCTTGGAAGAGGAAGAGCAGATGCTGTCCTCTGAGATACCTGTTTTGGATATGGATAGAGAGGGGGAGCAGACCTTAGCTCTTTATGAGGAGTTTGGGGCTCTTGAAGCAAGCGAGGACGGGAAACTTATTGAACTGATGGGCCGCAAGGTGAGCTGAATGGTTTAAAGGGTTAGTTCACCCAAAAAATTTAAATTCTGAAATTAGTTACTCACCCTCATGTCGTTCCAAACCCACAAGACCTTTGTTCATCTTCAGAACTCAAATTAGGATTTAAATTTTTTTTTATTTTTTTTATCTCAAATAGAAAGCAACGAAATTACCACATTCAAGGCCCAGAAAAGTAGTAAAGACATGGTTAAAATAGTCAACGTGACTACAGTGGTTCAACCTTAATGTTATGAAGTGACGAAAACACTTTTTGTGCACAAAAACAAAACAAAAATAAAGACTTCATTCAACAATTTCTTCTCTTCCCTGTCAGTCTCCTACGCAGTTGACGCAGTGAACGCAGTGCAGAGCTTCCGTGTTTACGTCTGAACGCCGGCTTGGCCGACTCTGTTCAGGTGAGCAGCGTGAAGCATGCCCGTGATGCTGACACAGGAGCCGGCCAATACAGAGGCAGCGTTCGGATGTAAACACGGAAGATCTGCTCTGTGTCTTCAATATAATGTATGTATGAGAATCACAGGGAAGAGAGGAAATAAATACAGTTTTGTTTTTGCGCACAAAAAGAATTCTCGTTGCTTCATAACATTAATGTTGAACCACTTTAGTCACGTCGACTATTTTAAAGATGTCTTTACTACCTTTCTGGACCTTGAATGTGGTAATTTTTTTGCTTTCTATGGGGGATAATAAAGAAACTCTTGAGATTTCATCAAAAATATCTTAATTTGTGTTTTGTGGTTTGGAATGAGTAATTAATGACAGAAATTTCATTTTTGGGTGAACTATCCCTTTAAATTATGTTTTAATAATTCGCTAGCTCTACGTATTTCCTTTTTTAGCTTTATTTATCTCTTCTGCTCACCAAGGCTGCATTTATTTGATAAAAACTACAGTGAAAACAGTAATATTATTATTATTCTGTTTTAATTTTCTGTTTTAATATGAATATGCTTTACTATATATATTATAAAAACAGATTTATAATGTATTTTAAAATGTAATTTATTTATGTGATGGCTAAGATTTTCAGCAGCTATTGGTCCAGTCTTCAGTGTCACATGATCCTTCAGTAAAATCTGACTGACCAAATGTTTTTGTAATCATTCTTACACCACACAATGTATGGACAGAGTGGTAAATGTGAAATCAAACAACATTTGATTTCCTTTGTCCTTCAGAACAACCTGGTGAATATGGTGTGCTGCTCGCTGGTTAATAAGAGCTGTACCCCGGGCCAGAAGGACTGGGATAAGCAAAGGAGTGTGTGGGGCATTATTAAGAAACTGGCCGCTGAGATTACCACAGAAGACCCTGAGTTTGTCCTTAAGGTTGGTGCTTTCGCATGCATGAGTGCATGTGGGTTATGTCGTCTGTCTGGTGGTTATGTTGTCAACGTATGTGGTTTTGGTTTTAGGTTGCAGTCTATACTAGGCAAGAACTAAACATTCGTATCGCAGCCAATTTCTTGCTAGCACTGGCGGCCCATCTTCATGCGTCAAAGCCACACTTTAGAAGGTACTTTTGTGCCGCTGTGCAGCTGCCGTCTGATTGGCTGGAGGTGACAAGAATCTATAGCATGGTGAGTGTTAATATAGTAAATATCTTACTGTCCTTAAAATTGTATCATCCTATTCATATACCATGATATTTACATGGTGCTTCAAAGAATATAATGGTATTAGCATGGTAGATGTACAAATAAGGATTTTATTTAACTTCTACTGTATTATTTTAATTGTTGTTTTTGTTTTTGTTTTTCATGCTTTTTTTGCATAGTGTTTCAGTAAATCTTTACCCTCCTGCCTGAAAAAAGCTCTAGTGGATAAATTTAAGCAGTTCACTGAATATCAGCTGGCCAAATACAATACACGGAAACATCGCTGCAAACACAACAAGAAACGGAAGAAAGGACGGGTAAATACTTAATATTTAATATTATATATCAAAACATACAGATGATTCTTATTTTTATTTTTAATATATATATATATATATATATATATATATATATATATATATATATATATATATATAAATTTTATAAATATATATATATATATATATATATATATAAATTTTATAAATATATATATATAAATTTTATAAATATATATATATATAAATTTTGAATCCTATATTTTCAATGTTGTCAAATACTTTTGGGTACTTTTGAATCTTACATCTTTAGAAAAGCACACATCCTACCAACATACAATAATAAAAAAAAAAATTTTCTTACATAACTTTTAAAATGCTTCTGTTTTCTTCCCTCTACTTTCAGGAAATCTCTGATCTGCAGTGGAAAAAGTGGGGCGAACTCCTCAGAGTGGACGGCTCAATTCTCAAAAAATATGTGAGCTTTGCCCTGTTTAGTTTCATCTGTTTGATGTGCAATAATCATATGTAAGGTTGTTAAATCACAATGTCTTCTGATACAGTTCTGTATGTTATGATATAGTTGGAGAGCCAGAATCGTGCTACAAAGGATAAAAAACAGAGTGAATTCAACCTCAAGAAGATGATAAAGCGCCTTCACATCAAAGAACCTGCAGAATATGTCATGGCCATTCTGGGAAAGAAGTAAGTCCTACAAACTAGCATATATATATATATATATTGTAGTCAAATCTTAATGTTGGTGAACTGATCGCTCAGTCCAGTCTAACTTTCAGCCATGAGTGACTATGTTTGTTATTTGTTTTTGCATGCAGATACCCGAGTGATCTGAAGGGATTCTCTCGCAGTGGTCTTAGTGGGGTCTGGGATAGAGAGAGAGCTGGAAAACGGATGAAACTTAAGCAACCCGACACATGGGAGTGCAGACTGAGTCAGGAAGGAAACAAAGCTGCCACCTGGGAGAAACTCATCGGTGTGAATGGGGGTCCAATATGTACTTAATTCTTGAACATCTACTCATACTTAAGTATGTTTTTTGTGATTGCAGATAGGAAGTCTCTACCGTTTATGGCAATGCTGAGGAACCTGAGGAACATGATTTCTGTGGGCATCAGTGAGAAACATCATTCTGTGATCCTCAACAGGCTGACCTCGAAGGTGAGCATTTCTTCATTCAGATTTTCACTCACTGGAACGTGCATAAGATGATCAAGTCATTTATGGATTTGAGTTCATCTTACAGAACGCAGTAATCCAGAGCAGGCAGTTTCCCTTCCGTTTCCTGTCTGCTTATAAAGTCATTTTGGAGCTCAGTAAATTTGGTAAGTTTGTGTTTGTGATCTTGTTCCTGATTTTCAAGTTATCAAGTTATTTCCCGCTGATTTTAGAAATTGTTCAATTTGTTTTAGGACTGTTTTTGTTTATTAGGAAAAAGATACTGATCCAGAAAACGTGTGCTGATTGGCAAAATTGTTAAATGTATTACTTTTATTTTAACTAGGATATATAAAATTCAGTAATGAATAGGGACAGTATAGACAATTATAACATTACAAAACGTTTCTATTTCAAATGGATGCTGTTCTTTTAATCTTTGTATTCATCAAAAAAATCCTGAAAAATGTATCACATTTTCTATAAAAATATTAAAGGTGCCCTAGAACGTTTTTTTTTTTTAAAAGATGTAATATAAGTCTAAGGTGTCCCCTGAATGTGTCTGTGAAGTTTCAGCTCAAAATACCCCATAGATTTTTTTAAATTCATTTTTTTAACTGCCTATTTTAGGGCATCATTAAATATGAGCCGATTCAGGGTGTGTGGCCCTTTAAATCTCGTGCTCCACGCCCCAAGAGATCGCGCTTGCCTTAAACAACATTAAAAAAGGTTCGAACAGCTAATATAACCCTCAAAATGGATCTTTACAAACTGTTCGTCATGCAGCATGTCTAATCGCCTAAGTAAAGTATTTATTTTGATGTTTACATTTGATTCTGAATGAGTTTGATAGTGCTTCGTGGCTAACGGCTAATGCTACACTGTTATGTGTTGTGTAAAGTTGTGTTTATGAATTATACAGACTGCAAGTGTTTAAAAATGAAAATAGCGACAGCTCTTGTCTCCGTGAATACAGTAAGAAACGATGGTAACTTTAACCACATTTAACAGTACATTAGCAACATGCTAACGAAACATTTAGAAAGACAATTTACAAATATCACTAAAAATATCATGATATCATGGATCATGTCAGTTATTATTGCTCCATCTGCCATTTTTCACTATTGTTCTTACTTGCTTACCAAGTCTGATGATTCAGCTGTGCACAGATCCAGACGTTCTGCCCTTGTTTAATGCCTTTTATAATGTTGGGAACATGGGCTGGCATATGCAAATATTGGGGGCGTACATGTTAATGATCCCGACTGTTACGTAACAGTCAGTGTTATGTTGAGATTCGCCTGTTCTTCTGAGGTCTTTTAAACAAATGAGATTTATATAAGAAGGAGGAAACAATGGAGTTTGAGACTCACTGTATGTCATTTCCATGTACTGAACTCTTGTTATTCAACTATGCCAAGATAAATTAAATTTTTGAATCTAGGGCACCTTTAAGCAGCACAACTGTTTTAAACATTCATAGGAAATGTTAAATGGGCATGTTGATTTCTGAAGGATGAGAAATCATTTATTAAAGGAATAAATTACATTTATTCAGAAAACTGTATTTTTTTTTTCTTTCAAAAACCTTAAAATCTTACCAACCCCACACTTTTGAACAGTAGTGTACTGTACATTTAATGAAGTCATTATTAAAAATTTATTATTGGTGTTTTTTTTTTTTAAATCTACAAAACATTTAGTCTAATTGGTTTTCAAATACAATTTCATCAAGAATCACAGTCTAATAATGTGTTCTTGAGGAAGTTTGAGTGACATGTTCTGCCCTTTCAGCTGGTGGGCCTGCGGTCGAGGTGCCGAGCTCCAAGGAGATCCTGCGAGACATTGTGAAGAAATTCCCAAAGGGCAAACGATTCAAACATCACAATTGGGACACAACAGTACGCAAGAGAGTGAGAATTACAATGCGAGTGCCCTTCATATACCGCATATTCAACGCCAAACGCAATCTCCTGAGAAAAGCAAAGTGTGTATTTATTATTAAAGAAAACCATTACATACTACACTGACTGGCCAAAAAAAGTTTGGATTTAAATAGGCAAATGCTTAAGAGTCTATAATTGGATCATTACTGCAGTGATTATTATGTTTCTAGCATCTTATATGTTTGGCAACAGTTCTTCTATCAATAATTGATGGAGTGTGTAGCTTTTCATGGCCATATTCTAGGATGACAAATGTTGTGATGCTATTTCAGTCAAGGGGTGTGTCAAGTTTTGGTCAAGATCTTGTATTGACAATGCAAGAGGTGAGCACTCTGTAAAGTCATCTCCAGCACATCCCAAAGACTTTCAATTAATTTAAACGGGACCTATAACGCCCCTTTCACAAGTCTCTGATGTCTCCAGAATGTGTCTGTGAGGTCTCATCTCAAAATCCCCCACAGATCATTTATTATAGCTTGTCAAATTTGCCTCTATTTGGGTGTGAGCAAAAACACATCGTTTTTGTGTGTGTCCCTTTAAATGCAAATGAGCTGCTGCTTTCCAGAAGAGGGCGGAGCTTTAAAAGCTCAACATCCACAAAGCTGGAGAATCTCACGCAGCCAAAATGAGGATTGTCAGTAACGGTGTTCAGCCTTACATTGTTCAAACCGGAGTCGACAATGATGGAGAGACTCAGGAAGAAGTTACAACTTTTAGGATGAAACTGGATGTTTCTGAATGGTTGGTGGATAAATTTATGTAGTTGCTGTGGAGTTGATTCAACTCATCCACTAGCTTGTGCCGTCATGTTCATCTTTTGTGCAAATCCAACGTTGAATTGACCCTCGTTTGTGAAGCAGTCCGGCGTAAAATGACGGCATGACAACAACACTCTACTACAACAACCCAAGCAGCCCAACATGGCCCCGCCTCCTTTGTTGTGTGTTCTCGGGGGCGGGGTTTATGTAAATTGTAGGGTTTGTGATGTCACTAACCCAGGAAGAAGCTCGTTGTAGTCCCTACCAGCTGTTTGTTGTAGTCCTTAAACAGAGAATTCTTTAAAAGAAAATATCTTGCATTGAACTTTGAGCGTCGTAACTATGCAGATGTTGTTTATGCTCAACATTGCTAGCTAAAGTTAAAAAAAGTGAAATCATAATCAACCACCACTTTAAAGTCTGGACTCAGAGATGCCAATTAATGTGTGAAAATGATTCTTCATGCTCCTCCCAACCGTTCTTTCACAGTTTTGAGCCTGATGAATCTTGACATGATGTGTCTTCCTATATGGTTGTTTAAGAAATGAAAAAATACACACTCCATCATTTAAGGTTAAAAGAACTGTTAGAATATGCTAGAAACATAATAATCACTGCAATAATGCAATAATCCATTCATAGACTATTTAAATCCAAACAGTACCTTTTTTTTTTTTTGGCCAGGCAGTGTATAAGTGGTATAATATAATACATTATTTTAGTTTGTTTTACCCCTGAACTGATGTTGTTGTTGTTGTTGTTGTTTTTTGTTATAATGTAATTTGTTAGTCAGAGACTGTACACTCAGGAGCTTCTGAAGAAGTACTGCAGTTCTTTGGAGAAAGCTGTGCAGATCTCCTGCAAGTACAACATCCCTCCTCTCCCTGGACGCACTCTTGTGATCTGTAGTGCCAGTTTTTCAGAGGATCGCGACTGGAGTGGCGCTGAGGACGTCTACTTGCCCCCTGAAAGCACCGATAACATTGACAATGATAAACTCTCAGCATCGGTCAGATATGAACATCTTATTATGAACATATATTTTTGTGTTACATGTTGTATATATAAATGATCTAGTCAAAATGAAACGTATTGTGAAGTACTTTTCTTTTGCTTCTGTAGGTACAGGAAGCTGCGCTGCTTTTATGCATGATGATTAACTACTGCAGCGAAGATTCCCAAGTCATGCTGCATAGACACCAAGACTTCCAGGAGTTCAAGTTCAAGTCTGACGTCCTTCTGGATAATGTGAGACAAGCAATGAAGCAAGTGAATGTAAGAATTTCACTTTCATTGTGTATATACCTTTAGAATCAAACACATGTGTTAAAATAAAACGCATTAAAATAAAATAAAAAACAATTAAAATAAGCATGCGTTTTATTTATAAAAATAAAACACTTAAAAATAAAATCAAATATTCTAAATGCTGCTAGTGAAGTTAGGCATCGCAACATTATAATGTACATTGTGAATAATGGATATTCAATTTGAGATTTGCTAAAGATTGTTTACTGTTATTAAATTGTTAGTGTTTTATTTTTAACCCTTAGGGGACTAAGCCCTTTTTGGTCCGTTTTCTCTATTTTTACATTTCGGCTTATAAACCATATGTAATGATGATGGACCACCATGTATTTGGTATCAATGGATTCAGAAGACCCTAAGCTACAATAAGCATGCATGCAATATGTTTATAAAGGAAGTATGAGTGAAAAATTGTACAATAAACTAGAGAATTTCAAAAATGAAAATGAGATTTTTCTCATTTATTACTGAAAATCCTACCTCACACAACAATAGTGAAAAGTTTTTGACCCAAAAATATATTTTTCAAACCCTTTGCTTGACAGAAATGGGTTAATGTTCAATATAATGTGTAAAGAACAGTTAAATAATTAACTTTATTTACAAACAGTCCTAGGCGTTTTTTTATTTTTGGGACTAAGCCCTTTTTGGTCTGTTTTCTCTATTTTTATATTTGGGCTTATAAATCATATGTAAAGGAGATGGAACACCCTGTGTTTGGTATCTATGGATTCAGAAGACCCTAAGCTACCATAAGCATGCATGTAATGTGTTTAGAAAGGAAGTATGAGTGAAAGAAAATGTACAGTAAACTAGAGAATTTCAAAAACGAAAATTAGATTTTTGTCATTTATTACTGAAAATCACACATCACAGAATATAGAACAAAAAATATATATTTATTTCAAAATCTTTGCTTGACAGAAATGTGTTATTGTTTAATCAAATGTGTAAAGAACAATTAACAAAATAATTGAATCTGCCTAACATAATCGTTTTCATTGGCCTGATTACGCAGTGGTATTGCGCAATAACGGAAGCGCGTTTAATATACAAACTGGATACTGGATACAAACATTAATAGTTTTTGAGATAACTACACATTTGTAAAAGTATGCCATTTTGGGCGGTACCGCCCAATCCGTCCCTCAAGGGTTAATGTATAAAAGCATGCACAATTAAATATCCAATATTGTATAATAACATTAACATATAAGGACATTTTTGGATGGTGTCACACCTTTTTGTCAATCCTTTCTGTCCCTCTCTCTCTTAGGATATGAATGACGGCAAAACAGAATCTGAATTCATAACGTTCTCTGCATTGTTTACTAGGATGACCGAAGAGAAGATAAAGGTGTGAGCCCTTTGAGTTTATGGTTATACCAGGGTACATTAAAAAAATTTCCACATTGGTTAAAATAAATGGCCTGTCTGTTAAAACCTCTCTCCCCACAGCTGGATCGTATAGTTGTGCTTGAAAATGGCTACACCAATGGTGCTCTAATGACGATTATTAATAACTATCGGCAAGATACCAACCCTGATGCTGTTGTGATAGAGGTGCTGCTCGGAAAAAGGTACGTTTTGTGAAACTTATTCTAAATTGAACTCATCCGCAAAATTTGTCATAGTTGCAAATAAATCTTATATTGTTTGTTTTTCACAGGCTTTCAGGAGATGATGTGAAATACGAACTGGAATCCAACACTGTACAACTCTGTGGGTTCAGCGAGCAGATCCTGAAGTGAGATCTTTAACTGATTCCTGTGTTGTACTTAATGTATATTCTCTCTTGTGAAAAGATTAAGAAAATTTTCTTTTAAAAGAAACAAAAACATGTAATTGTCGGTAAGAGCTAGTGTAGGATCTACCAAATTTTCACAATATACACTACTGTTCAAAAGTTTGGGTAGGTAAGTCTTTATGTTCATCAAGGCTGCATTTTTAAATAAAATACAAAATAGACTTTAATAACTTTTAATGGCACTTTTTTGTCTTCTTCTTCGTTTTCTCTTCTACTACTTTGTCTTTTTTGTCTTCATGTTAAAAACAACTGTGCTGCTTAATTTTATGTGGATACATTTTTTCAGAATTCTTTGATGAATAGAAAGTTGAAAAGAACAGCATTTCTTTGAAATAGAAATCAACATTAACATTAGAAATTACTTTACTATCACTTTTGATCAGTTTAATGCATCCTTGCTAAATAATTGTTTGAACTTTTGAATATTGCAATGATATTAATATGCTTTTTTTTTTTTTTGTTTCCTAAAAAATGTGTATAATAATTTTAAAACTGATTAGAGTTGGTAAGTTCAGTTAAAATCACTGTTTCCGTTTCAGTGAATCATTTAAAATCCCCCTGTAGTCAATAATTTTATCCCTTAAAACTCATCTTTGATCACCAAAATTATATTTAAATGTTTTTTTTCCAGTGGAAATGGAAATAGTTAAAATAGTTTGAATGTAACACTACTCCATTGCTTCATTTAGTATACACAAATAGATGAATATGCAAATTAGCCCCACTTCCACTCGCTCGCACAAGCTCAGAGATCCACTCGGTCAACTTTACTGTAGTAAACGCTGCACAGTGTCAAGTGGAAATACTGGTTTAATTCAGCCATATATGTTTAACCAAAAACTGATTCAGAAGAATTGTGAGACTGAATTATACAGACTCGTCTGCAAGTTTATGTATCAGAATGGTAATGCATTTTATGCATCGCTCTCTACACAGTTAATGATATGCTAAAACCTGTCCACATGTTGATGGGATTGGTTACAAGGTAGTTTGTGATGTAAGGAACACCTGCGATTTTTTTTATTTTTATTTTTTTTTGGTTCACTTCAGTTCACTTCAGTTTTAAATCTATTATGATATATAATGTCTAGAGTTGTTTCAGATGTTCATTCAGATCTGTTCTTTGACTGTAGGTTTGTCTCTGAGAGAGGTTCCTCAAGGATGCTGCAGCACGTGGAGCACATGGACAGACTCTATAACATCCCTCCACCACAGGGACGCAAAACTGAACCTGAGAGACCTACTGATGTCATCCCACTGCCAGCAACACCAAAGTTAAGGTATGACCATAATATGCATAAATTACTAAACAAAATGTACGTCACTCACTTTAAGTCTAGGTTGGGTGGTTGTGGTCCAGAATGTATTCCAATGTAGAACAGACGAGATATAAGTACATTGAAAATGAAATGCTAAACAAAATTTGTCAATTATCTTCTCTCTCTTCATAGATGGAAAGGTGTGCGAGTGTTCATCTCTTCTACGTTCAGGGACATGCATGCGGAGAGGGATGTTCTTGTGCGTAGTGTGTTTCCAGAGCTCAGAAGACGGGCAGCGGCGCACTATCTCTACCTGCAGGAAGTGGAGCTGCGCTGGGGCGTGACGGAGGAGGAGTCTAACCGTGCTGTGGAGCTCTGTCTATCGGAGGTCTGCCGCAGCCAGCTGTTGCTGGGAATTCTGGGGGAGAGATATGGCTTGGTGCCGCCCCGCCCCACCCTACCTGAACTTCCTCAATACAGCTGGGTAATAATTGAATTTGTTTATCTGATAGATGCTTATATCAAAAGTGTGATTCAGGTGGTAAGTCACGTGAAATCTTAGAAGTGCAGCACAACTTCAAGTTTAAAGGTGCAGTAAGTGATCTCTGAGAAACGCTGTTGAAAGTGGATCGGACCGAGCAGCACATCACACTTGTAGCCAATCAGCAGTAGGGGGCGTGTCCATTCATGATTGGGGAGGAGAGTGAGCCAGTCAGCAGTAAAGGGCGTGTCCTCTCGTGATGGGGGAGAAGAGAGAGTGAGACATTCAGCAGTAGGGGGCGTGTCCTCTCGTGATGGGGGAGAAGAGAGAGTGAGACATTCAGCAGTAGGGGGCGTGTCCAGTCATGATGGGGGAGGAGAGAGAGTGAGACATACTGCAGTAGGGGGCGTGTCCAGTCATGATGGGGGAGGAGAGAGAGTGAGACATTCTGCAGTAGGGGGCGTGTCCAGTCATGATGGGGGAGGAGAGAGAGTGAGACATTCAGCAGTAGGGGGCGTGTCCAGTCATGATGGGGGAGGAGAGAGAGTGAGACATTCTGCAGTAGGGGGCGTGTCCAGTCATGATGGGGGAGGAGAGAGAGTGAGACATTCTGCAGTAGGGGGCGTGTCCAGTCATGATGGGGGAGGAGAGAGAGTGAGACATTCAGCAGTAGGTGGCGTGTCCAGTCATGATGGGGGAGGAGAGAGAGTGAGACATTCTGCAGTAGGGGGCGTGTCCAGTCATGATGGGGGAGGAGAGAGAGTGAGACATTCAGCAGTAGGGGGCGTGTCCAGTCATGATGGGGGAGGAGAGAGAGTGAGACATTCAGCAGTAGGGGGCGTGTCCAGTCATGATGGGGGAGGAGAGAGAGAGAAACATTCAGGAGTAGGGGGCGTGTCCACTCGTGATGGGGGAGGAGAGAGTGAGACCTTCAGCAGTAGGGGGTGTGTCCACTCATGATGGGGGAGGAGAGAGTGAGACCTTCAGCAGTAGGGGGCGTGTCCTCTCGTGATGGGGGAGGAGAGAGAGAGAAACATTCAGGAGTAGGGGGCGTGTCCAGTCATGATGGGGGAGGAGAGAGAGAGAAACATTCAGGAGTAGGGGGCGTGTCCAGTCATGATGGGGGAGGAGAGAGGGTGAGACATTCAGCAGTAGGGGGCGTGTCCAGTCATGATGGGGGAGGAGAGAGAGAGAAACATTCAGGAGTAGGGGGCGTGTCCAGTCATGATGGGGGAGGAGAGAGGGTGAGACATTCAGTAGTAGGGGGCGTGTCCACTTGTGATGGGGGAGGAGAGAGTGAGACCTTCAGCAGTAGGGGGTGTGTCCACTCATGATGGGGGAGGAGAGAGAGCCAATCAACAGTAGGGGGGCGTGTCCACTCATGATGGGGGAGGAGAGTGAGACATTCAACAGTAGGGGGCGTGTCCTCTCATGATGGGGGAGGAGAGAGTGTGAGACATACAGCAGTAGGGGGCGTGTCCACTCGTGATGGGGGAGGAGAGAGTGTGAGACATTCAGCAGTAGGGGGCGTGTCCTCTCATGATGGGGGAGGAGAGAGTGTGAGACATTCAGCAGTAGGGGGCGTGTCCACTCGTGATGGGGGAGGAGAGAGTGTGAGACATTCAGCAGTAGGGGGCGTGTCCACTCGTGATGGGGGAGGAGAGAGTGAGACATTCAGCAGTAGGGGGCGTGTCCTCTCATGATGGGGAGGAGAGAGTGTGAGACATTCAGCAGTAGGGGGTGTGTCCTATCATGATGGGGAGGAGAGAGTGTGAGACATTCAGCAGTAGGGGGTGTGTCCTCTCATGATGGGGAGGAGAGAGTGTGAGACATTCAGCAGTAGGGGGTGTGTCCTCTCATGATGGGGAGGAGAGAGTGTGAGACATTCAGCAGTAGGGGGCGTGTCCTCTCATGATGGGGAGGAGAGAGTGTGAGACATTCAGCAGTAGGGGGCGTGTCCTTTCATGATGGGGGAGGAGAGAGTGTGAGACATTCAGCAGTAAGGGGCGTGTCCACTCGTGATGGGGGAGGAGAGAGTGAGACATTCAGCAGTAGGGGGCGTGTCCTCTCGTGATGGGGGAGGAGAGAGTGAGACATTCAGCAGTAGGGGGCGTGTCCTCTCATGATGGGGGAGGAGAGAGTGAGACATTCAGCAGTAGGGGGCTTGTCCAGTCATGATGGGGGAGGAGAGAGTGTGAGACATTCAGCAGTAGGGGGCGTGTCCTCTCGTGATGGGGGAGGAGAGAGTGAGACATTCAGCAGTAGGGGGCGTGTCCTCTCGTGATGGGGGAGGAGAGAGTGAGACATTCAGCAGTAGGGGGCGTGTTCACTTGTGATGGGGGAGGAGAGAGTGTGAGACATTCAGCAGTAGTGAGCGTGTCCACTCATGATTAAGAAGAGAGAGAGTGAGACATGAAGAAACACTGTAGAAAGAGAGATGGCTGAGAGACATTACAAAAGAGAAAAGCTCAGAGGAATATCACTGGAAAAAGAAGGGATATGTTCAGTCAAGGGCCTTAAGAGGTTTATATAGCATTATAAATTGTTTATTGGCTGATATTTCTTATTAATTGATCAGTATTGATTGATATTGGATTTTTAATTATAGTCATTTCACCTATTTTTACATTTAGATTACCTTTGCCATCTTCTAATGCGCACTCAAAGTAAATCTTTAAAAACAAAATAATTTACTAACACTGTTAAATTGTTTAGCGAATCTCAAAATGAATATTAATTTGTTACTGTATATTATAATGCTGTAATGCTTCATTCACTTGTAGCTTTAAAAATGCTTTTAGTTTTTAGTTTTTTATGATGATTAACTTTATGATTTTTATGATTAACTTTAATTTTAAATTTATTTTGACAAAATGGGAATAGAATTTATTTAGACAAAGCATAGAATTTTAATATCGCCATTTATCGGTTATCAGCCATAACATTATTACCTTTAACATTATTGGTATCAGCCAGAATTTTAATATCGGTTCATCTCTAAATTCATAATATGTTGCCAAAGCAATATAACACAGCATTGTATACTGGCTTGGGCTTCTTGTATTGGAGTTTCATGAATTGCTTTCTTACTTCACTCTGCCAGCTGAACTCCGCGGCTGATGGGTTATCCATCACTGAAATGGAGATTCGACAGTTTCAAGCGCTGTATCCAGACTCTTCCCAAAGTCGCATGTTCTTCTACTTCAGATCGCCCCGTCTCACCAGGTATGCGTTCATTGATCATTTGTCAGCTGATCAAATTGTGTAGTGTCAGACAGCAGGCTGTTCTCAGTCAGTTTTGATGTAGACACTAATGAAATTAAATAGTGAACAACACAAGCTGATGTTTACGAGGCTCTGTGTTTTTCAGTATGTCACATCATCTACATTTTGTGTGTTTGTATGTGTAGTTCAGTGCCAGTGGCATGGAGGACAGACTTTGTGGCAGAATCCAAAGAAGCTGAAGCTAAAATGAACAGTCTGAAAACATGGATCCAGAACAACGAGTTTAAAGTGACAGAAAAGTGAGTTCTGTTCACTTGTTTTACCATGCACTGTGAGGAATGGCATTGTATTTATTCTTTGTGCTCTGCTTCATATTCTCTTAGTTATCCCTGTGAATGGGGTGGGGTGGTGGATGGAAAGCCCTATGTGAAAGGGCTCGAGGACTTCGGGAGGGCAGCGCTGGAGGATATCTGGGAAGCTGTACAGCAAATCTTTGTAGAGGTCAGATTCTGAATAAAAACTTTAAAATTTTCCACTTTATGGCGGCCACTCACAATAATCGTTTGAAACATCAAAACATTAATTGATAGATAAATCAATTAAACAATGAATAAGGATGATGTGGATAAACAGATATAGGTCTGCAATTTGATCATTAAAAAAATATAATCTTAGATGAGTAAATTGAAAGTATGATATGCATTTTAGTTCAGTGCTTACCTATATTTAGTATATTCTACTTGTAAATATTATATAAATATTGGGATTGGGATATTCAGCAATTTATATATTGGGATTATCTACAATATTTACTAATGAATAGAATTGCCTTTAGGTCCCGATTAGGTCCCACCTTCTTTGATAATAGAATATGCAAATATGTTATTACTAATCACTTCATAGTCACATGTCATTATTTCTATAATATCAGTTTGGTAAATTATATTATAATTATATATTATAAAAAAACAAAATGATCCCCAACCCCTTAACCCTTGTGTACTGTTGTAGGTCAATTTGACCCGTTTTGATTTTTGAGTTGTCGGAAACATCAGTTAAACTGTTTTTTTTTTTGTTTTTTTTCTTGAGATTTTGTGACTTTTTCTCATTTAGGGTCATGAACATGCATGCAATGTTTCAACATGCTGATGTGTTTTGACATATACACACTAATTTTTGTTTCCTTTGGTGATGTTCGCAGGTCAATTTGACCTGCATATTGTAATTCTATTTTAAGGCAGCTGTACAGACCCAAAATAATAACATATTTTGTTATTTTAATTTCTTACTACCCTATGAAGCTAAAAAGGGTGGTTTTCCTCACTTATTTCAATACAATTTTTTTTTTTTTTTGTCAGCCACATATGGTAAAAATGAGCTATCATTTCTTTTTTCAATCTATCTGAAATACTATCTAACTTAAATTGTTTTTCTTGAAATTTTGCGACTTGTTCTTTTTTAGGGTCATGATGATGTGTTGTGAAATGTGCATACATTATGTGCATATTTTATACTTTCATACTGTTCGTGGGTCAATTTGACCCGTATAGACAGCCATTCATAATCAGCTACAGACCCCAAATACAAAACCTTTCTATGTTGTACGTCAGAAATCCTCAACTCTAGTACTGAAGTGCCAGTGTCTTACTGAGTTTAACAGCTTTTTATTTTCAAAGTTTGTGGAAATATAAATTTGTTTTACTTGTTAATTATCTACCCCCCTTTTTGAGCATAGATATAAAAATGACTTTTCTAACTTAAATTGTTAAAAATCTTGAATACTTCAGAGCACAGACTTTTAAGTTTGGTATCTTTTTAAAGGGATCACTTCACAGATTATTGTAGAAGTAAAAAAAGTTTTAAAGTTTAAAAAGCTATAGAAGTTTATGTAAATTTAAAATATATATTTTCTATAAAATATATATTTTACAAAACCTGTTCAACTCTAAAACTTCAAGAAAATCAAAGCTAAATATCTGAACAAGTTCTGTGCCAAATTTTAGGTTGATATCTCAAAAAAATGACTTTCAGTAAGATTTTTTGTGCGCAGTACCAAACTTTTTCACTAGATGACATCCAGAATCCACTGGTGACCATATAAGGACTCTTCAATTTCCATATATGGTTTGAGTGATCTAAACCATATTTTTCCATACTTTTCAAAATATTTATGAAGTAGACATCCTATTCAGAAGAAGTTTGTGCAGTAATGTTAATATGTGATTTGAATTCAATCCCTGAAACACATCAAAAAACATCTAAGATATTATTGTTATAAATATATAATGATATATGTTCCACAGGTCGGGGGAGGGGCAGTCTTAAAAATAGTGGTTAGAAATATTTTTATAAATCATAAATTCATATATTTATTCTTTGTAATGTGTGAAAAGCATTGATATTAAAAGTTAATTATTTAAAGATGATTGTATGTTATTTTTTCATAGTGTGATTTTTGGGGAATTGTATTGAATCCAATTAGGGTCAGTCTGACCCGGACCATACGGGCAGTCACCAGAAATTGAACAGTGCATGAGGGTTAATCTGATCTTTTTTGCTATAGGAGACAGATGAAGATTTGACCTCAGAGATTAAAGAACAGGAAGTCCATCAGGATTCCCAACAGCGGCAGTTTCACGGCAGGGCAAAGCTTATTTCTATGGCAACAGAAAAAGTTAAAGAATGTCAGCAAAAAGGAGGAATTCTGATGGTTGAGGGAAAGCCTGGAGAAGGCAAAACTGTGTTCATGGTAAGTGTACATTTGTACAAATAGCCATCTGTATCTTCATGTATTAATTCCCAATGATGAATTACTAGGAGAACACTGAAGTTCATCTGAATATCTCTCTGTATCTTCTGTTTTATTAAGGCTGCCCTGGCTCAGGCACTCAAAACCTCTGTCAAAAACAAGAAAGCACCTCTTTGTGATGTCATATCCTACTCCACAGACGCTAGCCAGTCAGCTTGCAGTGTTGAGCAGCTTCTTCGCTGTCTTGTTCAGTGGCTGAGGAAAATAAAAGAGGACGTGGAGTTGTCTCCAAACACATCTTACAAGTAAGGAAGGATTTGATGTAACATGTGTTGTCATATGCAGGGTTGCCAGGTTTTCAACAAATCCCGCCTAATTGCTTGTCAAAACTAGCCCAATCGCATTTCAGGGGGATCCCCTGGTAAAATTCCCATTTCAGAGGCTAAATATCATGTTATTTGGGGTCGCTCCCACCTGAGGACATGAAAAAACAACCCTCGGCAACAGTGTTAAAGTAGCCCAATTATTCTCTTGTTGCATTACAGAGACTTGTTGTCTGAGTTCCACTTGAACTTGAAGGACCTGAACAAAGAGAAGCCACTGGCCTTGTTTGTCGATGGGGCGGACCTTATCCATGACTGTCGAGGTCAAAGGGTGTCAGAATGGATACCACAGCACATCCCTAAGGTGTGAGAGAGAAACATGCATGCACGCTTAAAGGAGTAGTTGACCCAAAAATGTTGTTTCAAACCTGTAAGACTTTGGTTCATCTTCAAAACACAAGTGAAGATATTTCCGTCCCTCCACTGAAAGTCCATTCACTTTAAAACATTCATAAAGAGATCATTAAAGAAATTTATATGAATCGAGCAGTCTTCAAAAGATTGCTTTATGTGATACACATATTTAATTTAGGCTTTTATTGACATAAACATTGATCATTGAACGCACATAGAGCACTCAAATATGGTAAACTGAAGCTCAAGCATGCTTTCTTGATGTGTAGTCAATGTTTATATGTGAATAAACTTTCAAATGGACTGAATAGAATTTCAGTGAAGGGATCAGAAAGCTCTCAGATTTCATCAAAAATATCTTAATTTGTGTTTTCCCACACAACAACATGAGGGTGAGTAAATAATGACAGAATTTTCATTTTTGGGGGAACTAACCCTTTAAATAAGTGTAGTTAAACATCATAGAGCCTTCTCATTAACCAGTTACTGTTCTCTCAGGGTGTCTGTTTGGTCCTGAGTGTTACTTCAGAATCATCCCTACAAAACACTGTCAGCAAAAGGAAAGGCGCCGTGTCATTTCCACTGGGGCAGTTATCTTTACCTGACAAGAAGGAGATTGTGCAGAAGCAGCTTGTTGAGTTTGGAAAGAAACTGAGCGATTCTGCTTTCAATAACCAGGTGAACTTCCCTTTCACTTTCTTGCTGTTGGAGTACTATAAGGGAAACCGTGACCTGTTTTTGCATAGCTACTGAATTTATTGTTGTGTTCCCCTGTAGCTTCAGACGCTGCTGATGAAGAAAGGCTCTGTGAGTCCGCTATACCTCCATTTGGCCTGTGAGGAGCTCAAGAGTTATGCCTCCTTTGAGAAGGTAAATAATTGTTAAATCATTTCTTTTATAGTGATCCACATATAAAATTTAGCTTAAAGGGTTAGTTCACGCAAAAATGAAAATGATCCCATCCTAGGTGTATATTTAAGCCATCCTAGGTGTATATGACTATCTTCTTTCAGTCAAACACAATCGGAGTTATATTTTAAAATATCCTGCCTCTTCTAAACTTTATAATGGGAGTGAATGGTTCTCGAGATTTTGATTCCCCACAAAAAAGTCATCATCGTCGGGTCAGAAGTCACTCTTCCGCCTGAACTAGACTCACGTTTTAAATATGGATATTTTTCTTACAAAAACCAATGGCTTCTCTTCATAAGGCCTTTATTAACCCCTTATATGGATTACCTTTATGATGGATGGATGCATTTTTTTGGGCTTCAAAATCATGCCCCCCATTCACTACCATTACAATATTTTATAATATAACTCTGATTGTGTTCGTCTGAAAGAAGAAAGTCATATACACCTAGAATGGCTTGAGGGTGAGTAAATCATGGGATAATTTTCAGTTTTGGGTGAACTAATCCTTTAAGAAACATAAAGTTGAACATGATGCTGATGATGAAATTTGTCATTTAGATGAAGGACAGCCTCCAGTCTCTTCCTCAGTCCCTTGGTGAGCTGGTGCAGCACAGTCTGCTGAGGCTGGAGACTGAATATTGCAGAGCAGGACTGGGATGGGCATTAGCTACTCTTGCTGTCAGCTCAACCGGTACAAGACATTGTATTTATTCCTGCAGTTCACTTCTGCAGGAACTGTTTTAAAGGATTAGTTCACTTCAGAATTCAAATTTCCTGATAATTTACTCACCCCCATGTCATCCAAGATGTTCATGTCTTTCATTCTTCAGTTGAAAAGAAATGAAGTTTTTGAGGAAAACATTCCAGGGTTTTTCTTCATATAGGGGTTCAAAGGGTTGAAGGTCCAAATTGCAGCTTCAAAGAGCTCTACATGATCCCAGACGAGGAATAAGAGTCTTATCTAGCAAAACGATCATTCATTTTCTAAAAGAATAAAAATATATGTATGTTTTAACCACAAATGTTCATCTTGCACTGCTCTGCGATGCACAATGCATTACATAATCACGTTACAAAGGTCACGCGTGACGTAGGTGGAAGTACCGTGGTAGCACGAAAAACTACATCTCATGCAAAATTGTCTGACATCATTGTTTTACCCTTTTTTTTTTGTAAAGGCCATTTGACTTTGTACGTTCACTTTGTAAACACTGGATCGGTACTTCTACCTACGTCACACGGGACCTTTCCAACATGATGATCGCAGAGCTAGTGCAAGACAAGCATTTAGGTTAAAAAAAAAAATCTACTTTTTTTTTTGAAAATGACCAATTGTTTCACTAGATAAGACTCTTATTCCTCGTCTGGGATCATGTAGAGCTCTTTGAAGCTGCACTGAAACTGACATTTGAACCTTCAACCTGCTGGTAACTGTTGAAGTCCACTATATGGAGAACAATCCTGCAATGTTTTCATCAAAAACCTTCATTTCTTTTCAACTGAAGAAAGAAAGACATGAACATCTTGGATGACATGGGGGTGAGTAAATTATCAGGAAAATTGAATTCTGAAGTGAATTAATCCTTTAATATAATGCAAAGTTTTTACAAAGTTTATTTCTTTAAGGTTGTCTCTACAGGGGACAAGCTCAAATTAAATGGGTAATACGCAGTGATAAGTATCAACTATCCATATTAATATGGCACTGAATGATTCATATATCATGTTATTTGGATGGTACATACAGTCAAACCAAAATTTACTCAGACACCTTGAACATTTCATTCATTAATACAGTTTATTCACTATAGTTTAAAAAATGGTAATAAAATATGACAAGATCTCAGAGTTAAACTGTGTCAGAAAAAAATTATCTCAATTATGTCAGATAACACTTTAGCAAAACATGGTCAGGTCAAAGTGTCTGAATCATTTTTGGTCCCAAATTATCATCATTTTTACTGGTAGTCCACTGTATGAAGAATTTTTCGGTATAATATGTCACATTTTACTTTATTTTGCTATCCTTACATAAATGAACAACTATAGTGTCCAGCACCCACTAATAAAAATAAATAAAAAATATCTGGATAATTTTTAATTTGACTGTGCATTGAACGCATGATATTACCATGTCTAAAAATTCAGGGTCATACCATGGCACTTGTTTTGCTTATTTTTTTATTCCAAAGATCTGTGGCTCAAACTTGAATGTGTATCAGTTTTTTTTTAAATGTCAATGGTTGCACCTAGGAAAATAAAGGACTAAAATACATGTTTGAGATGTTTTAACTGAAAGCAACTTGTGCTGACATCTTAAAATATGTCACTGCCATTGTTTTATCTCAAGATGCACACCAGTAAAGGCACTTTTATAAAAGCTACTTAAATGTCCTAATCCTAATCCTGGCTTAATCTAAACCATTTCTGTGAAACCAGGCCAAAGAGTTTTTATTGTAATATTGTTTTTTTTTTTTAATTTAAATAACTGAATGAATTAACATTTTTATTTAGATATAATGAAAATATGTATTTCTCATATCTAATCCGTTTCTTCGACAGGACTGCGTGAGAGTGATCTCTACACTATATTGAACATGTGCAATGATTTAAACTCCAGAGGTGGGCTGGTGACATGGCAGGAAATTCTCCATATCGCAAGGCATCCAGAGAGCCGTGTTCCCATGGCAGTATTCTCTCAGCTGGCACGAACCTTGCACAGGTACAGCACGGTGAAATATATGGATGAGAAATAGCTTCTATTTTTCACAACAAATAATTAATTGTTATTGATCCGCCAGTCTAATTGGACAGTCTCACGGTCAGGGGTCAGATGATCTCCTGACTTTGACCCATCCAGAGGTGAGGTCAGCCTTTGAACATCTGTACCTGTCTACTGAGGAGAATAGAAGCAGAAGTCACCTGATAATTGCAGGTAAAACAAGATGCATGCAAATTGTGGTGCATTTTATGTGTTTAATACACTGCAGTTTGGGAGCAGTGAGATTTTTTTTTTTTTTTTTGAAAGAAATTAATACTTTTATGCAGCAAGGATGCGTTTAATTGAATAAAAAAAGTGATGGTAAAGACTTTTATATTAAGGAAAATTTCTTTTTTCAAATAATTGCTGTTCAAGCTATTTTAAAATATAATAAATTAGCAAACACTTCTTATAAATTGTAATAATATTTCACATTATTATTGTTTTACTGTATTTTCGGTAAGTGCAGTCGAGACTTCTTTCAAAAATGTACCGACTCCAGACTCTTGAACACTAGTGTTTGTGTTTTTATATATTTGTTTCTATATATATAACTTTTTTCCCAGCACACCTTTGGGTGCGGTCAAATCCTCAAGGGAAGGACACGTTTCTTCACTCTGACGCTGATATTCTGTCTCATCTCCCTGCTCATCTGGTCAGTGTCCCACTACTCTTTAACCTTTCAGCTTCAGTGACCAATGTGAGGTTACTCAACTCAAGAGATGTCTGTTCTCTCTCTCCGATCAGATGGGCGGTAATCAGTGGGAGCCTTTGTGTTTTCTGCTATCGAGTTACTACTTCCTCTATGCTAATGTGCGGCATGGACTTCTTCACCAACTTCTGGAGACCTACAGTTTGTTCGGTAAAGCGTATTTTTCTTTCTTTTTTTCTTTTTTTTTTTTTGCTTAGTTAACAGGTTCTCATATTGATTGTTTTTCATTTTATCCATTTAGCACAAAAATATGGGACCAAAAAATCAAGAGGTATTTTACTTTTATATTATTGTATGTTTATGAAACCCCAACTAGAGTGACATTAAAAAGGACTCGGAATAGATTCATAATCTTAATGTTTTCTGAAACTTCTGATTTCTAAATCTATACCAAATTCATGTGTTTGTCCAGGTAACCTGAAGGATTTTGAAGACTGTCTCAGTTTTCTGAAGCGCCACAGCCTCCTCCTCTCCCAGTGGCCTGCTCTCTTTGTACAAACAGCTCTTAATGAACCATGTGACAGCTCTGCACATTTGTGGGCTGAAAGCATGACAAGAAATGGAGGGGTGCATGCTGTAAAATGGCAAAACTTCACTGATGCTGCTGTAAAAGAAGTCAGGTACTAATATTGTGTCTGATTAATAGCATATTATTGTCATATTCTGAGTTGAACCATTCAGTTATAAGTCCAGATTAATGCTGGCTGACCTATAAAAACACAGTTGGGTTTCTGCATGTCTTTAAAAATCTTAATTTGCATTTACACAAATTTAAGACCTTAAAAATATTTTAAATCAGAGCAGAAAGTCTTAAATTTATACAATTAAATGTTGCACGCATTGCAAAAAAATGTATATCTTTGTCATTATTTTTGTCCTGTTTTCCTGTACAAATCTCTAAACATCTTTCAATCAAGATACATTTACTTGAGATGGAAATGTAAAATTGAGCAGAATTAAGTGAGTTTATGCTTGAAACTACAACAAACCTCTGTCAATGAGTTATGAAAACTTCCCTTTGAATGAAGTTGATTTTTCTCAGCACATTGGCAGATATTTGCTCTTGTTTCAATCATAAAGTCACTTAATTTTGATTAATTACTTAGACGTTACCTTTTGTCATTTTGCATCTCCAGTAAATGCATGTTGATTTAAGAATCTTTGCGCTGGAAAACAAGGCAAAATACTGAGGAAGAGCATCACTTTGGTGTAGTAAAAGTTGAATTTTCAACTCATTGTGCTTCTCCTTAGACATTTACTTTTAAACATATTAACATATTTTGTTCCCTTTATTTATTCATTATATTTTCTTTACTTTGTCTTTAAAAGGGTCTTTAAAAAGTCTTGAATTTACCTCCATGAAACTTGCAGAAACCATACACTTATACATCTTTAAAAAATTTTAAATCCTAAAATGTAATAATGTGGTTTCAGACTTCCTGAACACCATTATGTGCAAAGGTTTTTTATCTAGAATTCAATTTTTATATGCATTTTAATATTGTTTTTTCTGCTCAGTGAGCTGGTTTCCACCTTCCGCTCTGAGCCAAGTTGTGTGGTGGTGAGTCCTGATGGAAAACTTGCAGCAGTGGGAACCGGAGAGGGAACACTTCACTTTCTGCACACAGAGACTGGACAGGTAACAGTTCTAAACATAAACAAACATTCATTTACTAAGATTTTATGCATTTTTAGGATAATTCATTGGACATCACAGTTGTTTTTTTCATTACTTTTTTCAAACAGGAAGTGAAGTCCTTGATGAGCAGTGCTGATGGCATCTCTGGATGTATGTTCCTTGGTGAGGAGCTTCTGGCAACAACCTCATTTGATGGGCAGGTGGAGGTGTGGGATGTTGCGAGTGGTTTCAGGTATTTTATGTTTTTCTGGCTCAAATGTACAATTTACTTAGCAAAAACAAAATTGCTGTGAGGAGCAATTATCAGGGTTCAAGCACTTTAAGGCCTTTAACATGCCTTTAACAATATGTTTTAATTAGCAAGCCTGTAACCATCTCCATCATACATGGAAAAGACCATTTACAGCTAATACAGGCAATTTACCATAGGAAATATATGGTTTATAAAGCTTTTTAAGAGTAGGAGCATTGCAAATACGACAACATTTTAATGCATTGCATGAAGACTGTCAATAAGAACAGTGGCTTGCACAGACCTCCGTGTGGAAATTGCGTTCCTAAATTGCGTTCCGGGGGCACATCGATATGACCACTTTCACAATTAAAGAGGCAAGGGCTCAAGCCATTTTAGGCAATTTAGAAATCCTGGACAGGACGTGTCCTGGGAGAATGGCGCATATGGTCACCCTATTATAGCCGTTTTCATGTTTTTTTTTTTTTCCTGTTATAGCGCCACAAAGTGTCGAGACGCCTCACCTTTTTTTACGTGAGCACAGAATGAGCTTTTACATACAGTCCAGTCCAAAAGTTTGGAACCACTAACATTTTTAATGTTTTTAAAAGAAGTTTCGTCTGCTCACCAAGGCTACATTTATTTAATTAAAAATACAGTAAAAAAACAGTAATATTGTGAAATATTATTACAAATTAAAATAACTGTGTACTATTTAAATATATTTGACAAAGTAATTTATTTCTGTGATCAAAGCTGAATTTTCAGCATCATTACTCCAGTCTTCAGTGTCACATGATCCTTCAGAAATCATTGTAATATGCTGATTTGCTGCTCAGTAAACATTTATGATTATTTTCAATGTTGAAAACAGTTGTGTACTTTTTTTTTCAGGATTCCTTGATGAATAGAAAGTTCAAAAGAACAGCATTTATCTGAAATACAAAGCTTCTGTAGCATTATACACTACCTTTCAAAAGTTTGGGGTCAGTAAGAATTTTTTTTTTTTTTTTTTTAAAGAAATTAAAGAAATGAATACTTTTATTCAGCAAGGATGCATTAAATCAATCAAAAGTGGCAGTAATGACATTTATAATGTTACAAAAGATTAGATTTCAGATAAACACTGTTCTTTTCAACTTTCTATTCATCAAATAATCCTGAAAAAAAATATTGTACACAAATATTTTGTACAATTGTACACATTAAATGAGCAGCAAATCAGCATATCAGAATGATTTCTGAAGGATCATGTGACACTGAAGACTGGAGTAATGATGCTGAAAATTCAGCTTTGCCATCACAGGAATAAATTACTTTGTGAAATATATTCAAATAGAAAACAGTTAAATTGTAATAATATTTCACAATATTACTGTTTTTACTGTATTTTTTAATTAAATAAATGTAGCCTTGGTGAGCAGACGAAACTTCTTTTAAAAACATTAAAAATCTCAAACTTTTGGACTGTACTGTAGGTGTGCTGAGTTTGGTGAAAATATCTAATTTCATTGACAAGTTATAGCCATTTTAGTAAAAGTGGCTCCACCCACTTCGAACGTTTTGGCGCCCCTTAGGGACCGCAAATGGGAAATTCAAAAAATAAATTGATAACTATTGACAGTCAGACTCTAGAGAATGTTGCAGCACTGGTTTGGTTCTGATTGGGTCAGAAACCTAGGACTAGTTTGCAAAAGTAGTTTTTAAAAAAAAAAAATAAAATTTTTTGATTGATTCCAACGATATAAGACACTTGAGCCTAAGACTAACGGTTCAGGAGTTATGAGCCATTTCATACTTTTGACCACTGTAGCGCCCCCGTCAGGCCAATCAGGGCCAGCCTTGGTGACGTTGTCAATGTCGTGAGTACTTCCGTCCCTCAAAGTTTCTATGACTTACGGTTTGGTCTGATGGATCACTTTTAGAGGACAATGCTGATCCTTGGAAAATGTAGCAATTACAATAGTGTTTCAGCACTACATGCTTGAACCCCTAAAAATGAACCAAAGATTACTAACCTGTGCACAATTTTCTGTCACTTTAAGAACTGCTCACATGAATGCCCACTCCAACAAAATCACAGGATGTGATGTCAGTCCAGACAGAAAACTCTTTGCTACTGTCTCATTAGACTTAAACCTGAAGGTAAAACCAAATGATCTTAAATCTGAACTATGTGTGGTGTTGTACTCTTCTGAAATATTCATCATCTATGTGGCCGTGCTCAGGTGTGGTCAGCGCAGAAGAGCACAGAGGTGGCCTCTCTCATTAACCCCTCCCCTCTGAACTGTGTGAACTTTGACCTCGAGGGCCAACTCTTGGCAGTGGGCTGCTGGGATGGAGCTGTTCGTTTGTGGAACTGGCTTGAACAGAAAAACGTTACGGTGAGGAACAACTCCAAAGATATGTTACCATGCCTGATACACTAAAACTTAATGTCCTTTCACTTTTTCAGACTCTGTTAGGTCATCAGAGTTCAGTGCGGAGTCTGTCTTTCTCTCCCTGCTCCTCCATGTTGTGCTCTGGCTGTCTGTCAGGAGAAGTGCGGCTCTGGTCCGTGGCAGCAGCTGCTTGTGTGGGCAGTTATCATGCTCACCGCGGCTCCACGCAGACACTAAACTTCCTGCAGGGAGGAAATCTTTTGCTGAGCGCTGGACATGACAGTGTGGTGAGGAATATGATCTTATAGTCTTAATATTCGGTTGTCTAACAGGCATCCTAAAATACTCAGTATTGTGTCCTTTTTTTTGTTGTCTAGGTTAATGTGTGGTCTGGAGGTCTTGGGCGATCTGTTGCAGTACTGGGAGAGGAAAAGGTACTTCATGTTCTTAAATTTTAATTGCAACTTTTTATACTATTGATACTGCTTATACTAATTTTTATAGGTATTAAAGTGTTAGTTCACCCAAAAATGAAAATTCTGTCATTTATTACTCACCCTCATGTTGTTGTACAGACCTTCGTTCATCTTCAGAACACAAATTAAGATATTTTTGATAAAATCCGATGGCTCAGTGAGGTCTGCATTGACAGCAAGATAATTAACACTTTCAATGCCCAGAAAGCTACTAAAGACGTATTTAAAACAGTTCATGTGACTACAGTGGTTCAAACTTAATGTTATGAAGTGACAAGAATACTTTTTGTACGCCAAAAAAAACCCAATATATCGACTTTATTCAACAATATCTAGTGATGGGCGATTTAAAAACACTGTTTCATGAAGCTTCGAAGCTTTATGAATCTTTTGTTTCGAATCAGTGGTTCAGAGCGTGAATCGAACTGCCAGCGTCCCGTGAACCATTGAAATTTTGAAACACTTATGATGTAACAAAGCCTCGTTTACTGAAATCATGTGACTTTCACGCTCCAAACCTCTGATTCGAAACAAAAATCTTACTTTGGTTCATCTTCGAAACCCAAATGAAGATCTTTTTGATGAAATCTGAGAAATTTCTGTCCCTCCGTTGACAGTCTATGCAACTACCACTTTGACACTTCAAAGTTCACAAGCAGATTGTAAAACTAATTCATCTGAATTGAGCGGTTTAGTTCAAATTTTCTGAAGAGACACGATGCTTTATATGATGAACAGATTTAGTGTAGGCTTATATTCACATATAAACCTGCTTTAAGGATGGTATTAACTAATCATTATTTGCAGGTACCAGTATTGCAGCAGCAGCAAAAGCGCACCAGACGTGGAAATGAAGATGAAGCTAACGCTCTGTGTGTGGCTGTGGCCAGTGGGTACGCCGCTGTGGGTTACCATGGAGATGGTATCAAAATGTTCAATTTGAAGTCAGGTAAATAAACATTTGCATCCAGCATTTACAGACATGCTCATCCAGAAATACTCACTGCTTCTCAATCTTGAGAAAAACATGAATGGAAAAAGAGCAAAAAAACAATCACTTAAAGGTGCAGTAAGGAATTTCTGAGAAACACTGTTGAAAGTGAATCGAACCGAGCACCAAAACACACTTGTAGCCAATCAGCAGCAAGGGGCGTGTCCACTCATGAGGGGGGAGGTGCCTGTACTGCACAGCGTATTTGTGAATTTTAGGGCAGAGCTATCAAGATAGGGGTGTGATCCTGCTGAGAGGGGCGTGTTTGTTTTGGTCATTTCAAATATCACAGCATTTTTCAGAAATCGCTTCCTGCCCCTTTAACCCGTGTGCAGTCTTCATTTGGAAGTACACTCAGGGTCTTTGGGGTCTCCAGAGAGACAAATAATTGTTTTTGTTTTTTTTAAACAAATGTAAATTTACTCTGTTTATTAATGTTTTTACTCCACATTTGTGCAGTTTTTGGAGGATTTATCATATTTTAATTTTTAATTTATATAAATAAATTAAAACAAATTTTAAAATAGGTTTTTATACAAAAACAGCTTTTTATGTAAAATTCACTTTATAAAAGTGAAAATTCCTAACTTTCATTAATAGGGATAACATTGATAATCTGACATGGTTTAGTGTAAGATTTTTGCCCATCTTTTGGAAAATTCAGTTTTAAAAGTACAAAAATGATCACTTTTACCAGTAGATGGCAGCAGAGCTCCACTATTTGCTATTTGACTGACTGAAAGACATCTTTTCACAAGTTTTTTTTCAGTTGGATTCATATCTAAATATTATGAAATCACAATTATAACAATAAAAGCTACTTTTTGTCAAAGTTTAATGTTTTTTGTAATGAAAGTTGTTCAATATTGTTACATTATGATGAGACCCCGCTTAGAAAATGGACAGAATTCATCCTCAAAATCAACATTTTTGAAAAACGTATTTTTTTCAGTACAAAAAAAAAAGCTAAACTTTGACAAAAAGTAATTTTTATTGTCATAATTGTGATTTCATAATATTTAGATATGAATCCAACTGAAAAAAACTTGTGAAAAGATGTCTTTCAGTCAGTCAAATAGCAAATAGTGGAGCTCTGCTGCCATCTACTGGTAAAAGTGATCATTTTTTACTTTTAAAACTGCATTTTCTAAAAGATGGGCAAAAATCTTACACTAAACCATGTCAGATTATCAATGTTATCCCCATGAATGAAAGTTAGGAATGTGGGTCTTTTATAACGTGAATTTTACATAAAAAGCTGTTTTTGTATAAAAACCTATTTAAAAAAATATTTTTATGTTAAAAAACGTAACATAAAAGCAAGATATTGCTCCAATTTTCTTTTATTTGTATATCTAGAAAGTGTTAATAACTGTACAAAGTTTCATGTGATTTGGACAAAGAGAACTTTTTTTTTATTTTAGCAAACGTCGTTTGGGGTCTAAAAAGACCCCAAAGACCCTATAAGGGTTAATAATAATGGAGAGTACTGTGAGTAACCAAAAGTAGAACCCCAAGATGCTTTGTGCTGTAGGAGAGAAGGTCTGGGCCAGTGCGGAGCTGCAGGTGTCCATGCTCTGCCTCATGTGGATGGAGGAAGGAGGGGCAGAGCTGCTGTTGTCTGGGGCCATGGACCACCGTCTCAGAGTCTGGGAAAGGCAAGGAGAAAATCCGGAAAGCCTTGTGTCAATAGGATCTTTTGGCGTTCAGAAGGGAGCTGTTCTCGCCCTGGCTCAAAACTCCACTTGTGTGGCATCTGCATCTGGTCAGTGTACACAAAACGTTTTGTGGATTGAATTTGGTCCATATTGGATATTTAATATTTGCATACTCTTTCAACCTATTTTATCTTTAGTGTAATCTTTAGCACATCTCAATGAATATCCGTTTTAATAATGTACATTATATATTTTAGATGACTTCACTATTGCTCTGTGGTTGAAGAGTGAATTGACTTCTAAGCCCTGGATCAACCCTAAGGTGATGTGTATTCTGAGAGGTCACAATGGAGGGGTCACATGCCTTGCCTTCAGTCCTACTGGGAAAGAGTTGCTGTCAGGAGGGAAAGATCAGGTACTTGGTCCGCTCCACATCCATCACTGGAACGAAAACACACAATATCTCTCTCTCACTCAATTTTTATCATAATCTCTTCCAATAGGCTTTGATGGTATGGAACGTAAACTCCTCCGCTCCGGTTCTTTCCCGGTCTTTTCCCCATTGCCATGGAGACTGGATTACAGGATGTGCCTGGACATCATCTGCGGTGGTAAGAAAGCCATTTACAAAGTGCATTTAGTTCATTTCAATAACATCTGACTCTGTGTGTCTGTAACCAAATGCAAAACCTCTCTCACACCTCAGCTTAGCTGCTCCAGTGACTGTAAGCTGCGGATGTGGGACATCCAGACAGGAAGTTTGCTCAGAGAGATCCTGTCTAGTTCATCTTTAAGCACATTGTGCTGTTGGGTAAAGCAGTTGCACCTAAAAGCATTGGACTACATGTCACAAAGATGCACAAAAATTGGAACCTGTTGATATTTATGCACTTTTTAATGTCTATAGGAGGATCTTGTCATGGCAGGCACTACAGATGGGCTACTGATGGTTTGGAAGTGGGAATCAGGTGTACAAGTCACAAGGATCCAGGCCCACAAGTCCCGTCTCCATCACTGCACTGTCATCGCTCAGCCAGGTACACTGATTCAATATACAAATATACACACAAACAGCAGCTTGATTTCTAAATGGTGAATCTTGCTTACACAGATTTTTTTGTTTTTTGTTTTTTTTTGCTTACAGATCTTGGAGAGAATTTAAAGCAGGAAGATGTATTGGTAGCTTCAGCATCAGAGGATGGAACTGTTAAACTCTGGCATCCACTGCAGGTAACCAACTCTCACTTTTGTATCTTATTCATTAATAATTTAATTATATTTTATTTAAATAAAATGAGGGTATTTTAAATAATTCCCAGAGATGCATAATATATCGATACCATATTGTTGATCAGTTTGATATTTAATTATAAAATAATTTCCCCTATTTTTACGTACAAAAACACTAATTTAACACTGTAAAAAACATTAATAGTTAAATAACTGTTATAAATATAATTTTTAGCAAATCTCAAAATAAATAGCCATTTTCATAATGTACCTTCATAATGTTGTGATGCCTAAATTCACTTCTTGTGTTTAAAACAACTGGTTTTAGTTTTTATATATATATATATATAAAATGGTATAAATTTTTGAAGGATTGGTTCACTTTCAAATGAAAATTAGCCCAAGCTTTGCTCAAGCAATCCTAGATGTACACTACTGTTCAAAAGTTTGGGGTCAGTAAGATTTTTTAATGTTTTAAAAGAAGTATCTTCTGCTCACCAAGCCTGCATTTATTTGATTAAAAATACAAACAAAAACAGTAATATTGTGAAATATTATTACAATTTAAAACAGCTGTTTTCTATGTCAATATACAGTAAAGTGTAATTTATTCCTGTGATCAAAGCTGAATTTTCAGCATCATTACTCCAGTCTTCAGTGTCACATGATCCTTCAGAAATCATTCTAATATGCTGATTTGCTGCTCAATAAACATTTATGATTATTTTCAATGTTGAAAACAGTTATTTACATTTTTATTTCATGATGCTATGATGAATAGAAAGTTCAAAAGAACAGCATTTGTCTGAAATCTAAATCTTTTGTAACATTAAACACTACCGTTCAAAAGTTTGGGGTCAGTAAGAATTTTAATTTTATTTATGGGGTTAGAAATAAAATTAATCAATACTTTTATTCATCAAGGATGAGTTAAACTGATCAAAAGTTACAGTAAAGTCAATTATAATGTTAGAAAATATTCTGTTTTAAATAAATGCTGTTCTTTTGAACTTTCTATTCATCGAAGAATTTTGAAAAAACAGCTGTTTTAAATTGGAATAATATTTCACAATATTACTGTTTTTGTTTGTATTTTTAATCAAATAAATGCAGGCTTGGTGAGCAGAAGATACTTCTTTTAAAACATTAAAAAATCTTACTGAACCCAAACCTTTGAACGGTAGTGTATATGAATTTCTTCCTTCTGATGAAAACAATCTGAGAAATATTAATAAATATCCTGATGTATCCGAGCTTTATAATGGCAGTGAGCGGGATCAATGAGTATGAGCTGAAGAAAGAGTCTCCATCAACATCCATCCATCATAAACGTACTCCACACGGCTCCGGTGGTTAATAGAAGGCCTTCTGAAGAGAAACGATGCATTTGTTTGAAAAAAAAAAAAAAATCTTTTTAACCCCCTGGAGCCGTGTGGAGTATGTTTATCCTTAATCCTTTAAGGTTGGCCATTTGTTGTTATTGGCCATAAAATGAAAATATCTTATTTGCATCAGCCAGATTTTTAGATATCAGTTTAGTGCTAATTTATTCTCAAAAATGATGTTTTCATAGGTACATCATCACAATACTCTGCACGGTCACAGTGCAGAAATCCAGGCTTTAGTATGCAAAGAGGCCGGACTGCCGGAGTTTCTCACCGTCTCTGAGGATCGTTCCCTCAGGTCATGGAGCGTCACCACGGCAATGGGTACGGCAATTACCAATTCACTCCTCAGATCCTCAGAACATTTTGTTAGAGAACAAAAGCAGAAGCTAAACTGATGTGAAAAGCGGTGACAACACTGCAATTTCTTATGAAACTACAGCTGCACATCCAAATATATATTTGATTGGCATTCATAATTATATACACTCATCCGCAGAAGCTGCTCCTCGCCAGAAAGGCGGTGTCCGAGCTGTGTGCTTCCTTGATACCGATGAACTCATGGTGTGTGGTTATGACACGGGCAGATTGGAGATATGGCATCAGAATTCAGTGGTTTACTGGAAGAAGGTAATCATGAGTTTATTATTTGTTAATTAGTAAAATAATAGTGTGAGGGCTTCAGTTGTAAATGTCTGAATGAACGGCTCTGTGTGTGTTGCACTAAGGTCAGTGATGGCGGCTTAACTGCAGTCACTGGTATGCCAGACGATCAGCTGGCGGTGGGTTGCAGCGACTGCTCTGTATTAGTCTGGAAACTGGAGCGGGACGCCAAGAAGTGCATTGTGGGGTATTGACTTTTAACCCTCTTTACTTTCATGTTTCAGTTTTGCAAACTTGGTTCAAAATGGCATATTTCTCTAAAAATGCAACAAGAACTTTTCATTCACGATTCAAGCTATTTTTACTACGGGGAATCAAAAGATTTTTTGCATTGTATGATATATATTTATTATAAATGTCAGACTTGAAAATGCATTTTGCTCTTGAATTCAGCAGCATGAATACAGGCATAATAATATTGTGTATGTGATATATTTTTTTTTTAAATGTGATTTTTGGATTTGATCACTAAAAGGTAGTCTTTCAAATCTGATATATTTATTACAATTTATGTTGTTTAATGTAATATTTAGCGAATCTCAGAATGAATATCCATTTTTAATACTGTTACAATGTTCTAAATTTGTGTACATTTCACAAATGATTGATTTTAGTTTTGTTTTTAATTTATTTAAAGCTGCAGTCCGTAACTTGTTTGGGTTAAAAATTATTCAAAAAATCAATTTTTGAGCAAGTACATAACCTTACCCTAGCCCGATGCACAATAATGTTTTCTAATTTGAGCGGTACTGGTGGGTTTCTGCGGGAAATTCGATTATGCCAGCATTCGTCTTTGTTTGTCATTCAACACATCTGTTTACATGAAGAACGAGTCCCAGCTAGTCGGCTATATATCATGTGAGGATGCTGCAGGTGACAGATCATTTATAGCCTTTTCTCACATCCGCTGGAATAATTAAATATATCATTTTGATGGCGGATTGTAATCCAGAAAGGTCCAAATGACAATCATCAGTATCAACTGGAGATTCACCCGTAGTCAAAAGCAAAAGACTTCGAACTGCGGAGTGGTTACAGAAATTCAAATCTACAGGTAACACTAATACACACTAAATACACACAGTCACACAATGCTGATGTTGTTAACATTAACAATTTGAAAACAAAGTATAATAATAATAATAATTTGCTGTAATAATAATAATTGACTTGATCCAAGCTAAGCGATCATTAGGGTATTAATCATCATTGAAAGCGAGATTTATTGCTTTTTTCCTCAGTTTGTCAGAACAAAAGTGTCAGATTTGTTACTGACTCCTTCAACTGACATTTTCCGGTGAAAACTCTTATTTTGGTCATACTTCCAAGATGTAGAATTTGTGATTCCAAGTACAGTAGTGTCCCCCGTAAAGATGATAATTTTGCAAATAACTGCAATTGCAGGTTTCAAACAGAGATGGCGACAAAGAGTCAAAACTTACGGACTGCAGCTTTAAAAATAAAAATAGTATAGGTGCCATTTATCATTTATTATATCAGCCAGTGTTGTTTTATGTCCCTTTTTTCCACACTGTGGCTAAAGAAAACTAAGGATGATGTAATGAGTGGTTGTCTATAGCCAATTTAATGTTTGTCAATTTCACACAATTTGATGTGTGGATTTTATTTTGTTCCAGGCTCAATAACATGTCTTCATACAAATTGGAGAATCCCGTGAGCTTTTTGTTCTACTGTGGAAGTCTGTATGGAGCATGTGTGAATGGAACAGTCATCGATGTGATCTCTACTACTACCTCCTACACCAAACAAAGTTATTCGTAAATAAACACCATTTTATAAACATCATTTTTACACATATAAAAGATGTTTTGCACTATTCTGTTATTTATTACTTCATTGGGTAATAAGAAGTGAATGTACAGTACGTGTGTTTCGTTGTAGCTGGTCAGACGAGGCACGTCCTGTCGGCATGATGGCAAATGATAGCAAGAGCTTTTGGCTGTTGGGGCAGAAAAATGGTGTACTGTACATTGGCTTCGTTGTAAGTTCATCATCTATCATTATCATGTGACACTAACATTGTAAAAACTGTCTAAAAACTAAATGATCCGAAACGGTCTGTCTTTCAGTTGTCTGTGAATCCAAAACACTCTCACTTCTTAAACTTTTGTGACGATACGGTGGGTAAGAGGCCTGAGTATTTGAAGGCAGATGAGGAGATGTGGAAGAATATGCTGGAGGATGAGCTGCAGCAGCAGGGGGAGGAGCCTCAAGGGCAGCAGGAGGAGCTGCAGGAACAGGAGGAGGAGCTGCAGAAGCAGGAGGAGGAGAAACCCAGCCAGGAACAGCTTGAACAGCTGAGAATTGCAAACCGGAAGGCGGCGCAGATTAGGTCCTGGATCACAGCTGCTGCAGTGCAAAACGGTACACCTGTTCTTACACTTTAATATATAGCATAAATGATCAATTTGTCAGAAGTTCATTAAAAAGTGAAGAGAGCTATCTGTTCAAATCCATTTCTCACTTTTATTGTGAGAATTACTTTTAATTATATTAACTGTTTGTGGCTGTTTACACTGGACACATCAAGGTAAACATAAACTGGTACATTCGTCTTCGCAAACGGGTGCATGTGATGTTGTATTAAAGCGTCCATGGTGCTCCGCCTCTGCCCATACAGTAGCCACGCCCCAAAGTCACGCTATAGGTTGAGTTAAAGAGAGACTGACAGATCTGAGCGGACCGCTCTCATCGTTTTGATAGTGCCTGAGAGGCTCAATGTTGACAATTTTGGGGAACATAAACCCATGAATGGCATAAAAATAGTAGTTAATGAACAATAAAGAAAAAAAAAATCACACATACTTCACCTTTAACACAACAAAAAAAAACACTAAACAATGACCCATTGACCTTTTAGTGGTCATTATGTGAACTCTTCATGATTTGGTTGTTTTTTTTTTCCTGCAGACTTTTTTGTGTGTGGTGATTATAACGGGAACATATGGTTCAACCAGCCTCCTAATCTGTGCTCCTGGACTGAAAGAAAACCGGCAAGTATTCTTATCTTTCCTGATAGATATGATCATATGAAGTCATGTGTTGCTGATAAACTGGAGTGCTTTTGACTGGTCTCTAGGCACACACAGCTAAAGTGAGCGTACTGCGGCTTACCGAGAGCCTCATCATCTCAGCGTCTTACGACAGATCCGTCAAACTGTGGGACAGACACACTAAGAAACAGGTATTTTTATTCACAGTATATTGTGGATTTGCGATCACCTCCACCATATATACACCAGTATATTCCATTTCCTTTCTGTTTCCCCACTTATTTCCTGTGTATCACAGGTTGGCATGTTTGTGTGTGGCGGTCCTGTCAAGGTGCTGGAGGTGAACCCTCGTGACCCCAAGGAGCTCATTTGTGGAGATACGCAGGGTCAGCTGTACTTCCTGTCCTGGAAGGGTTGATTTCCTCAGTCCGTACATTCTTAATCTTTAGTCAGTTGTAATGTTGCATTCATTCTGCACATTTTAATTTTCTTGCACGCATTGAGCGTTTTGCACTAATGACACCATTGCCTTAAACTATACCATGATATAAAGAATATTTGCTTTGTTATATAGGAAAGACAACCACTTCATTTTATATTTGCTTATTCAGTAAACTGATTTTATTTTCAAAGATTGTATCCTTTATGCATTAAAAGCTTTTTTGGGTGAATAAACGGTCTACAAAAATCACATGGTGAAGAGCAGATGTCCACTGAAGGAGCTGTGATGGTGTTCTCCATCATCAAAAATCCACTGGTCAGGATAGAGATTTACCTTCATTTCATCCCCTTCATCTAGCAGCAGAGAGACTCCATTTGAAGAACTGATAAAACCACTTTGTTGGTGTCCATGTGTAGACATGATATGCTGGTCATTTTTAAACAGGCCTGCGGTAAGAGTTTTCTCTGGATCTCCAAAAGCCTTTGAGAAAACCCTGAACACATACACTCCCCTCACAGGTGCTGTGAAGATTCCTGTATCCAACAAAGATTCATTAGATCCATTCAAATCAGAGCATCATAGAAAGTTACAGAGATATATTAACACTATATGAACTGATTCACCTGTATCTGCATTATAGGCGTCTCCAATATTGAGGAAAACTTGTTTGTAAATCAGGGTGTGAAAATCATCAGAAAATGGCCCAACACTTTGTGGTCCAAGAGAGGTCAACAGAGAGGCTGAGAAAGCCACTTTAGGAGCTAAAACATAGACTTACATATTAAATTACAAAGCATTTCCTTATATTTACACTACCGTTCAAAAGAGTTGGGTTTAGAATTTTTAAAGTGTTTTTGAAAGAATTCTCTTAAACTTTAGTTAAAACAGCCTCTAAATTTGTTCCCAGAGCTGTTTATAGTCTTTTAAAAGTGGCTTGATTTAAAAATTGTAATGTCTTACCTTGATTCAAAATTTTCAGTTCTTTTGCCTGTTCTAAAAAAATAATAATCATTCAAACAGATGTTCAGTGCATACATGGACAATAAATGAAAGCTGAAGAAATAGATTTTTGTGTCATGTCGGATCCTGTCACGTTACCTTCATTCTCTGTTGTTAGTCGCTTGATTTCATTCTCCATAGATTCCAACCTTGCTTCCATCTTCCCCAGTTCTTCAAGAATGTTATTACGGGTAAATAGTAATGTACAGCATTACTGAGCAGGCCTTTATCACAGTACGCGTGTGTCGTCACATCCGGCTTTGATTGTTTGCAATCACGTGGTTCTGGTGAGGCGCGAAATTCAGGTGGAGCGGGCAAAGTGAAAATCAGAATGGGAGAGATAGAGAAAAGTACGTGCTGTGCTGATTTAGAAAGGTATGGTATTTAGACGCTATGAAGAGGAGCGATTTTTCTACTGAATTAGTGTCAAAAACTGTAGAGGGTATGCATCGACGCAGGGCCGTTTCTAGACTTTTTGGCACCCTAGGCAAGATTCCTATTAAGATCCCCCCCCCCCCCATTTTTGTGAGTCAGTTCTACTAGCTCTCTGCATGTTATATATTTACAAAAATATTTATAAGAACCCATGCATGAAAAAAAGATGATGAAAAAAAAATTTTAAACATATATTTCAGAGCAAACTGAAACTCTTAAGCTAGTTAAAATTGTATTCTACTCACAAAAATGATAGTTAATAAAATAAACTACATGAAACTGTTATTAGTTTAACTCTAAATACAATCTAATGAAGATGGTATTTTGGTGTTCATGTAGCCTACAGAAATAAAATATTTTTAAGAATGTTTTTTTTTCTCCAAAGTTAAAAAATGTGTTGAATAACAATACACCACTCATTTATGTTCTATAATTGTTTTAGCTTCTCTTTCTACAGTAGCATCTGCCTTGTGTTTCTCCAAAAATGTGTTGAGTGCACCTTATGATTGTTTGTAGAATTAATATAAAACTCTCCAGCAGAAACAGATTCTCGTGATCTACACACCCAAATCACAATGCCTGTCTGTCTGTGACTTCAACTGCACTATTACAGCATGAAGAAATGTATATATTTGATGTTTTTAAGTTATTTCTTGATATGCACTGAATTCATGTAAACTAATTTTTATTTATTTATTTTTTGTTTGTTTTTCTGTTGAAGCTATGTTCGTTTGGCAGGTCCACGCTGGTTGTCAAACTTGTCATACTTATGGTACTATCACTTGGTCAATTTACACTAAACAGCCATCTCTGATAATGATTTTTTTATTCAACTTTATTATGCTATAAATTAATATTCCGTTGCTGAAATGAGCATGACGTGGTAAACCTGTCCTGTGTTAATATGCAGTGTCATGTTTTGCTCGTGATGATGGAGCAACTTGTATAGAACAGAACAATTAATCAATTAGTAACATACCTGCATATTTCGCTTTCTTTTTCTCATCCTCTTTCTGAAACTAAAACACTTAATCCAGTAAGCATGGATAACGACGTTCCCTGCCGCCTTCTACGTCTCATTTCTCTATTCTCTTATTAACAGCAGCGGTTGAATCTGAGAGCTCACTTAACATCCCGATGCGATCCACTAGCCTATCACCAGGAGACTTGTCACTCAGATAATCGCAAGTAACGTTAGCCTAATCATAATGCCTCAAAATAGCAAAAGTACGAAATAATAATATTAGTAATAACAATAATAATAATAATACAATAAATAAATAAAAAATCTTGGAGGGGCGGGGGCTCTCACTGGCGCCCCCCAGCTGTTTGCGCCCTAGGCGACCGCCTTGCTTGCCTATGCCTAGAAACGGCACTGCATCGACGTCACTTTCCCGCCAGAACGCGCTCCCTCAGCTGGACTGGTAAAAGAATCTGCTGCATGACTGGATTTAATAGGGGAAACTTTGAAAACGCGAGTAAAACAAACGAAGGTTGGACTGGAAAGTGTTTCTTACAACTTGTCAAATAAACCTAATCCATGGATATTGGCATGCAGCCAGGAGTCGTGTTTCCTGACATTTATATGTGTCTGATTTCGACGCCGGGGAAACGCATAAAGCAAATCTGCCTGTGAATATTGTATATAACTACAATATATAGGTTTAAAGCCGAGTAATCACTTCTATCAATGTTATATATATCGTCATAGTGTTCAGCCCTAAAACTTGTATAGTTTTTGTCAATGTTTATTTAAAACATTATGCAGAATTTAAGATGGAAAATATTTAGGCTAATTGATGAGTTGTCAACACAATATATAACAATACAATATATACGGTATGATTTTTACCTCAAAATCCAACAATTTGACACAAAATGATAACTGCAAATCCATGTTTCTCTGCTGGAGTCCAGCTGTTTCTGTGAATTTCAGTGATCCATTTGCTTCTTTGTTCTGTAGCTTTCGGCAGTCTTTAAAAATATACCTCAGGTTTTGTGGCAAAGCTATTTGTACAGTCAATTACAAAGCTTTGGATGTGTTTTGTTTTGTGTGTTTGTCGCGGCATTCACGCTGAAAACCATTGCTGCCGCTCAGTCTTTTGCCACTCAGTGGGCGTGACCGCAATCCTGACGGTCGACGGTGGCGTCACGTGCATACCCTCTATTGTTTTGAATGGGAAACGTTCAATATGGCGGAATAAGTGCGGTCGCGCGCCTCTGAAATGAGGCACAAGAGCATGCGCATTAGTGTGATCCAGCCTAAAAAATAGTTGTTTTTTTTTCATGATTCGAGCGTTTGGAAAAAACATTTTGAGACAGTTGTCAGATTTCATTGGTTATTTCAAATATTAAATTTAATCGAAAGCTTGGCAAACAGCTTTAGAGAATTTGATGTTTCCCCATTCAAAGAGATAGGAGCTGCACCTGGATGCCCGAGAGGCCTTTCAAAGATGGCCGCCGAGTGAAATTACTTGTCTTAAAGGGACTTTGGCCATGTTCAGTTCTAGGTTTGTTTATATCGCGCTGCCTTTCTGCTATTGACATTAACAGTATTTTGATTTTCTGATTGTGAAAAATTTCGCCATTGTAGGTCATGTAAGTTATTATATAGTCTTTAGAATAACTTGAATGCAGAAACTTAAACTGTTCACAAGCTTCTATTTTGGTTGTCATTTGTTCAAATAAATGGAGCGGTATTCAAGCTAAGCATATCCCATCATGCATTATGTTCGGAATCGGGAACTCACGTGCCCTGAAATCATGAGTTGTCTATAAAACCGTTAAATTGAAAGCTAAATTAATTAGATATAAATATAATTTGGTTGTAAAATATAAAGTGTTGCACATTTTATTGGTGCAAAGGCTATGTATTTTGTACAACATTTGTAACTGCTTTTTATCACTTAGCCTAATTAGATTATGCCATTTCCCCACAAAAGCTGTTTAATCAGAATAGTGAAAGGGTTCGTTCACCCAAAAATGAAAATTCTGTCATTAATTACTCGCCCTCATGCCGTTCCACACCCATAAGACCTTCGTTAATCTTTGGAACACAAATTAAGATATTTTTGTTGAAATCCGATGGCTCAGTGAGGCCTCCATAGCCAGCAAAGACATTTCCTCTCTCAAGATCCATTAATGTACTAAAAGCATATTTAAATAATTTCATGTGAGTACAGTGGTTCAATATTAATATTATAATGCGACAGGAATATTTTTGGTGCGCCAAAAAAACCCCAAAATACTTGTATAGTGATGGCTGTTTTCAAAACACTGCTTCAGGAAGCTTCGGAGCGTTATGAATCTTTTGTGTCGAATCATGATTCGGATCGCGTGTCATACCGCCAAACTGCTGAAATCACGTGACTTTGCCGCTCCGAACCGCTGATTCGACACGCTGATTCATAATATTCCGAAGCTTCCTGAAGCAGTGTTTTGAAATCGGCCATCACTATATAAGTCGTTATTTTGTTCTTTTTTGGCGCACAAAAATATTCTTGTTACTTTATAATTTTATTATTGAACCACTGTACTTACATGAACTGATTTAAATATGTTTTTAGTACCTTTTTGGATCTAGAGAGAGGAAATGTCATTGCTCCCTATGCAAGCCTCACTGAGCCATCCGATTTCAACAAAAAATCTTAATTTGCGTTCTGAAGATTAATGAAGGTCTTATGCTGCGTTCACACCGAACGCGTCTGGGGCGTCTGAGGCGTCTGACTTACATGTTAAGTCAATGCAAACGCGCGTCTAGAGGTCCTGCGGCGCGAATCAAGCGTCTAGCGCGGCGCGAATCGGCCGTTGACGCGCGAATGGCGCGGCGCGAATTGAGCGTTCACGCGGCTGACGCGCGAATTGAGCGTCTGACGCCCAAACGCCCGAGTTGAAAAATCTGAACTTTGGCGTAAATTCGCGGCGCGTTAACCAATCAGGGACTCTGCTTTGGTAACGTGTTTATGATGTGATCAGTGATGCCGGAGACCAGAACAAAGATGTCGCTGTGTGTAACGTTAGCCACCCTGAGTTCTGTGATGTGTCATTATATTTTTATCGAGACAGGAATAAAAAGGACCTTGCCTGGAAGAGAATAAGCGAAGAAATCGGACAATCTGGTTAGTTGTAAAACTTTTTGCATGATTTTAGCCGTTGATACTAGCCCACCTTCTAGCTAGCAAAAGTCGGCCGGCATAACCGAGTTAAATTGCCGCTACAGGTTTCCAACTGACGAGATTATGTGTTTATTCAGAGGATCTGTGCAGAAAGAGATGAAAGCCCCTCCCATGACGCGAATTCGCGTCTGAGCACACTTTGTTTAGACGCGCGAATTGAGCGAATTTTACGCGCGTCTGAAGCGTCTGACTTCAAAATGTTCAAGCGTCCAACTAGACGCGTCTGGCGCGAATTTGACGCCCCAGACGCGTTCGGTGTGAACGCAGCATTATGGGTGTGGAACGACATGAGGATGAGTAATTAATGACAGAATTTTCATTTTTGGGTGAACTAACCCTTGAAGCCTCTCATCCATTGACATCCATTAAAAAAAACAACCTCTGGTCTCCTTCCCTGCGTACCGCCGGGGGCGGAGCGTTAGCTTTAGCCTTTACGCTTTTTTGGCTAAATGTTGCAGGCTTGCCTTCCAGTGGCTTTGCTTGAGCATCAATGCTCCCTGGTTTTTCACGTTTCAGTCCCTTGGAAGGATTCTGCGATTGAGGCTGCATTACAGTTCGTTTTTTTTAAATGCCCTTTCCTCGCTAACTTCCCTCAGTCTCATTGACTCGGATTTACGTCATTGCTAACGTTGTATGAGTGCCCACTTCTGGCGGAACCTTTGCAATGGGCTGAATTGGAACGTCCTAAGCCCTTGATCTTGGAATCCCCTATGGGGCTGATTTATCATTTATTTTTTCCCTCTAACAAAATTGTTTAATGCAATATTCTATATGTATATATGTGTGTTAAATATTTAAAAAATGAATATATCATAGAGTTGTTTGTGGTGGGGTAAATTTAAACACGATATGCGGTGACATCATGATCGTGTTGCATTGTGTGTTATGTAGCTGCCTGAAGTGTACATATGAAGTAGTCCATATAAACTTCCCTCGTCCACTTCACGAAGTGGAACGCACTTCAAAATGTGGCAGGGATTCCCCGAGTGGAAGTGCTTAGGGAAGTTTGTGAGTGCGTGTCTAAAACTGGAGTGGAACGCAGCCTGCACTATATTAGGCAATATGTTAATTGTATTTAACTTAGGCCTTACATTAACTAAGTTAAATAAATCTGTCATGAAAACAAGTTATGGCAGCCACTGTGTAAATGATTAACAGATATATTTCAACAACTAATTAGAGAAACAGAAGTTAATGCAAAATGCTTACAATACATACATTTTTTATTATTATTATTATTTGAGTGTTGATAATTATGTCTAAAAAATAAATGGCAACTGAATTTAATAATTTGGGCTATGTTGAGATTTTTTTTATCCTTAAGAAAATTTTAATGATAATTGAATAAATGTAAAGACTGAGACACTGTTGGTTTAGTAAAACATTGTTTAATTAAAATTTTTTATATATATATAATTTATATTTTTTTTCACCCTGGTGTATCGAACCCCTACCGAACCGTGACTTCAAAACTGACGTACTTACTGAACCGTCATGTTTGTGTACTCTTACACCCTTAATACAGACATATCATACAATTTCTATTTGGGGGCTTAAAGGGTTAGTTCACCCAAACATATATAATCAGTCATTTCTCGCCTTCATGCTGTTCAATCCCTGTGTTTGTTTGTTTTGTTTTTTACACAAAAGGTGATTTTGGTCAAGTTTGTCCTGCTGGTTTCTGTTCATACAATATCAGTCAATGGAGCCTGACTTCCAGAAGCTTAATGAGATTATTTGATGATGCTTTTGAAGCTCCATTGTATGAACAGAAACCAGCAGAACAAACTTGACCAAAATCACATCCTCAATCTTTTGGTCTTTTTCTAGATGCTCCCACTGGCTCTGGGTTCACTGAGGATGAAGAGAGTCAGGTGAGGAAATAAGGGCAGGTGGAGTGATGGAGGGTCTCATCCATGGCACTGTACCATTTCCAGGATCTGCTGTGGCTCTCCATCCTCAGTGCTCACACCAGTCTGAGGACATTTCACATCCTACAGAAATGCACAAATATAATACAAAAGCAGTCATTTTAACAGCACAATGTCATGTGGATTTCTGTACTATAAGTAACAAAATTATTTTACTTTTTGTTTCAGGTTTTCCCCTTTTCCCCCCCAAATGCCACCATCATCTTGCCTTGCAGACCCTGCTTCATCCCCAAAAGTTCTGCAGCAAATGTACAGACATCAAGAATAAGTGCTGTAACTCGAATAACTTGAAATTACAATAAAATAAATTAAAACTTAAGATTAGATTTTGTATTCATTTATTATGTATACTCACTTAAAGCCTTTGATAAACACACATGATCATCTATCCCTGTGACATCCAGACAAGATTCAAGTTTCCTCTGAGATTTGTGCTCAATAATACATTTATATGTTGAGGTAGATGTTAAATCAAATGTTCCTTAATTTATTATCCATCGGACTGTGGGACAGACAGTTTCTTAGAAACAGGTATTTTTATTCAGAGTATATTGTGGATTTGCGATCACCTCCACATCACCATCTATACAACAGTATATTCCATTTCCTTTCCATTTCTCAACTTATGCTCGGTTTCACGGGTTGGCATGTTTGTGTGTGGCGGTCCTGTCAAGGTGCTGGAGGTGAACCCTCGTGACCCCAAGGAGCTCATTTGTGGAGATACGCAGGGTCAGCTGTACTTCCTGTCCTGGAAGGGTCGATTTCCTCAGTCCGTACATTCTTAATCTTTAGTCAGTTGTAATGTTGCATTCATTCTGCACATTTTAATTTTCTTGTACGCATGGGGGCGTTTTGCACTAATGACACCATTGCCTTAAACTAAACCATGATATGAATATTTTCTTTGTTATATAGGAAAGACAACCACTTCATTTTATATTTGCTTATTTCAGTAAATTGATTTTATTTTTCAAAGATTGTACATCCTTCATGCAAGAAAAGCTTTTTTGGGTGAATAAACTGTCTGCAAAAATCACATGGTGAAGAGCAGATGTCCACTGAAGGAGCTGTGATGGTGTCATCCATCATCAAAAATCCACTGGCCAGAATAGAGATTTACCTTCATTTCATCCCCTTCATCTAGCAGCAGAGAGAGTCCATTTGAAGAACTGATAAAACCACTTTGTTGGTGTCCATGTGTAGACATGATATGCTGGTCATTTTTAAACAGGCCTGCGGTAAGAGTTTTCTCTGGATCTCCAAAAGCCTTTGAGAAAACCCTGAACACGTACACTCCCCTCACAGGTGCTGTGAAGATTCCTGGATCCAACAAAGATTCATTAGATCCATTCAAATGAGAGCATCATAGAAAGTTACAGAGATATATTAACACTATATGAACTGATTCACCTGTATCTGCATTATAGGCGTCTCCAATATTGAGGAAAACTTGTTTGTAAATCAGGGTGTGTAAATCATCAGAAAATGGTCCAACACTTTGTGGTCCAAGAGAGATCAACAGAGAGGCTGAGAAAGCCACTTTAGGAGCTAAAACAGACTTATACATTAGATTATAAATCATTTCATTTTATTTACACTGCCATTCAAAATACATTTTTTTTTTATGTTTTTGAAAGAGGTCTCTTAAACTTTAGTTAAAACAGCCTTTAATTTCAATATCCTTATAAATGCATATTAAAGTGCAGAATCGAATCGCATCGAATTAATTTGAATCGTCTCAAATCGAATCGTTCTGAATTTGCAAAAATCGTTCTTGAATCGAACACCTTTGAATCGTGAATCAAATTGAATCGCTGTCTACCCAAAGCTACACAGCCCTAATTTATAGCCTTTCAAAAGTGACTTGATTCACAAATTGTAATTTCTTACCTTTCAAAATCTTCAGTTGTTTTGCTTGTTCTAAAATAATAATAATCATCATTCAAACAGATGTTCAGTGCATACATGGACAGTAAATGAAAGCTGAAGAAATAGATGAATTCGTGTCACGTATGTTCCGGTCACGTTACCTTCATTCTCTGTTGTTAGTCGCTTGATTTTATTCTCCATAGAGTTCATCTTTGCTTTCAGCTTTCCCAGTTCTTCAAGCACATCATCTGCTGGTATAGCCCACACATTAAACATTAAAACTGTAAAAAGAAACCACATTGTGTTGCCGGTAACTAACAATGTACAGCATCAACTGAACAGGCCTTTATCAGAGTACGGGTGTGTCGTCACATCCGACTTTGATTAGTAGCGTAAAGGAATAGGTAGTTCGCAATCACGTGGTTCTTGGTGAGGCGCGAAATTCAGGTGGAGGGCAAAGTGAAAAGCGGAATGGGACAGACGGAGAAAAGTCCGTAGGCCTACTGTGCTGGTTTAGAAAGGTATAAACAGTAAATCACAACATATTTCGGACGTGATCTTTATGAAGAGAAGCGATTTTTCTACTGAATTAAAAGATTTTCCTGCCATCGAGACGGTAGATATAGAGGTTAGGCTCGTTTGAGATGAGCAAAATCTGCGTTGAACCAGAGTAGAACCCAAGAGGCGACACTGATATTTTTGGGTAACAGCCACTAGATGGCGCTCCGGTACGCGGCCGCCATTATGGGGTGAAAATACTAACTGGGCCATATAATCCTTCACATCTTACGCACCCAAAACTGGCGAATTTCACTGCCAAATCAGAAGCGCAATAGAACAGTTTTTTAAATTAAATCACCAGTAAATTGTATGATCCTAAATGTTGTATTGTCTTATATGAATGAATGAATATTTTATAAAGTGTCATGCACTCATGGTGCCCAGCCCACATGGGCTTATATGACACTATCCAGTCATTAGGAAAGATGTCCATCAAAAAAAAACAAACAAACAGTACAATAAGTCACAACATCCTGACATAATCAAAACTAAATCATCTCATCTCAGGATACAAAGTCTTTTGTCTTAATGTCCATGCCTTCTCAACAAAGGTTGCCATACAAAAAAGTTCTTTTTCAAATAACCAACACATAATTTCACCTTCAGACAGCCAAAACAAATTTGGGTTTTTCTGTTGCATCATATTATACAAATCAATTCTTAAATTGTTATACAGAGGGCAATAAAACATAAAATGAAATTCATCCTCCACCAAACATAAATCACATACAGAACATAACCTATCCTCCTCTGGGACTCCTTCAAAGCGCCCCACTTCCACATCTAGGGGCAGCACTGCAGCTCTGAGCTGAGCACACAGAAACCTCTGTCTTCTTTTCAGATTATATTTGACATAAGGTTCAGTAAAGAAATTTTCCTTAAACTGTACATAACTTCTTAATTTAGGCTTCCGTAGTGTCTCTAATTTCCACTGTTCTTTATAAATTTAAAATAATAGGCTATTTGTCTGATATTGGTGATCTTACCCTGTAAACTATTCAAAAAACATTGTTGTACATTTACTACTGAACAACACAGGTCTAACCACTCAATCATACAGTTTAGTAAATATGTCAAAACTCAGCTCAGGACAGACCTTCATCTTATTAACCACAGCTCCAAGTGCCCTCCCAGCAGACTCTGATAACACTTGTCTGCCTTCTGAAAAATTCACATTTTCATGAAAAACAAAACCAAGATACTTAGAAGTTACAGAATACATCAGTAATGTTTGTCCAAAATAAAATTCCTAATCACTCTGATGTACAAAAGGCTTTCTAAAGTGAACTATTTGTGTTTTATCCCAATTAATGGCAAGTCTCCATTTATTACACCATTTATACATAATATCCAGCATCTTCTGCAGCTTTGCCTCCTCGTCAGCAACCAAAACAATGTCATCAGCATACAATAATATGCTGAGATTCAAATCATCAATGTCTACACCCAAGTTGGCTCTCTTTATTTCTTGAGCTAAGTCATTCACATAAATTGCAAATAGAGTTGGTGAGACCGTCTCCTTGTTTCACTCCAAATGGAGTAGAAAACCAACCTGTCCTTAGCTCATTCACCTGCACACAGGCTAGTGGGGCCTTGTACAGGGCTTTAATGGATTTATAAAAACGACAACCAATACCACACATAATTAACTTATGTTTCAGAAGGTCTCTGTTTATTCGATCAAAAGCTTTTTTTAAATCCACAAAACAAACAAAAGTATTTTTGTCTTCCTGCAGTCTTGCTCTCACCACTGAGGACAGAACATAAATGTGATCAATGCACGCTCTGTTTTTTCTAAATCCATTCTGTTCATCCACCAAGATTTTATTCATTTCTAAAAATTCACAAAGCCGATTGTTGAGGATGCCAGAGAACACTTTATAAACTGTACTTAACAAACTGATGCTTCTGTAATTCAAGGGGACTCTTGGGTCAGCTTGAGACGACTTGGGGATAGGCTGGATAATAGACTTACTTAGTAGACCACTTTCAAAACAATATTTAAATAAACAATGCAGAGTCTTTAACAGCTTTGGACATTTAAGGACCTCATTAGACAATTCATCCACACCAACAGCTTTATATGTTTTAGTCTTTTCAATAACAGTCTGCACCTCATCCACAGTAATCTCACGATCTAAAACATCATTAGTGAAGGGCAGAAATGGACGTTTATGTTCAAGCAGCATTCTAAATCTGCAGTTATCTACTAACTCATCATCAAACTGATGGGTGTTGTTGCTTGCAAACAAGTTACTATAGTCTGTCTCCCATCTACTTATCACTTGCTCTGTTGTAAATATAGATTCCCCTGTATCTGTAACAATCTCATGTGGAATTGGCTTTTTCCTTTTCGGTCCAAGCTTATTCATTTCTCTCCAGAACTGTTGTGAATTATTACTCTGCAGATGCTGTTGTAGCTGGAGAGCTTTTCCTCTCCTGAAGCGTCTTTTATAAAATCTCAACATTTTATCAAAGTCATTCTGACGATTTTTAAATACAACAAATAAATCTTTTTTCAAAATCTGTTCTTTGCATTGTAAATATTGTTGCTCTGCCATGCGTAGATTTTGCCATATACTCCAAGTATATAATGTAGTTCATTATTCCAATAGGGTTGTTTAATTCTATATGTATTTTTATTACTTCTTCTGCTTCGTTTGGGTCTATATTTATCAATTTCTCTATGTAAAGTCAAACAAAACCATTCATAGCAATGATTCACATTTTCCTGTGTGTTTTCCCCATTCTCTAATCGGTCTACAATGTCATTCAGAGCTTTATAGCAGACCTCAGACTCCAGAAAGTTATCATGCAACTTTCTCATTGGACTCTTACTTTTCAAATCAAAATATGTTCTTTCTGTAAAGCCTGCCTCTTGTATTTTAAAACGTAAATATAGCACAGAATGATCAGGGAGCTTACCTCTATCATCTATCGGGTTTATCACCTGCTGCTCATTTTTTTAGACCCAAAGGAGTAAAAGACTTTAAATTCTACACAGGTATTTAAATCTATGGCGTCACAATGTAATCAACCACAGCTTTACCTCTGACAGATATACAAGTAAAATTGTCATTTTCTGGGGTTACTCTTCCATTCAAAACACAACATTTAGAATCTTTAAGAAATTCAATGAAAGTTTCCCCATGTTTATTTGAACTTGAGTCCAACACCACCCTGGAGGGAATATCATCCTCCTCAACATAATCTTTGAGGTGCGCGATGCGACTATTTAAATCTCCAAAGATGTAGGAGAGGATGAGGATACTTGACAAAACAGGCATAATTCTGTGTGTTGTTTGTTCAAGAGTGAAAGGGAACTTGATATTGCTGCGCATTTCTGTCTTTTCTTTTCTGTGAGTCTTGTGTGTCAAATGCAGTGCACGTTATTAAAAAAGTAATTAGTTATAGTTATTAGTTACTTCTCACAAATAGTAAATGAGTTAATAACCGAGTTACATTATTATAAAAGGAACTAATTACCAGGGAAAGTAACTATTGTTTTATACTTTTAAAAAAATGCCCCCAATATTGAATATGTTAAATAAATGAAATGGACATGCAATTTCTCTGTACTGTATACATGTTGGTAGCCATTAAATACGTATTTAGTTTAATATTTATGTTTAAATAGGCCTATTCTAATGTTATTTTTAAATTTAATCTATTTGATTATGAAAAGTGAACAGCATGAGTAAGATGCATCATGCGCAATATATCGGGAGACATGGAGTGGGTCAGACATGATTTTAAACACTTCATTCAGTTTTGATTTGAAAGCCTTTCTTTAAAGTGAATTTCGTTTTGTAAAAATTGTATCTTAATTTTAATCAATGTTTCATCAACCAATTGCCTGGATTTAATAAATAAGAAGCAAATATAGCAGGCAATATAATAATGACATGGAGGTGCCGGCGCGATCACTGGCGCGTGAACTGGCGCGTCTTATAAATGAACCGAAACTCAGCGGCTGCTTGCCTCACAGACATGAGAAATATATAGAAAGCTTGAAATGTCTACTTTTAAACGAAATAATTCAAAACGAAAAGAAACAGGCTCTCTGATGATCATCCTAATGAAATGTGCATTCTCTCTCTAAGCGCGTCCACGGAGATGATGAGAGTCAGTAATGTCAACTTCATTTTCGCACTGTTCGCAGCCGACACTGATTCAGAAAACATTAGTTTATTAATAAACAATTAAAATGTCTCCTTGCTGTTTTATCACTTTCATAATCATTACTTTTGCAGGCTTTTTATGGCAAGCTTTATTTAGTATTTTGCTTCGCAACACCCACAGGATGTGTTCGTTTTTGCGAGTCCATCGGACCCACTCTGACTATGGTTAAGATAAACATCGTCACTATTTTTAGTTAATTAATAAATATTGAAATAAATTGTAGATAGGACATTTGTACATTTTATTTTATTTTTATTATTATTATTATTATTTTTTTTTTTTCCTCTGTCTGGGCCCCATCCCGCCAATCGGGCCCTAGGCACGTGCCTAGTTTGCCTTTGCGTTAATCCGGCTCTGTATATATATATATATATATATATCCCCTACATAACAGTTTATTTAAAAATATATGTAACGTTATAGTTACAACTGGGCGGTCAACTATTGTTTATTTTGGCGCGATCTCCACGGTAACAGCAGCTTTTCTGGTTGGTGGATGAGATTCACGTGATGCGTCGGTTGAAATTTCTCCCACTGAAAGGTGAAGACGTCTGTCGGACAACCGCTGTTCTAGGTACGTTAAGGCCGTGTGTCCACCTAAGCGTTTTTAGCCAGCTGAAAACGCTAGGCGCTCTGCTTAAAACGCCCGTCTGCGAGCGCTTCTGCAGCGCAGCGTTTTTTTCTGTTGAGACGCTTCGTTGCTATGATACGGAATATCCGCGTCACTGTTACTTATAACTGATTTTGCAGGTAATTTGTTTCATACTAAAAATGTTCACACGATGTGGAATTACTTGCTATGTATGTTCGGAGACCAGTAATATTAATTTCTCATCCATTTTGTTTCTGTTTGTTAATGTTGTTGTACAGCAAGAATGTGACAGTTGGTCGGAGTTGTATTTGTCCCGCCCCTCCTCCACTCTGATTGGATGGCTTGCTAAAAAGTGACAGTGATGAGCGCAGCGTTTTACTCAAAGTTGAACATTCTTCAGCTCGAAGCGACGGCCTTATGCCGTGTGTCCACCTTTTTTTCCAGCTTCGAGCGTACTTTTTCAATTGTTTTCAATGGGAGCGCCGCGTTTTTTAAACGCCGAGAGCGTGAGGCGCAGAGCGTCTTTTTTACGCTCAAGCGCTGAGAGCTGGGCGTTTTTTACTGGTCGCTTCGAGCTGAAGAATATTCAACTTTGAGTAAAACGCTGCGCTCATCACTGTCACTTTTTTAGCCAGCCGTCCAATCAGAGTGGAGGAGGGGCGGGACAAATACAACTCCGACCAACTATCACATTCTTGCTGTACAGCGACATCAACAAACAGAAACAAAATGGATGAGAAATTAATATTACTGCTCTCCGAACATACATAGCAAGTAATTTCACATTGTGTGAACATTTTTAGCATGAAACAAAATACCTGCAAAATCAGTTATAAGTAACAGTGACGCGGATATTCCGTATCATGGCAACAAAGCGTCTCAACGGAAAAAAAAAAAGCTGCGCTGCAGAAGCGCTCTCAAGCGCTCACAGACGGGCGTTTTAAGCAGAGCGCCTAGCGTTTTCAGCTGGCTAAAAACGCTTAGGTGGACACACGGCCTAAGTCATACCTAGGTTGGTGGTGATATGGTTAACATATGGCTGAGAATTGGTACCAATAATAAAACCTGCATTGGCCCAGTTCAGGGCCAGTTAAGGGTGATTAACTGGCTGAGATTCGGGCTGGTTATGGCCCATGTGTGACCCCTGTCTTTAATCCAGTTCTGGGCCACTTCAGGGCTGTCATTCTTTGCGGTACCGAGGGAAACGTGATCATGTGGCCCGGAGCTTGGCCAGAAAACATTTGCTATGTGGGCGCGTCTCTTTCCGCGTCATTCTCAGAATGTTTAATCAACCTCCCATTACCAGCCAAATAGTAATCCTTTGCAGATGGAATCTCTCGGAGGAGATTTCGCAAATTGAAGTCCATGAACCGCTCCGCCTACGATTTCGCAGACGATACGTACACTCTTCGATAGTTGTCGTAATCCTTGAGCTTAGACTTCCTACGAAGGACAGCCACTTTGTCCTGAACTGTCTCAAGCTCCACTTTCACCAGCCCTGGTTGTCGTCCTCTCGGCCTTAAGTGCTCCGCGGCCACCAGCTTTGGCACCGGGTCACAGCGCAGACCCTCACGCAACAACTCTTTAACTTTGGCCTCAACACCTTCCCCTTCTATTTGCGGCAACCCGACAATAACCAATGAGACATCTGGATCAAAGGGCTTGCCTCGCACCCCCTTTGTGTTCATTTTCGTTTCAATACTTTCCACTCTGGAACATAAAATACTGACTTCCAAATCCAAATTGTTACGCATTTCGTTGACTGCCTTCTCCAACTCATTTTTAAAAGCGGCTTGTCTATCTGAAATTAATTTCTCCAAACTTCCACGAAGTGTGTTTATTTTCACCTCCATCTGTGTTTCAATTTTTACTTGCATGCTATCCATTTTGGTCTGCATATTGTCCATTTTAACACTTAGCGCACGCAATTCATTCATTGAGGACTGTTCACCGTCGGCGTCCTTTGTTTTGTTGACGCGTATTATCAGCCATAATATAACTCCAAACGGTCCAAAGTTCCCAAAACTTCAAAACACAATCCTAAGTAGTCAATTAATTGCTTATTTAGACAATATGAACACCTAGATATAGAGTTATTTGAGGATTTGTACTGATCAGGAGAGGACAAAAGCGTTCATGCGGCCATCTTCCCAGCTTGCAACAAGTATATTGTATTGTATGTTTATTTTACCAGTTGTGGAATCCAACCATTCAACCATCTGAGGTAACGTGGTTAGCCTATTGAGTATTTCCATTTTATGCAACTTTACACATTTATTAATAGTAAATTAATAATTAATAAATTTAAGATCATCATGTTTGCAGCGTACAATGTATTTCAGACCGTGGAGTAGGCTAATAGTGACAGGTCTGAACTTGAAGTGAAATATTGTACGTTTTAATGGATCATGCTACAAACATAACAATCTTATAATACATGATGCATTGCTGTATCACATAATTCACACTTTTGGACACTTTTGCTTTAACAGACATTGGACAACACTGCAAAACCAAGCTGTTATATTCATATATTTATTGTCCAACATTCCCAATTTTTCTGATGTATGTCCTTAATTTAATTTCATATGTTGGTAATAATTCAGTGTTTATATAAGCCTTTTAAAGAATTTTAACCCAAACTGACTGGGGTTTCTAGAGAGCAAAGGTTGAAAAAGTGGAAGACTTAAACACAAAGTGTGTAGAATAAACTGTTAAAAATATTTGATGATCTCTAGTGATAGTATTTTATTCTGTGTTGTCATCATTAAAGTTGGATTTCAGCTTTAATGAACGTTTTTTTTTTTTTAACAAAGCAGCTGATATTGCCATAGAAACTAGTGGATTGTCGACTCGCTTTCACCCCTAAATGGCGGAAACGCAGATCTGCTGCTGTGCGCTGGTGTTGCCGGTAGAACTCACGTTCTATTGAGTGTCGCTTCTTGTTAGTGTATTCTTTGGTAGAACCGATCACCGGTGATCACCGCGAGATGCATGCCGGTTAGAAATGTTTTTATTATTATTTTTTATTATTATGATTGCAAACATTACAAAGATGAAAATAATGACATACAATTTTGTATAGAGTACACAACATATATAAACAATATGTCTAATGTCATCTGAACATACAGAACAGAAAAAAAACAGTAAATGCTAAAAGAGAAAAATAAAGTTATTAGTATTAATATATTAATTTACATTTCAGTAAGAGTGTACAAATTATTTAAGTCTTTACAAATTGAGGTTGTTCTTCTCACTTTCTTATTTACAGAGGATGAAATAGTGTTAAGATACATTTTAAATTCTTTCAAAAAAACAAGAAAAATTGGTTTGTTGTTGGTGAATTTACATTTATGGATATAAAATTTGCATATCTTTAATATATGTTTCAATATCTTTCCATAGTTGTTCAGTATAGAAACATGACCAAAAGGGATAGTTCGCCCAAAAATAAAATTCTGTTATCATTTACTCACCCTCAAGTTGTTCCAAACCTCTAAAATGTCTTTGCTCTGTTGAACCCAAAGGAAGATATTGTGAAGAAAGTTTGTAACCAGGCCACTTTGGGGCATCAATGACTTCTATAGTAGGAAAAAAAAAATACTATGGAAGTCAATGGTGCTCCACAACTGTTCAGTTTCCCACATTCTTTAAAATATCTCCCTTTGTGTTCAACATAACAAAAAACTTTATAAAGGTTTGGAACATACTGAGGGTGAGTAAATGATGACAGAATTTTCATTTTTTGGGGGTGAACTATCCTTTTAAGAATACAAACACCAGCCGAGTTACTTGTTCCATGAGCCATCCATAAATCAGATCCCCACTGAGATCTCCAGAAAACACAATCCTCTTTGGTTGAGTGGCATTCTTGCAGAAAATAAAAGTCAGATTTAAATTAAGAAAACAAAAAAATTGCTTTCCTTTTTGTAATGTTTCTTAACCTGTAGTGTTAAAAGAAATTATAGATAGAGATATAAGGAGAAAGAAAAGCCCATAAAAGTAGATTGAACCGGTCTCTGAAAATGTGTTAACTATAGCTACACACAAAATGATGAGAACAGCAAACTCTATATAGTGCAACTCAGAATTTAGACGTCAACATCCATAGAACATGAGTAATCTTTTATCTTGTAGTTTCAAATTTCTTATTTCTATGTAAATACAGCCAATATAATAGAACCATCAAAGTCCGGTTAGAAATGTGTCCGAGGGTGGGCTGCCTTACTCTGATGTCATGCTGACCAATGTCAAAATCCTCTCGCGAAGGCCCAGCAGGAGCTGGCGCAAAATGCGACATCGGCATCTCGCAGCGGCACTTACGGCGGCATCTCCAGCAACCAGGGACTTTATTCGCTGGCCAATATAATTCGTTTTAATATTTTATAACTACATTTCATCAAAATAACATTATATACCACAGGACTATCATTTGTAAGCATATATCATAAAATTTGTTAATAACGTTCTGATGCTCCACGACATAAGAGAAAGCTGAAATTGTTGCATGTGTGTATTTAGGCTATATATCCAGAAATAAGTGTTAATATCAGTTGTAGTTTCAGGACGAAATTAGTAATTCACATGATTTGATAAAATAAAACCAGTATTATCTATTGCTTTTAAGTGTTGTTACATATGAATATAAACTGATATTCTGTCAGTACAGAAATTAATTTCTGATATGCTGCACAAAGCTGAAATCGCGGCATTTCGAATCATGACAAAAACAGGTTTTTTTTTTTTAGCGAAATACGATTGTGCAGTCCTAAATGCGCATCTCTTGTGCATCATTTCAGAAGCGTGTGTCTGACTGTTTCTATAGGAACCGGAGCTTCTAACGGCTGCAGCAGTGACACGATGACTTTACCAATTGGCAATTGGCTCTTATTTAGGAGGGACTTATTCCTTTCATTTAAGGTGTGCCACATATAATGATCATATGTCATGAAGTCATGTGTTGCTGATAAACTGGAGTGCTTTTGACTGGTCTCTAGGCACACACAGACAAAGTGAGCGCACTGCGGCTTACCGAAAGCCTCGTCATCTCTGCGTCTTACGACAGATCCGTCAAACTGTGGGACAGACAAACTAAGAAAACGCAGGGTCAGCTGTACTTCCTGTCCTGGAAGGGTTGATTTCCTCAGTCCGTACATTCTTAATCTTTAATCAGTTGTAATGTTGCATTCATTCTGCACATTTTAATTTTCTTGCACGCATGGGGGCGTTTTGCACTAATGACACCATTGCCTTAAACTAAACCATGATAAGAATATTTTCTTTGTTATATGAAAATGACAACCACTTCATTCTATATTTGCTTATATTCAGTAAATTGATTTTATTTTCCAAGATTGTACATCCTTTATGTATGAAAAGCTTTTTTGGGTGAATAAACTGTCTGCAAAAATCACATGGTGAAGAGCAGATGTCCACTGAAGGAGCTGTGATGGTGTTCTCCATTATCAAAAATCCACTGGCCAGGATAGAGATTTACCTTCATTTCATCCCCTTCTTCTAGCAGCAGAGAGACTCCATTTGAAGAACTGATAAAACCACTTTGTTGGTGTCCATGTGTAGACATGATATGCTGGTCATTTTTAAACAGGCCTGCGGTAACGGCTTTCTCTGGATTTCCAAAAGCCTTTGAGAAAACCCTGAACACATACACTCCCCTCACAGGTGCTGTGAAGATTCCTGTATCCAACAAAGATTCATTAGATCCATTCAAATCAGAGCATCATAGAAAATAACAGAGTTTTTAACACTATATGAACAGATTCACCTGTATCTGCATTATAGGAATTTCCAATGTTGAGGAAGACATGTTTGTAAATCAGAGTGTGTAAACCATTAGGAAATGGTCCAACACTTTTTGGTCCAATAGAGGTCAATAGAGAGGCTGAGAAAGCCACTTTAGGAGCTAAAACATAGATTTATACATTAGATTACAAATTATTTCAATATATTTGCACTCAGAAGGTTGGGGTTAAGATTTTTTTTAAATAGTCTCTTAGTTCACTAAAGTTGCATTTCTTTGATCCAAAATACTGTAATATTATAGCTTTTTTAAATTTAAAAATGTCATTTATTTTATGGAAAAGCTAATATATATATACACGCATGTGTGTGTTTTAATTGATTCAACTATGAAAGATTTTGACTTTAATAGTTGAATCCTTAACATTTAATTAAACACATGCACAAACACATAAATATATATATTTATAGTTGTAACAGCCTTACATTTTTAAAAGTGACTTTTGATGTTTGTGATTTGTTACCTTGATTCTGCTTTATTAGTTCATCCATTTTGATCTTTGTGTCAGTCGTTGTATCATATAAAATCTTCAGTTCTTTTGCTTGTTCTAAAATAATCATCATTCAAACAGATTATCAGGGCATACATGGACAGTAAATGAAAGCTGAAGAAATATAGATCCTGTATGTCGGATCCTGTCACGTTACCTTCGTTCTTTGTTCTTAGTATCTCCGTTTCCTTCTCCATAGATTTCATCCTTGCTTCCATCTTCCCCAGTTCTTCAAGGATGTTTATGTTTGGTGAAAGCACATCATCTGCTGGTATAGCCCATACATTGAGCATTAAAACTGTTATAAGAATCCACATTGTGCTGCCGGTAACTAACAATGTACTGCATCAACTGAATTTATAGAACAACATCTTGCGTAATTGTTTAAACTGTCCAGTAGACTTTGGACTACAAGAAGTAGGCTACATTTTGAGGCAATATTTATTTTAGGTAACAATAAAATGAAAAAAGTAAGTGTGTGTAAGGAACCGTTATTGTGCCCAATTCCCCTGTTATTTTTCATAATCCTTCTTTTCCATATTGTTCTGCTAATATTTCTATGGGATAATTCTTTCATTCTAATTTCTAATAGTTTCTAATCAGTCTTTTTATTCATGTTGCATTCAGATCAGTGACGTCAGAGCTCAATCTAGGGCCTTTTAACATTGTTGAAAATTTGCCTTGATGCTGAAATTTAATATACAAATCAAGAATTGATTAATAATGCAAAGGTAAAGGTAAGGATTTCTGATTCCTGTATGTGCACAGTGAAAACCTATCAAAATGAAAGGTAATAATGTGCATTGAACATTATTTTGTGATGATATACAAAAAAAAAAAAAAAAAAAAAAAATCCTGTGCGTGAAACATGGGTAATTTAGAGGACGACAGAGAAGCTGAGAAAGCTACTTTTGAAACTGACAAAATATGTTACAAATTATTTAATTGGACTCCCTTTTAAGATTTACCTTCTAAAGAGACTGTATATAATTTAATTTCTTTAAAAATGTCAATACATTAGGCCTCAATGAATATAAATCATAAATACATAGAATGTAGGCTATGCACTGACGTCATTTTCCCGCTAGAACGCGTTCCCTCAGCTGGACTGAGTGGCAAAAGAATGTGCTTCATGACTGGATTTAATAGAGGAAACTGCGAAAACGCGAGTAAAACTAACGTACACTAAAGGTTGGGCTCGAAAGTGTTCCTTATAACATGTGTGATAGAAATATTTTACGTCAACATGAAATGTACAGAAAATGCAGACTAAGGATGCTCAGGTCAAAGACAAGTCATATTAGCTTAGATCATTACAATCCAATCACCAGAACAAATCACAGTGATGAAGACATAGATTTTTACTCAACTGTAAGACTTAAATGTGCATGTATCTTTCTATTCATTGAGACCAAAGTCGGCGCCAGAGCAGATCTACTGGAGAGGCATTTGGTCATCGGCGGGGGGTCACTGCCGTTTGAGAAATATTTTTACGCAGTGGCGACATCACAGTCCAACACAGCAGAAATGCAATAAATAAGAGAAACACGTTTTATTATTATAATTATCACTGGTGTCAAAAGTATTCACATTCATTACTCAAGTAGAAGTATTGATACTAGGGTTTAAAAATACTTCTGTAGAAGTTGAAGTATCAACTCAAGCTTTTTACTCAAGTAAAAGCATAAAAGTACTGGTTTCAAAACTACTTAAAGTATAAAAGTAAAAGTAATGTAGGGGAAAAAATGCCATTAAGGACAAAAGCTTAGGCCGTGCCACAGGGGCCTATTGTGTACTCCACCTCCTCAAAAAAACATTTTTCTAAAGGCCATAATGACCATAATGTTATATTAAAATGTTAATGTTGAAAAATTTGGGATGCACTATATGGGATCAGATTCCCGCCAATAGTATTGCGGTCACGGATCAAAAAATAATACCACATGTATAACACATGTAAAAATATATAGCACAAACTTAAAAAAAATAATGCAAAATGATCGGAATGGCAAAGAACATGGTCACGGATCAAAATATAATAAGCGTAAATCGAAAAATCAAAAGCACATTTAAAAAAATAACAAGCATGAATCAAAACTTTAAACACATTAAAAATGATATTGCACAAATCTTAAACTTGTGTTTATGCGTTCTTAAAAGTTGTTTTCCTTGCTTTTATTACTCTTTTCTTTCTGCTCTCTTTACATTTTCTGCTTATATTTTACTCTTTTGTGCAGTTTTTCTCTTTGCTCTTTTTTCTACGTTCTGCTCTTGCTTTTCCAAATGTTGCAGTTCGAGTTTCATGTAAATTAGGCTGGGCTTAAGCGCCACCATTGGTCCACTAGTTCTAGATTGACAGCTCCTCCTCTAGCCAATCAATCGAAGGGAGGGAGATGACATCACTTCAATGCGACTCATGGCTACTGATGCTCACACTCATACAGGAGAAGATAACAGTTTAATCTGAAACTTTACACGGACTTTCAATCTGTAAAGTTATCTGAACTATGGACAAATAATTCCTCTTTTTGAGATACTCTTTTTATTGTGCAGTCTACTTATGATTGTTAATCTTTATGTTCATAATATATGGTATTTGGTGTTAAAATATTACTTGACTCATGGTGCTAATATGCTAAGGCTACTGTAGCTAATATATTTCTTAATTGTTAAACGATCATAGGTAAATTAATTCTAAGACTGAATGTATCATCTCTGCATTGACTACGATAGTGTTACAGAGAAGATAGTTACAGAAACCAGGTGGATTTGATATGCAGTGATTTATTCACACATTTATTGTGTTTAATTACATGACTACATAATTGCACAATACTATAAGATTAATGTTTTAAATAAAAACAAAATTACAGATACAGATATGTAGGTGGCGGAGAGTTCATTCAAACTTCTCGTTCAAATCAGGAATTCATTAATGAAACACTGCTGTGTTGCTCAGAGACGAGCGAAGCTGTTCTGCTGTGACTTTGTTTGATACTCCTTTCATTAAAATAGTGCAAAAACACATTCAAAATTAACTTATATAATAGCTATATTGATTTATACAACAGCTCAATAAACATTTGCAATTGCTCTAATATTGGGGAAAACACTGATGTGAAGGCTATTGCTTAACTTTATAATTTTATAATCTCAGTGTTAAAATGTGATCAAATTCATAAACCAACACCCGTGTCAATGACATACTGTACATGGAAGACAAAATCTATAAATCTGTTTACAGGAAAACAATACATGACAAAATATGCACAGTTTACTATTACGAGCAACATACAATGATCTAAACCAGTGGTTCCCAAACTTTTCAGAGTGGAGTACCCCCTGAGACACTTACCATCCTTCTGCGTACCCCCTCTCTTCCACTTAGATTGTAAATTTTCCATTAAGGGACAATATTTGCCCCCTAAATTGACTTTCTAGTGCAGTTTTTGATCTTTATGAATACCTTTACAACAATAATAATGTTTTAAATTAAAAAAATGTTCAATAGAGAAATATGCAATGCTAAAAACGTGAAAAGTGATTATTTTAAATACTAAAACCGCCAGTAGATGGCGGTAAGTCACTGTCTTAATGCCTGAGTCATCGAGTCATTCATTCAAAGAAGCAAGTGGCTGTATTTATGAATGAATCATGACTTTCACGAACAATTCATTCAAAGTTGCAGATTCGTTCTCGAAGCACTGCTGTGTTGTAATCCTGCTGTTGTTTTCGTTGCAAAATAGAGCAAATACTGACAATACTGTGAAGAATAACACTTAATATTACCCCTTTGTTTGTTGAACTGTTGTGTGGATATTTGGATTTGCATTCTTGCTCATATAATATTATCAACATTAAAAACAAGAACTCACAAAAGGTAGGCTATGTTTTGTATCAAGAGTTTGAATCTTAAATTGATATTTAAGCCCAAGAGACAACAAGCAAGCATATTATTATTAATATTATTGTATGAATACTAAAAATATCTAACAGTAACATAACAGTTATAGACGAGCCAGGCACACATAAGAGTGATGTTGTGAGGCTGCTGCATGGTGGACGCTGCGTTTCACGGTGCCAAGTCCAGTTGTAGGTGCATTAAAGATTAATATAACAATGATAGATCGTCAGACAGGCACAACTGTGACAGGTTGTCGTTAGGATGGTAAATTTAACAATAAAAGATTGTCCAGGTAGAAGTAGCCTATATACCGGTGACAGGTCGAGTTGCAGGTACATATGTATGAAGGTACATATGTACATATGTTATAATGTATATATATGCATTATAACAGTGTCCTGCAACAGAAAGAGTTTACCACAGCTCGGAAATTGCCAGCTGTGATGGTTATCTTCTCCTGTATGAGTGTGAGCATCAGTAGCCATGAGTCGCATTGAAGTGATGTCATCTCCCTCCCTTCGATTGATTGGCTAGAGGAGGAGCTGTCAATCTAGAACTAGTGGACCAATGGTGGCGCTTAAGCCCAGCCTAATTTACATGAAACTCGAACTGCAACATTTGGAAAAGCAAGAGCAGAACGTAGAAAGAAGAGCAAAGAGAAAAACTGCACAAGCGCACAAAAGAGCAAAATATAAGCAGAAAATGTAAAGAGAGCAGAAAGAAAAGAGTAATAAAAGCAAGGAAAACAACTTTTAAGAACGCATAAACACAAGTTTAAGATTTGTGCAATATCATTTTTAATGTGTTTAAAGTTTTGATTCATGCTTGTTATTTTTTTAAATGTGCTTTTGATTTTTCGATTTACGATTATTATATTTTGATCCGTGACCATGTTCTTTGCCATTCCGATCATTTTGCATTATTTTTTTTAAGTTTGTGCTATATATTTTTACATGTGTTTTTAATTTTGTGATTCACGTTTATTATTTTTTGATCCGTGACTGCAATACAATTGGCGGGAATCTGACCCCATAGCACTAGGCTACCCGTTTCAGCCGCATATATGTCCATTGAAAATGAACGCATTTTAGTACAATGCAAATACATTAAACCACCATATATGTGTACTACTGACCATTAACATGGGTTTCATGGAGTGGAAGATATCATGACTAGTTGCCTATAAGTATTCTAATGGTGCAAAAAGTCAAAATTCAGAGGCATTAATAACCTTTATTGGAATGTAAATGTACATCCAAGCTTAACTGCAGAAATTTGTGAGGGCAACGGACAAGAAAAATGCGGGTAGTTTTGGTGTACCCAGGGCAGGCTTAGTAACAATCAGGGCTTGACATTAACACCTGCCAGCTGTTTTCAGCTGTTTCAGTTCACACCGCACCAACAAACGCCAGCAAACTCTCTGTTGGAGTTTGTTGGATAGGTGTTGGCGTTGGTCGGAGTCTGTTTACCCGACTGAACATGTTTAAAGGTGCCATCGAATGTTTTTTTACAAGATGTAATATAAGTCTAAGGTGTCCCCTGAATGTGTCTGTGAAGTTTCAGCTCAAAATACTCCATAGATTTTTTTTAATTAATTTTTTTAACTACCTATTTTGGGGCATCATTAAATATGAGCCGATTTATGCTACTGCCCCTTTAATTCTCATGCTCTCTGCCCCCAAGCTTGCGCTTGCCTTAAACAGTACATAAACAAAGTTTACACCCTCAAATGGATCTTTACAAAGTGTTCGTCATGCATGCGGCATGTATGCGTCGGATTATGTGAGTATTGTATACTGTTATATTGTTTACATTCTGAATGAATTTGAGGCTGTGCTCTGTGGCTAACAGCTAATGCTACACTGTTGGAGAGATTTATAAAGAATGAAGTTGTGTTTATGAATTATACAGACTGCAAGTGTTTAAAAATGAAAATAACGACGGCTCTTGTCTCCGTGAATACAGTAAGAAACGATGGTAACTTTAACCACATTTAACAGTACATTAGCAACATGCTAACAAAACATTTAGAAATACAGTTTACAAATATCACTAAAAATATGATGTTATCATGAATCATGTCAGTTATTATTGTTCCATCTGCCATTTTTCTCTATTGTTCTTGCTTGCTTACCTAGTCTGATGGTTCGGTTGTGCTGCTCCAGACGTTAATGCCTGCCCTTGTCTAATGCCTTTCATAATGTTGGGAACATGGGCGGGCATATGCAAATATTGGGGCGTACACCCCAACTGTTAAGTGACAGTGGGTGTTATGTTGAGATTCGCCTGTTCTTCGGAGGTCTTTTAAACAAATGAGATTTATATAAGAAGGAGGAAACAATGGAGTTTGAGACTCACTGTATGTCATTTCCATGTACTGAACTCTTGTTATTTAACTATGCCAAGATAAATTCAATTTTTGAATCTAGGGCACCTTTAATCGGCGTTTGTTTGGTCGTCTGAGCATCCAACAAACTCTGACGTAATCTGACCTGTTCACGAACCGTTGCCATGACGATGAGGCAAGTCCCCTTTAAAGACAGCTGTTTGATCGCGCCTGCGCCTCACGCGCACACAACAAAGCACTGGAAACGTTACATCGCAGCTTGTTCGTTATGAAAAATAAAATACAGTTTTAAAAAAAAAAAACATATAAAAGGTACAATAGTCTGTAGTGCAATCCGTGCCATTCAGCAAGAGCACTGCTCCACTTCACTGAAAGAGAGAGGTATACCATGAGAGCAATGCAGGTTTACCTTAAGTTTCGTTTTAAATTAATTCGTTTTGGCTTGTTTAGTTGTATATGACTATGTGTCACATAAATAAAAGGGTCGCGCTTAAAAAAATAAAAAAAAAAAGTTTAAAAACCGGTATACGATTTAAACGTCTCTCTATCGAACTAACATTACGTTACCTAGCTTAATTTGCAGAGGACGAAGAGAAAGCACCCGTTTGATAGCCTAAATGAGCCAGTAGTGTAGAAATAATAACTTATAAGAAATCATCAGTGCCGGCCCTAGCCTCTTTGGCGCCCTAGGCAAGATTTTTTTTGGCGCCCCCTTATATTGCGATTTATCCAAAGGGGCGAATCTAGAATATTATTTATAGGGTGGCAAAGGGGTGGCATGTTCACAAACATTGCATTACCAGAAAGTATCTATATACTGTTTAAAATTAATAAATAACAAAATTTCAATATCCATCTTGGCACCAAGTAAATAAACTATATGAAAAACTTCTAAATGAGTCTGAACTTGTATCACTAAAGGAGATGAGCAGTTTTATCAATATTACACAGGCTACCTCAATGGTATAAATCACATTTTAGTGCAAGAGCAACAGAACAATTTTTGAGTTTCTGTTATTAACAGAGGTGGGAATGTCTGTGTGTGTTCACCCACACCCTATCAACCACATACTCTAGCAACACCCCAGCAACTGCATAGCAAGAGCCTAGCAACCACCCAGAATATCCTAGCAACCACCTAGCAACACTTTAGCAATCATCCACAACATATATTCTGGCCTAACTGACCAAAGTTCTTACATTTTTTTTTAAACAAGACTTGAAGTTGGGTTTATGACATGCCAACATAAATTTGTCCTTAAAACTTTTCAGTCTCTATTGTTTTTCTTGATTGCTAATGCACAATTCATGAAACAATTCAACATTTTCTCACAGCAAAATACAATATCAAAACTATACACCAACTTGCACAAACCTCAAACGTCCAGGTCAAAATAAAATGTTCTAGTCAAAACGTATTCTTGTCTGACAAAATCAAACTTTGGCATCAGATGACACACAAAACTTAACAAATACACAGACTACTGCACTGCCCAGTGAACACTAGTGAGATCAATTCATATAACACTGTAACAAAAATACCTTTTTCATTTTACTATTATAAATTGATCTTGCAGTAGATGAAAAGCATGAGAAAAATAAGTATGAACTTGGTATGCACCAAAATACAGTATACTGTCAATTACAGTAAAAGTAAATTCAGCATCCTCTGCACATTTGGCTAAATTTCATTACAGTATACAGTACTATAGCAGTGTATTGGTCTTCTGACACAAGATTATATCCCTGGGCAATCATTTCTCAACACTGCAAAAAATACAGTACACATATAACAAATGGTTACAAAGAAAGTTGACAATCACAACATTGAGGGTGTACAACGTGAAATTTCCCTCATCTAAAGTAGCCTACATGGTACTGTTTAAAACCCCTGTAAATTATTCTTTCAGCTCTCTCAGATTTTGACTGGTGTGTCATCAGTTTTGCTACCCAATATTGTCATTGGTAAACATTTTGAGAAATGTGTCTTTGTTTTGAGAACTGAACGAATAGTTTGGGAAACTGGGCCAACTGAATCACTTATAATGTGTTAGCAATCTAGAAAAGCTGAAATATGTTTAGATTCTTACCCCAACTCTGCTATTAGTTTCTGTGATCGGATCATCGGGATCTCCGTATTGATTTCATGTTATTGGTTCGTCGGATGGCAAAAACAGGCTAACGTTACCTTTATCCATGATGAAAGTGGAGCGGGCGGTCGCTGAATCAGCTCGCCAAAAAACTACGAAAATGAATCTCAGACATATTCGGATGGGACTACATTTCTCACAGGACTTCTGACTTAGCCGAGAAGCAGTAATTTCCGATTCACGTACAAATATGGAAAAAAAATCGTAAGTGAACTTGGTTTCGCTGTGTTTTTGACTCTCAAAGAATCGGTTCATGAGAGTCATTTGTTAATGAATCACACTGGGCGCGCTGCGTGCAACCATCATGCACAGTTTACTGAAAGACGTGCTTTCTTGCCATTACTTTGCGTTACGCAATTTTTTTAGTCATCATATTGAAGTGCCGCTCCTGAAAAGCAGTACTTGAAACACTGCTTATTTTATTCTGTGATAATTGTGGGGTGGCAAAGCTTTTTCTTAGGGTGGCAGATGCCACCCCGGTAGATCCGCCCCTGTCCACGCATCCGGCCTCTTTGGCGCCCCTAGCGAGATTGCGCCCTTAGCATTTGCCTATACTGCCTATATAACGGGCCGGCTCTGGAAATCATCTTTTTTGAGTAATGCCCCCAACACTGACTATTACTGCGTTCACGTCACCTCGTATTTACCGGAATCTTGACATGACAACACGTGACGTTATATTCGGAGCTGTTCACGTCCTTTTGGTCCTTGGACTAGGAATTATGCGTTTCCATGACACCACTATCAACACCTAAATGAATCTACAGCGGTCAGGTGGAACATGTGGGAGATCTCAGAAAACTACCAGCTTACAAGCTGTAATTACGATCTCTACGAGGACGTGAACGCTTTTTACAAGCTCGAATCTCGTCCAGGGGCGTAAATCGCGGGGGGGACGGGGGGGACATGACCCCAAAAATATAATTAAATACCACTCTAAGTATTGTAAATAAATGATATATTTTTAAAATAATTGTTTAACAATTAAAGCAATACAAACGCAAACAGCGTTTTAAGTTTAGAAACATTTTGAGTCACCCCTCCCTTGCCTCACAGTGGTTTGGTCCACCGCGCACGTCACACTCGTGCGTGTAGAAATCCGGCGGCGCCGGCGGGAGAGACAGACGGTAGTTGAGGAGCTCTAGTAAGTAGGCTGTTAAGGCTATTTTATTCAAAAACATCGGATGAAGTGGTTATTTTTGCTTTAATGCTGACGACGCTGAGTAATTAGTCATAACAAAAAAAGCAAGATGATAACATGATTTTTTTTTTTCCGTGAGCTATTTTAGCAATTATAATGTTACCTAGCGTGTTTGGTAGCTTGTTTACAATAGTTTGTTGGATACTATGTCACCCACACCAACAACAATTAACCGTGTGATAAGAATATGTGAACTGTAATAAGGCTAGAAGATTTACTGTTGTGTGTTGGGTTTTGCTCAAAGTATATTCATCGTATTTTGGTGACTTGGTTGTAAAAAACTTCAAAAATATTCCAATAAATAAATGATTTTGAATATTTTGGTCAATTTAGTAAGTTTTTTTTTTTATTGAACCAAAGAGAAACATTGAGCATAATGGCAGTCTACATGCTACACTAATAATAGTAGTAAGGTTTTCTTCTGTGTAACATTACGTTACATATATCCTTTATAAGTAAAATTGTGGCTGTATTATTTGTGTCCCCTTCAAAAATTGCTCTTGAGAAATTTTATGTTTATTGTCCCCCCCTACTGTCCGATGAAATTTACGCCCCTGCTCGTAACTACAGGAATTACAAGGCCGCGTGAACGCACCTTTTAGTCCTCCTTGCTGGAGTGTGACGTGATTTGATGTGCAGGTGTGATGGATTACGTACAAACCAATAGGGTGTCAGAATGGTACGTTATATGTTTTATCTTCTCATCCAACCACAATCAAATTCACTCTATCCGGATGGCGCGATTTATCTGGATAGTTTTTTTTTTTTTTAAAGCCGGAATGAAAACAAGCCATGTAAGGAGTAGAAAGTACAGATAATTGCGTGAAAATGTAAGGAGTAGAAGTAAAAAGTAAGCTGAAAAATAATTACTCCAGTAAAGTATAGATACCCGAAATTTCTACTTAAGTAAGGTAAAGAAGTATTTGTACTTCGTTACTTGACACCTCTGATAATTATTATATTATTATTATTTGCGAGTTTCGTTTATTCTTGTTGTTGTTAATTTCTATATCATGTAGCCGCGTTTCCATTACACATTTGCGCAAAACCTTTGCGATATTTTTTTTAACCATTTCGTTATTTTGGCTTGAAATTTCGTTTGTTGGAAATATGAACTGAATTTAGAAATGCTTTTGAATTTTTTTTTTTTTTAAAAACCGTTGCGTTTAATAAACAAAATGAAGACAGCGTTTGGAGTGGAGTCACATTAAAGGTACAATATGTAAAATTTTTGCAGTAAAATATCCAAAAACCACTAGGCTATTGTTATATATTTTGTCCAGCTGATTACTAACAATATCTCTAATGTTTTCAACTCCTTGTAAATCATGAGAAAATTCCCATTCTAAACAGTGACACGGGGCAGTGCAGTAGCCTGTCAATGACGTCAGTTACCCTTTGTTACCGCCTTTACTGACGTAGAAACCACATGACAACAGTGCCGTGGACAAATGCGGAAGTAGAGTTAGCGTCCAGCAAACCACTAGCTTGCTTCAAGCAGTTCCTTATTTACTTCTTGCACGTTTTATGGTGGATTGTGTTACTTATTTATGGATCATAATTACTGTTTACCATCTGCCGCTGGTTCTGTCGACAAGGACAGCTCCCATAAACTCATGACCAGAAAAGCAGAAGCGGCGCCGGCGACTGTGTCATAATAAAAGTCCCTCCGCTCGTGAGGCGTGTGTTGATCAATCGCTCCAGCTCCTCGTTCAGCTCCCGCAACACTCGCTCCTGCTCTGCTTCATACAGTAATGTTAATAATCGCATCCACCAACATGAGTTCTTCCAGACTCCAATCCCCATTCTTTTGCACCGTCCGTTGAGATGGAGACCACATGTCCCAAGTGTCCGCTCTAAAACTTGGCGTCATCAAACTACAGCTTTGTTTTGAATAGGCTTCTAGCGACCTCTAGCGGAAAAAAATATCACAAATTGTACCTTTAAAAGGCAGAAAAGGCATAAAGTTATGCCCTCTCTCTACTCGAAATTCAGCTCAGTCACACACAGCGTAGGGCTGTCGTGGAGACTATACGCAAATAAATGCAGTTTACCCATCTCTGACATGTCAGAAATAGTTCATCCACCTCTCAACAGTTTATGCAATGCGGGCAGCGCGCTGAAAATCAAATGTAACAAGTTTACTCAGCGACCAATAAGCATTGACCTGTGATGACCAAGCCTAGTAACATGTCATGAACAACCAAAATTAATGTTTTCCCCGTTGATTTCATTTTATTTAATTTAAGTTACAGTTTGTATATTTAATATTAAAAGAATAACTAAAAGTTTTTTTTTTTTTGGCCACGCCATGGCCTGTGGTAGGTGGGGCATCAATGACCGCTAGGGGGCCACGGCCCTCGAATGCCCCACCAGGAGTCGTGTTTCCTGACAGCCAGATTTCGATGCCGGGGAAATATGAGCAAATCTGCCTGTGAACGCTATAGAAATACAATGTAGGTAGGCCTAGGTCTAAATATGAGTGATCACTTATATGAATGTTATATATATCGTCATATCATCCAGCCCTAAAACTTGTATAGTTTTTGTCAGTGTTTATTTATTAAAACACCCAATTATGCAGAATATAAGTATTTAACTGATGAGTTGACAACAATATATAACAATACAATATATTGGGTATGATTTTACCCCAAAATCCAACATTTTGACACAAAATGATAATTACAAATCCATTTCTCTGCCTGGAGTCAAGTGCAGTTGTTTCTGTGAATTGCAGCGATCCATTTGCTTCTTTTTTCTGTAGCTTTTGGCAGTCTGTAAAAATATACCTCAGATTTTGTGTCAAAGCTATTTGTACAGTCAGTCTCAAAACTCTTTCCCGTTTTGGATGTGTTTTTCGTGGCATTCACGGTGAAAACCAATGCTGCCACTCAGTCTTTTTGCCACTCAGTATTGTGAGAAAGAGATCAAGTGAGCGAGTTTATTAACTGCATTCAGATTTAGCATTTTTCTTCAGGTCAGTCCTATGTTCATAATAAAACATGAACAATGTTTAAATGTCCGATGTATTATCTTGTCCTTTTAACAGTTAAGGGGTTTTCCCGTGACCGACGGCGCTAGTCAAAGCATTTGAGTATGAGGTCTCTGCGGAACAAAAATGGCCATTTCTGTATTTGTGTTTTCAAACTGGTGGGTGTTCATGCAATGAAAATGATCCCCTTCACCTGACCCTGACCGGCAGGGTTGTCTTGTGAGTGCACGTAGAACCATGATTTTGAATCAGTTAGCTCTTGAATCTCCGCAACTCTAGTTCCTACAAACACTTTAAAGTGGCATGAGTCTGATTGAAGCCAGTTGAGAATGGTTGTAGAATCAGTCCAGTAACTGAAACTGCTGATGTCCAGTGAGAGCTCTCTTTTCAGAACTGCTGCCAATTGTGCTCCAGTTAGAGCAGCACATAGCTTAAGTCGGGGAATTGTTTGCTGCTTCTTTGGAGCTACTCGTGATCTAGCTGCCAAGAATGACACCTCTACTTGTCCTTTGCTATCTTCAGTGCGGAGATAGGCTACAACACTGTACGCTCGCTCTGAGGCATCACAGAATGTGTGCACACTTCTTGAGCTGATCAAGGGATCTACCTTTGTAGTGTAGCATCTGGGCAGTGTGACACAGGAAAGTTGTGGAAGCTCATCTTCCCATGTGAGCCATGCATTCCTGAGGTCTGTGGGCAGTTCAGGGTCATCCCATTCTCTTTTTTTGTCCCAGAGCCTCTGGACTATGATCTTAGCTCTAGTGGTAAATGGGGTGATTAATCCCAATGGATCGTACTGACTGGAAAGGATGCTATATATGTGTCGCATAGTGGGCTCAGTTTTTACGACATGACCATGTTTATAACCAAGGGTGTCGGATCTACACTGCCACCTAAGTCCTAATGTACGCTCCTGGGGGTCGGCCCTGTCTGAACTAAACCAAAGCTCATGGTTCTCTGACCTGATTTGCTGCGGTAGGTGTTGTAGCAGTTGGGGTGTGTTTAATAGCCCATTGGCGCAGTTCAAATCCACCCTCGGCCAGCAGATGTCGCATGTCCTCCACTAATTGTCTGGAAGTCTCAAGAGAGGGAATACTTTGCAACCAGTTGTCCACATAGAAACAACGATCTACTGATGCTCGTACCTCACTGTCTGGTTGGCTGTGATCAGCAACATGTTTCTGAAGAGCAAAGGTTCACGTGGTGCAAAATGGTAAAACTGACCACTGGTAGACATCAGGTGCGTTGGTTGGTTTCAGATCTCGCCACAGGAATCGCAAGAATGCTTGGTCTTCTGGCAGGAGACGCACCTGATGAAACATCCCCTTTATGTCGCTGCTAATGGCTACTGCATACTCTCAGAAACGGAGAAGTACTCCCAGCAAGGTCGCACCCAGAGTTGGCCCAGGAATAAGATATTCATTCAAGCTCAGCCCTTGGAAGTTGAAAGAACAATTGAATACAATCCTGTGCTTTTCATTGTGGTGGACCATGTGGTGTGGAATGTACCACCCTGGAGTCTGTACAGCTGTGGATTGGGGAATTTTCTTCACATAGCCTGCTTCTAGCAGCTTGTTCATTTCAGACTTGTACACTTGGGATTTCTCAGAGCTCTGTGCCAGCTGATTTTCAGTCCTTCGCAAATGAGGCAGTCCTGCTTCCTTTGGAGCAGCTAGAGGTAGAGGACTGGTTTTCCACAGGAGGGGGGGGGGGGGGGTAACATATCTTTGCACACCTTCAACTTCAACCCTCATTGTTTTCTCCTCCAGCATGCGAATAGCTTCTGCATCTTGCTTTGACCTTGTCACAAGTCGCTCATTTTGGTAGGGCAAGATGTCCATCTGCCACAACCGCTCAACTTGACTGAACAGATCATTAGGCGCAAGGCTTACAGCTGTGAAAAAGCACTGTTGTGTGTGTGAGATGTGCTCGAGGAACTTTGATGGACCTTGGAGTGTCCATCCCAGACGAGTTTTCACAGCTGTACGCCGAACTGGCTCAATGGGGGTGATCAGTTGTGGGTAATCTGACCCAATGAGCAATAATGGCCTTGCATGGTCAATTGACTGAAGAGGTAGGCCTCTGAGATGGCGATATCTTTTTTGAAGTGTTTCAATTGGGTAGGAATGAGGTGCTAATCCAAGCTCCTCAGCTGTGAAGACTCTCTTGATTGCAAAGTTGCGATTTGATTGTGCAGCAGGACTCACTGAGAATGATACTGTGGAGCCATGGATAATGCGGATGTCTTGGCGCACTGTGCGAAGAGACAGGTCTTCAGGCTTACCGTGGAGGTTGAGTTGCTGAGCTGCCTCATGGAGAAGTATGGTGCGCACTGAACCATCATCTAGCAGTGCATATGTATCCAGTGAAAAGTTGCGTATGATGACTCTGCACAATTTCAGTAACACTCTACTTCTGCCAGTTAGTCAATCAACGTATAGAGTTTCTATTGTGGTGCTGGTGGACTGAGTGATCTCTCCTGTTTCTTTGGTAGCAGTAGCACTCGTTTCATTGTTGGCCTCATGCAGAATTTCTAAATGTCTCCTTTGACACTTCTTGCATTTCGCCTTAAGAGTACACTGACCTGCTTGATGATCACGCCCACATTTCCAGCATCTCTGATTGGATCTGATCCAAGCCACAATCTGCTCTTTGGTCAGCAGCTTGAAGTTTGAACACTTATTGAGATAGTGTTGAGTTGTATTACAAAAGGGGCAGTATTTCTTTGATTTCTCTAGTGTTCTCATCTCAGACACTATTTTTTGGCGAACCGATTCAGCCTTGGAGACTGGACTGTGCTTGCTTCCATGGAAGATGGCAGTAGATTTGAGTGATAATTTTGGCACTCTTTGATGGTCTTTGTGGAAACTCTGTCTCTCTCTACTGGAGTCAATACTGAACTGGGTACCGTCCTCCTGCACTCTCACCTCATACTCCAACCATTCTGCAAATTCAGTCAAGGTAGGGATAGGTGTCTTGAGTGGATTGACATACCTCTTAAAGTTTGCTCGGAGATCGTGAGGTAGTTTAGCTAGGAGGCGGGAGACGTGAGACCCACAAGTCAGTTCTGTATGTCCAGGACTTCCTAATTGATCCAGCATTCCAACCAGGGCCTGTACTTTCAGTGTGAAAAGCCTGAATGCTCTGGTGTCACCACTTCTTATGCTGGGTCCATCCATCAGAACAGCAATGTGTTGAAGTGCAAGTTGATGGGGTTGCCCATAGAGTTCTGTTAGAGCCCGCATGGTATGACTGTAAGGGTACCGGCTGTTACTGTAGGAGTCAGCAATGAGCAATGCTTCCTCAAACTTCAAGTGATTTAAAGCGATCTGTAGCATCAGCAGGTAGGAGATTGTCAAGAGCTACTTTTAACCTGGTGAACTCCCGTGGATCCTCTTTGGTGAAGTTAGGAATGGTTGGGGTTGGACCACGATAAGTGTTCTCTTGACTGGGTGGCAATGATGAACGATATGGCATGAATGGTCTCTGTCGCCTGGAGCTAGGGTTGTAATAGTGTGTGGATAGCTGCCTTGGCTGTTGGTAGCATTCATCAGCATGCTTAGCCCTCTGGGGTGTTACTGCATGCTCTGGTGATGGTGAAGTTGATCTGACGTCTTTAAAGACAAATGCGCGATCAAATGTAAACAGTATAAAAGAACAAACTTACTCTTTGATGCGCGCACACATGCAATTACTCAATATCGTGGCAGAATGGCATTATCATCAATGTTAGGTTTGTCTCGCAGCAGTAATAATAAAGACGATAATAACTGAATTCTAAACTGCGTCAGCATACGGGTCCTTTTCACCTTCTGGGTCCTAACTATAGGCGAGTGACTGATGCCTGACTAAATAACAAGAGCAAATTAACCAATACACATACAAAGAATGAATGAACATATTAATCACTGGCCCTCAGTTTAGTACATGTGTCTTGTTCTGTGTTCACAACAATTCAGTCTTTTCAATATAAAAGTCTTCACTACTGAGTGAATCCTTCATAAAGACAGTCTTTGCCGCCATCTAATGACTAAATAATGTAACTTCTGTTGCTGTTCACGGTCAGGGACTTTTTTTGGGGGATGGAAGGAAGGCTTTTTTCATGAAAGTTGCATTGATACATATTTTTTGCTTTAATATATGTATTGTGTGGTAACCGTTTTATAAAAGCAATAAGGTACACGAGTGTGCTCCGCTTCGCGTCGTGCCTAACAACAACCTTCAGCCGTAACTTATTCACGATATAGCACAGCCTCTGTACCTTATTGCTTACATATAAAAAAAATCAACATTGTATAAATTATGTGAATTTCTTTGGGTATTTATAAGTTACAGCAGCCCTGAAATGACATGCTAATACATTTGAGCCTGTACTATTTTTATTGAACAAAGCTGTAATTTATTGTTATACATTTATGTATATGTAGTTATATTACCTTAATTTTGTTTCATTTTAATCTTTAAATCATTTGTTGTTCCACACAAGATTTAGGTCCTTTGCTTGTGCTTTAATCATTAAAGTGATAATGATTAATTCATTTATGCAAATCTTTTCTGATCAATGGAAAAATATGTATTTCTTGAACAGCCTAATTTGCTACTTTACCTTCATTTTGTTTAGTTAGTTCATTCATTGTAACCTTTAGGTCCTCCCACTTCTTTGCTTGTGCTAAAATAAAGTGCATACAGTAAAAAAAAAAAAATAAATAAAAAATTGAAAGTGATGTGTGGCCAAGTATGGTGTCCCAAACTCTTTTATAGTTATCTAGATATGTTCTTCACATTTGTCAGCAGTGTCACATACCTGTGATTTCTGTTCTTAATCGGTCCATTTCCATCAGATATTAGTGCCAACTGAAATATTGTTCTAGTCTCAAAGGCCACAACTTGCGTAAATGTTTAAACTGTCCAATATATTGACTTTGCACTGAAAAACTAGGTTTTGAAGGAATTTGTTTTAGACAGTCACTATGAAATGGAAAAGGTATTGTGTATTTTGTGCTTCATTTATTTACTTAAACATTATTATTATTTCCTCATTGTTCTGCAGTAAAGATGAGTGACTCCAGAAAACAGTAAAAGAGCATTAGATGGAATAATGTGACACCCAAAGTTTATTATTTTGATAAAAATGCTTTTATGGGTTACATTTCACACATTGACACAAATGTAGGTCAAATAGGACATTTTAACATAGGTTTTAGAGAAAACCCTTGATAGAATACTTACTTCATGGTGCCGTAAAAATAGGTGATATATTTTAAGTACAAGTTAGTTTCAAATGTACTGACTTTTAGTCTTACAGACAGAAAAAAAAAAAAACAATCATGTGATGCTTTTGAATCATCTTGTATGATTAGTCTACAAAGATGCTGTGTATGTTCAGATCACATGGGGAAAAGCAGATGTCCACTAAAGGTGCTGTGATGATATTCATTGTCATTAATCACAAAATCAGGATAGAGATTTACACATATTTCATCCCCCTTTTCCAGCAGCAGAGAAACTCCATTTGAAGAGCTGATAAAACCACTATTTTGAAGTGCATATGTAGAAATTTCATGCTGGCCGTTCCTAAACAGGCCTGCGGAAATCCCCCCCTTTGAACTTCCATAAGCCTTAGAGAAAACCCTGAATACATACACTCCCTTCATGGGTGCTGTGAAGATTCCTGTATTGAACAAAAATGACATAAATCACTCAGGATTTTTAAAAAAAGTCACATTCATCATGTGATTATATAATGTGATTATACCTGTATTTGCATCATAAGCATCTCCATTATTGAGGAAGATGTGTTTGTAAATCGCCGTTTGTAAAGTGCTGTTTGGTCCAATAGTGGACGACAGAGAAACTGAGAAAGCCACTTTTGAAACTAAGACATAAAATATGTCAATTAAATTAAATATGATTTCATTGGACACACTTTAAAGATTTACCTTCTATAGAAACAATATACCATTTAGATTCATTTAGATCTTTTACAAATCTGTATTTCGTTACTTTACCTTCATTTTTGTTTAGTTAGTTCATTCATTGTAACATGCAACTCCTCCAGCTTCTTTGCTTGTGCTAAAATAACAATCATTAATTTTTCAGTGCATACAGAAAAAAGCAATTAATCACTTTTAAATCATCCACAGTGCTGAACAGATGAGTGTTATAGTGCTGTTAGATCATAAAAATACCAATTAATTTTATGGTAGGACTTGTGTTATAGACAGTATGTAGACAAAACTAAACTACCTTTTCATAACAAGGAGTTTTGTTGAAAATGTGTATTTAACCCTTAAATGCATGACTGTTTTGCCAATCATTCTTACATATTCGGGTCTTCATCGACCCGGATCTATATCTAACACTGATGGATCTCTACCTGTCGCGATAATATAAAACTCCTCTGATATTAGAGTAACAATTACAGAAGAATAAAATAAAGCTTATTTTGTTACCTTTTGGAGCTTGAAAGGGCTCCGTTTGAGCAGATGTTTTATGCCATCATCACTGTCCTCGTCAGAGCTCCTTTCCCAGTAAATTAAGCAAATAATGGGCTAGTGTTATGTTTGAGTTCATGAATATGAGCCCATTCGCGATCTCAAACGTATTCAAAACTATATAATTTTCAACATCTTAAAAATCAATATTTCCATCACAAACAACTTCACCAGATCCATCCAATAACAGTTACAGTCATATTTGATTGCGTTCAGTACTTGTTCTGCAGTAAATCGCTGAGCCATTTCATGTGTCTCTTATTATTCGTTTTCTGTCTTAATGAGTCGTCACTTCAGCATTGTGTATCAGACATTGCCACCTTGTGGAATAAAGGTGAATTGCACTTATTCCTAAATCTAAGATTCAATTATTGTTGTGAAGAAAAAATATTTTTTTCTTGTTATATTCTTTATAATGAATTGATTGAGGATTACCAAGAAGGTTGATGTCTAACTTTAAAAAATTAACGAGGAGGAGGGTAGTGAATGACGTCCCGGGTCACTAAAGACCCGAGGTATGCATTTAAGGGTTAAAGCTCTCTATGTTATTAAAAACACATTTGTCAGCAGAGCTGGGTAGATTACTTAAGTTGCTGATTACAAATTACATGACAAAATTTGTAATCAGTAATATAATCTCTTAGATTACAATTTGATGTCACATATATTGTAGGATAATCTTGTACTATTTTGACAGATACAAAGATTCCAAAAAATATATATTCTATTCACCAACAAGAGCCTCAACAGATTCTTTGTAAAGTGCAATATGGACAGTTCAAAATACTAATGTACCTGTTAGTGTTTGCTGATAGTAACACTGAATAAAACAAAATCACATCTTATATTTACTTAAAATTAAGTAAATTTAGAAAACGGCAACATTACAAAAACAAATATTCTTGTTGTTGCTGATTTCTGTGCACGATTCCTCACCCCTCCCCCTCACTGCTGGAAAAACTCGGAGAATCATGAAGCGTATATAAGCGGCAGGTTTATTATGGAAAATATATTAACTTTAAAAAAATGAAAAATTACGAGAATCAATCAATTGTGAACAACTTACTGACATTTTGTAAATAATATTTCATCATGTAATCCATAAAAAAGTAAGAGAATTTTAAAAAGTAGTTTACACTAATTACAAGTAGCTACTTGATTTTTGAAATCTGATTACGTAATCCAGATGACATGAAATCCGTTATTTCCCAGCTCTGTTTGTCATCAGTGTCACATACCTGCATTTTCCTTCTCCATAGATTTCATCCTTGCTTCCATCTTCCCCAGTTCTTCAAGGATGTTTATGTTTGGTGAAAGCACATCATCTGCTGGTATAGCCCACACATTGAGCATTGAGACTGTTATAAGAATCCACATTGTGCTGCCGGTAACTAACAATGTACTGCATCAACTGAATTTATAGAACAACATCTTGCGTAATTGTTTAAACTGTCCAGTAGACTTTGCACTGAAAAACTAGATTTTGAAGCAGTATTTATTTAAACAGCAACTATAAAATAGAGAAGGATTTGAGTGCTTGTAACGAAAACATTAACCAATATTGTGCTTTATTTTCTTAAACATTATTTTGCCCAATCCTTCTTTTCCATATTGTTCTGCTAAAAAATTTAATTGGATAAAAGTCTCTTTATTTACGTTAAATGAAGATGAGTGACTCCAGAAAACAGTAAAAGAGCATTAAATCATGGAATAATGTGACACCCAAAGTTTATTATTTTGATAAAATGCCTTTATGGGTTACATTTAGCACATTTATGTACGTGTGGGTCAAATATAGGGCCTTGTAACACTACTAAAACTCTACCATGATGTTGAAATTTAATACAAACCAGGATTTTTTTCTTTTTTAAGTTCTCGTCAATACAGTGAAAATTAAATCATATTATACTTTTACCATATATTTACCATAAAGGCCTCTAAAGGTTTTAGAGAAAGCCCTTGTTTACAGTATACATCATATTGTAGGTGTCGTAAACATAGGTGATACACAGTAATATCAGCATCAAATCTGCATTAAATTTGGTCAAATTCATTCACTCGTAGTGCCTGGGAGGTCAATGTTGACAATTTTGGGGAACATAAACCCATGAATGGCATACAAATAGTAGTTAATGAACAAACTGGGTTAAGAGAAAGTATTTTAACAAAAGAAACAAAAATCACACATACTTCACCTTTAACGCAAAAAAAACACTAAACAATGACCCATTGACCTTTTAGTGGTCATTATGTGAACTGTTCATGATTTGGTTGTTTTTAAATCATGTTTTATTTTCTCCTGCAGACTTGTGTGTGGTGATTATAACGGGAACAAAATAAAACCGGCAAGTATTCTTTATCTTTCCTGATAGATATAATGATCATATGAAGTCATGTGTTGCTGATAAACTGGCGTGCTTTTGACTGGTCTCTAGGCACACACAGACAAAGTGAGTGTACTGCGGCTTACCGAGAGCCTCGTCATCTCTGCGTCTTACGACAGATCCGTCAAACTGTGGGACAGACACTAAGAAACAGGTATTTTTATTCACAGTATATTGTGGATTTGCGATCACCTCCACTTCTCCACCATCTATACAACAGTATATTCCATTTCCTTTGTTTCCCCACTTATTTCCTGTGTATCACAGGTTGGCAGGTTTGTGTGTGGCGGTCCTGTCAAGGTGCTGGAGGTGAACCCTCGTGACCCCAAGGAGCTCATTTGTGGAGATACACAGGGTCAGCTGTACTTCCTGTCCTGGAAGGGTTGATTTCCTCAGTCCGTACATTCTTAATCTTTAGTCAGTTGTAATGTTGCATTCATTCTGCACATTTTAATTTTCTTGTACGCCTTGGGCGTCTTGCACTAATGATACTATTGCCTTAAACTAAACCATGATATGAAGAATATTTGCTTTGTTATATAGGAAAGACAACCACTTCATTTTATATTTGCTTATTCAGTAAATTGTTTATTTTCAAAGATTGTACATCCTTTAGTATGAAGAGCTTTTTTGGGTGAATAAACTGTCTGCAAAAATCACATGGTGAAGAGCAGATGTCCACTGAAGGAGCTGTGATGGTGTCGTCCATCATCAAAAATCCACTGGTCAGGATAGAGATTTACCTTCATTTCATCCCCTTCTTCTAGCAGCAGAGAGACTCCATTTGAAGAACTGATAAAACCACTTTGTTGGTGTCCATGTGTAGACATGATATGCTGGTCATTTTTAAACAGGCCTGCGGTAAGGGTTTTCTCTGGATCTCCAAAAGCCTTTGAGAAAACCCTGAACACGTACACTCCCCTCACAGGTGCTGTGAAGATTCCTGGATCCAACAAAGATTCATTAGATCCATTCAAATCAGAGCATCATAGAAAGTTACAGAGATATATTAACACTATATGAACTGATTCACCTGTATCTGCATTATAGGCATCTCCAATGTTGAGGAAGACATGTTTGTAAATCAGGGTGTGAAAATCACCAGAAAATGGTCCAACACTTTGTGGTCCAAGAGAGGTCAACAGAGAGGCTGAGAAAGCCACTTTAGGAGCTAAAACATAGACTTACATATTAGATTACAAAGCATTTCCTTATATTTACACTACCGTTCAAAAGGCTCAGGTTTCGATTCTTTTTAAATGTTAAGATGAAAGAAGTCCCTTTAACTTTAGTTAAAACAGCCTTTAATTCCAGCTTTCAGTGAAGCGCGTATCGAGGCTTGTATCGCTTTAGACCAATGAAGTCACTGATGACACTTTTGTGAACCACTTGGCTGAAAAGCTTCAATGCTTCATCTCACATCACTACCTCAAATGCTTCAGAAAGCCTCGGTTTCCCATCACTAATTCAAACAGATGTTTAGACAGTAAATGAAAGCTGAAGAAATATATAAATTCGTGTCACGTATGTCCCGGTCACGTTACCTTCATTCTCTGTTGTTAGTCGTTTGATTTCATTCTCCATAGATTTCAACCTTGCTTTCAGCTTCTCCAGTTCTTCAAGCACATTGTCTGCTGGTATAGCCCACACATTAAGCATTAAAACTGTAAAAAGAAACCACATTGTGCTGCCGGTAACTAACAATGTACAGCATCAACTGAACAGGCCTTTATCAGAGTACGCGTGTGTCGTCACATCCGGCTTTGATTAGTAGCGTAAAGGTTGTTTGCCATCACGTGGTTCTGGTGCGGCGCGAAATTCAGGTGGAGGGCAAAGTGAAAATTAGAATGGGAGAGACGGAGAAAAGTCCGTACTGTGATGGTTTAGAAAGGTACAGAAAATCACAACATATTTTGGACGTGATCCTTATGTTATGAAGAGGAGCGATTTTTCTACTGAATTAAAAGACTTTCCTGCCATCGAGATTAGAGATGCGCGGATGGGCTATTATTTCATCCGCAACCGCATCACAAAACTCATCATCCGTCCGCCATCCATCCGCACCAACATTTTTGACCAATTTTCAAAACCATCCGCTGATTGGGCGATGCAAGGCGCTACTGATGACAGCCGCGAGACTAGAAAGCTCTCCGTCTCCGATCGGCGCACAGGGACAAAAATAAATAAAAAGCCTAAATTAAACACACTGTAGCTACTGTACAATATTTTCATTGTAGCCTAATAGAAAACGCATTTTGGCACATCATTTCAACTATTTAGCCTATTTTAGTCATTTACATTATAGGCTAGCCTAATAATGTTCACATTTGTTCACATTTGTAGTTGTCCATAACAACCCTTGCCTTGCACATCTAATTAATGGGCACAGTTTTTCGACTATTTTATTTATTTATTTTTATTTTTATTTATTTATTTATTTTTTATTTTTTTGCTGTGGATGTTATTGAGCTTGTAGAAATCGGAAACAACACCAATTTGCGACACAGATTAACCTTTATTGATATCTCTATCAGACAATGCCTATTTTATATGCCAAAAGAAACAACAGGCAGTAAAAGATTATTAAAATAAATATCTTAATGTAGGCATGGCTATAGTCGCATGTTTTGGCAAACAGTTTAAAAAAAAAAAAAAAAACGGCATATCGTAGCTAAGCCTTGTAGGCTCAGTCACCCCCACAAACTTAAATTAGAAAAATAAATATGCCACAAACTTGAAGCATAATGAAATACTACGCCATCACAGTTGCAACAAAGAAATTATGGCAAAATAGCCTTAAGCCTCGGAACGTAAAAGCGAGGCCAAATAACTAACACACAAAATGTCTAGAATAGAATAGGCTATACCAATATGAACGTAAAATTATCAGCTGACCAAACTCAAAAGTTTATGTTAAACATGGGCTATTAGATAGGCTAATTGGTTTAATATGCCTGACCTTAGGTCTAGTTTGAATTTTTCTTGGCACTATGCAGGAATAAAATAGCATCTATATAGTGTATGATTTTACCCCCAAAATGATAATTGCAAAACATGTTTCTCTGTCTGGAGTCCAGCTGTTTCTGTGAATTGCAGTGATCCATTTGCTTCTTTTTTCTGTAGCTTTTGGCAGTCTGTAAAAATATACCTCAGATTTTGTGTCAAAGATTTCTTTTTTAAGTTCTCGTCAATACAGTGAAAATGAAATCATATTGTACTTTTACCATATATTTACCATAAAGGCCACTATAAAGGTTTTAGAGATAGCCCTTGTTTACAGTATATATCATACTGTAGGTGTCGTAAACATCAGAGGTGTCAAGTAACGAAGTACAAATACTTTGTTACCTTACTTAAGTAGAAATTTCAGGTATCTACTTTACTTGAGTAATTATTTGTCAGCCGACTTTTTACTTCTACTCATTACATTTTTCACGCAATTATCTGTACTTTCTACTCCTTACATTTTAAAAATAGCCTCGTTACTCCTATTTCATTTCGGCTTGTTTTCATTCCGGCTTGTTAATGCTCAGTTGTACACATATATGGTGCTTTAATGTATTTGCATTGTACTAAAATGCGTTCATTTTCAATGGGCATATATGCGGCTCAAACGGGTAGCCTAGTGCATCCCAAATTTTTCAACATTAACATTTTAATATAACATTATAGCCATTGGCCTTTAGAAAAATGTTTTTTTGAGGAGGTGGAGTACACAATAGGCCCCTGTGGCACGGCCTTAGCTTTTGTCCTTAATGGCATTTTTTCCCCCTACATTACTTTTACTTTTATACTTAAAGTAGTTTTGAAACCAGTACTTTTACACTTTTACTTGAGTAAAAAGCTTGAGTTGATACTTCAACTTCTACAGAAGTATTTTTAAACCGTAGTATCTATACTTCTACTTGAGTAATGAATGTGAATACTTTTGACACCAGTGGTAAACATAAGTGATACATAATAATATCAGCATCAAATCTGCATAAAATTTGGTCAAATTCATTCACTCGTAGTCTTACAGACAAAAAAATCATGTGAATTGAACATCTTTTATGATTACAGTCTTGATGTACAAAGATGCTGTGTATGTTCAGATCACATGGGGAAAAGCAGATGTCCACTAAAGGTGCTGTGATGGTGTTCATTGTCAAAAATCCAATATCCAGGATAGAGATTTACGCATATTTTATCCCCCTTTTCCAGCAGCAGAGAAACTCCATTTGAAGAGCCGATAAAGCCACCGTTTTGACGTGCATATGTAGAAATTTCATGCTGGCCGTTCCTAAACAAGCCTGCGACAACCGCTTTATCTGAACTTCCATGGGCCTTAGAGAAAACCCTGAATACATACACTCCCTTCATGGGTGCTGTGAAGATTCCTGTATCAGACAAAAATTACATAAATAACTCAAGATTAAAAAAAAAAAAAATCACATTCACAGTATATTAAGTGATTATATACTGTACCTGTATTTGCATCATAGGCGTCTCCATTATTGAGGAAGATGTGTTTGTAAATCAGGGTTTGTAAAGTGCTGTTTGGTCCATTAGAGGACGACAGAGAAACTGAGAAAGCCACTTTTGAAACTAAGACATAAAATATGTAAGTTAAATTACATAATTAGAAAAGATTTGAGATTCATTTTTAAGGTTTACATACAATAAAGTATATAACTGAAATTCTTTATAAACAGCATTAATTACAAAGCTTGAATAAAGATGAATATGCAAAATTCAGCATTGAAAAATGATTTATTCAAGATTTAAAGGGATAGTTCACCCAAAAATATACATTTGCTGTTAATTTACTCACCCTCAGACTATACAAAATGAGACACTTTGAGATGGATAAAACAAATAAACAAACACATGCATACAAAACAAAATTAACACCCACGTTTGTCAAGGACAAGGATGTAGATTAGAGGTAAAAACGTTGTAAATAATGTTCAGTTTCTTGCATAGTTTCGCTTCTTAAGACCTCAATGTATCATCAGGAGCCGTGGATGTTAATTTTGTTTGGCCGGTATATGTTTATTTGACACCTTATAAATGACTGCAGCCATTGACTTCCATTATATGAATCACCACCGACCACGATTTCAGCTTCTTTACTGTATACTGAAGAAAAAAAAGTCACCTACATCTTGGATGGCCTGAGGGTGAGTAAGTTAACAGCAACTTTTCATTTTTGGGTGAACTATCCCTTTAAATATATTAATTTTTGTGGCTATTTAGTTACATCAGCCCTGCAATTATATGCTAATGCTAAAACATTGATGAGTCTTGTATCATTTTTATTGTACAAAATTGTAATTTAGTGTTATATTACCTTCATTTTGTTTTATTAGATCATCCATTTTTATGTTTACGTCATTTGTTGTTCCACGCAAGGTGTCCAGTTCCTTTGCTTGAGCTGAAATAATTGATCAATAATCATTCATTTATTTACATAAAACATTTCTGATCAATTGTAAAGCCTTAAACTTTTTGTTGTAGCATAGATATGTGAGATTTGTTAACTGTTATCTTTTGTTACCTTCATTTTGTTTAATTAGATCATCCATTTTGATCTTTCTGTCATTCATTGTAACATGAAACTCTTCCAGCTTCTTTGTGTGTGCTACAATAATAATAAAAAAATCATTATCTTTTCATGGACAGTGAAGAAGTTAAATCATCCAGTGTTTCAGATAAGTTGTTAGATCAAAAAGCTACAACTTATTGAACTGGAAAACTGTTTTATGGTAGGACATACATAGGAAACCAACCTAGTTTACCTTTTAATTTGAAGGGTTTTTGATGGAAACCATAGTTTTGTACTTTATTAAAGTTATTCACATTTGTCAGCAGTGTCACATTACCTGTGTTTTCTGTTCTTATTCGCTCCATTTCCTTCTCCATAGATTCCATCCTTGTTTCCATGATCTTCATCTTCCCCAGTTCTTCAAGGATGTTTATGTTTGGTAAAAATAAATCATCTGCCGGTATAGCCCAGACATTGAGCATTAAAACTGTTATAAGAATCAACATTATTTATTGTTCTGTCTGTTACTAGTGATGTATCAACTGAATACCATTCTCTTAAAGACCACAACTTGCGTAATTGTTTAAACAGATCAAGGGACTTTGGACTGCATTTTGAAGCAATATGTTGTAAGCCATGGAATTCCCAGAGTGACATATAGCTGACAAAACACTGGGATAATACTGGATTAAATTTTCCCACATCAATACAAAATGGCAATTTAAAAGCTTGTGTAGATGGTAGTAAGTAACCACTGTACATTGTTTTGTTTTATTGTTTGTGAACCCTTTCATGCATGAATTATGATAACCACAGTCAGGATTTTTCCCTATGCTTTTTTATTGCTCTTAGGGCATGAAGAACAAGATTTGAACTTTTTTCAGAGATTTTCAATTGCAGGAGTTTCAGATATCCACTTAAGTGGACAGTATGCATTTATGTTTTTAACTGAAGAGATGCTGTATTAAATAAATATGGACAAACCCAACCTTTGGTTAAAGATTTAAATTAAGTTTTTAAACCTAGTGGTTGGGTTTGTCCATATTTCACCCAAACATAGGTTGAAACAACACAGCATTTTTTAGAGTGAAATTATATAAATTCATGTGAAAACTACAAAAATAAATAATACAGCTTCAACTCTGTGGAAAGCCAATTCAGACTATGTAGATAACGCTCACACTCCCTCCAGTCTACACTGATTTACCCTTATTAGCTGAACAAATTTATTCTCTTCTCTTTTTGAGAAAACCTTAGACTGAAATCTACAGTAATTTATTGAGGTTTTCAGACTGGAAAAACTAATGATCGGGTGTTTTTTCACATCTCATCTGAAATGAGCAGTGAAATGAGCGGATAATGCATTTCAAGTATTGTGCATTACATAATCAGATTTCTTTGTTGATGTAACGCATCACAAGTATTGTGAATTATGTAATCAGATTACTTTTTGATTAAAGTGTAAAGTAACATTACAAGTAACATGTAGCATGTAATCAGATTACTTTGTTGATGTAACGAATAAAGTAACACATTTCAAGTAATGTGCATTACGTAATCATCAGATTACTTTTTGATGTAAAAAGTAAAGTAATGCATTACAAGTATTGTGCATTACATAATCAGATTTCTTTGTTGATGTAATGCATTACAAGTATTGTGAATTATGTAATTGGATTACTTTTTGATGTAATGAGTAAAGTAACGCATTACAAGTATTGTGCATTACGCAATCAGATTACTTTTTTGATGAATGTGTAAAGTAACATTACAAGTAACATGCAGTATGTAATCAGATTACTTTGTTGATGTAACAAATAAAGTAACACATTTCAAGTAACTTGCATTACGTAATCAGATTATTTTTTGACGTCTCACATCTCATCTGAAATGAGCTGTGTTATGGGTAATGCATTACAAGTAATGTGCATTACATAATCAGATTATTTTTTAATATAGCGAGCAAAGTAACGCATTAAAAGTATTGTGCATTACGTAATCAGATTATTTTTTAATATAACGAGCGGTGTTGGGGGTAACGCATTACAAGTAACTTGAGTTACGTAATCAGATTACTTTTTCAAGTAACTAGTAAAGTAACGCATTACTTTTTCAATTTACAACAAAATATCTAAGTTACTTTTTCAAATAAGTAACGCAAGTTACTGTTTCACATTTATTGACTGACAGCTCTCCTGTCCCCATGTTGAGAGAAATAAAGTGCAGAGGGTGTTGTGTGCGCTGTGTGAACATGATGGTTGTTGTAGTTTTAGACTAAATGTGAACATGCATTTACTTATGTCACTTGCATGAAAACATTCAGTATTCCTCAAAATGAATAAAAACAGTGAAATGCAATCTCAGAATTTTTGCAAACATGTAATAATTAACTATATTAAATTACACAAATACTTTATGTATTTAATCTCAATTATTAACCAATGTCTTTGCTGCTGATCTTCAATATACCTAATTCAACCATACTAATAAGCAAAAAATACTTTAGATTAGAAAGGTTTGTTTGAGCTGTGCCCTCTACTGTACAGGTGTAAATATGCTTTTCCTATAGCCTGAGGCTTATTCATTTCACTTTTGGTGTGAAAGGGCCTTTTTGCCAAAAATAGAACTTTTTTGTTGTTATTAAAAACAAACAAGCCCAGCCCCAGTGAGAAAAAGTAACGCAAAAGTAATGTAACGCATTACTTTTCATAAAAAGTAACAAAGTAAAGCAATTAGTTACTTTTTTAGGGAGTAACGCAATATTGTAATGCATTACTTTTAAAAGTAACTTTCCCCAACACTGATAACGAGCAAAGTAACGCATTAAATGTATTGTGCATTACGTAAGCAGATTACTTTGTTGATGTAATGAGGAAAGTAATGCATTACAAGTAACGTGCATTACGTAATCAGTTTATTTTTTGATGTAACTGCAAATTGCAGTCTAATAACACAAATATATTTATTTACAGCCAAAAAAAGTTACTTTTTTAATAGTATGAATTGTAGCTGAAATATAGCTAGTGATGCATGATGTCCAATTTAGTAAAATTTGTATCAGAATTTACTCCCAATTTTAAAATCAATATTTGAAAAATTTGAAATTTCTACTAGGATAGAAGGAATGAATGGATATTCCGGAGCAACTTGGCAGGTTTAGAGAAAACAAAAATTCCACATACAAAGGCTTGCCACTTGGTGGCAGTGTGTAGGATGACCATCAAAACCCATGCCTATGTAAGGAATGGCTTTTTAATTAGCTGCCCACTGTAGTGATCTTGTGAAAGGGTTAAAGGTGCAAAGTGTAAATTTTAGGAGGATCTATTGACAGAAATGCAAAATGATATACATAACTATGTTTTCAGTGGTGTATAAAGACCTTACATAATGAACCGTTATGTTTTTATTACCTTAGAATGAGCCATGTCTATCTACATACACTGCATGTCCATGTTAAGTCGCCATTTTGTGCCGACATGTTTCTACAGTAGCCCTAAATGGACAAACACTCTATACAGCACCTTTTGTCACTGTTATTATGCTTCTAAATAGTTCTAAATCGATGCAAGCACTATGTTGAATACGCATGAAGAAGTAGTAGTAGTAGTAGTTGTCTGGTTTATTAGAAGCAGAGACTGTTCTTTATTAGAAGTAAGAAAAACCCTCATTGCTTCACTGGCTAACGTACTCTCTGCTGTCTCAGACGACGATCTTTGTCTCGTGTTGGCCAGACGGCCACTGTAGCTTCTCCAAAAGGGAGGGGTGCGAGGGCTGAGCGCCATTGGTTGCAGTTCGCAACCTCACTGCTAGATGCCGCTAAAATTTACACATTGCACCTTTAAGAGGGATTCATTTTTCTTTTTGTGGGATTTTTGTTCATTCAATAATTTCATGTTTCATTCAGAGAAATAATTAACAGTCTGTACTAGCACTTTATTCATGCATAATGTGATTTATGTTTAATATTAATGAATAATAAACAAACAACATCAAAATAGTGTGTAAATATGCTATATTTTAAGGATTTTTGTATGCTATTTTAAAACTTTCTTGTCTGTTTGTCACTTTTGATTGTCCTGTCAAGCATTTTTTTATCTTTACATCTTCAAGAAAATGTTATTTTTTTATTTTTTGTAGCTCAATAAAACCCTGAATTTGAGCTCAATTACACGGGCAATAACTTTAAATAGTAAAAAGAAGATGTCCACTGAAGGTGTTTCGTTTCCACAAATCTGTGTAGATACGACACTGATTTAAGAGTTGAAGATATATCTGGTCCCCTTTTTCCAAAAGAAGAGTGACAGAGTTGCACGTAGTGTCCTCGGTGTCTTGACCGGGAGGGTTATCTGATGCTGCAACCACAAAATTGCCGTTCTTTAGCAGTCTCACACCGGTTGATAGGGCATAAGGATTGAAGACCACAAAGTTGAAGAAATAAACTCCTTTTACTGGTGCAGTGAAGATTCCTGTTGATAACGGCAGAAACATTGGTTCATAAAACAAAAATAACAATAAATACAATTTTTAAAGCATTTAGTAGAATTTCTTTCTGCAATGTTATGATACCTGTATTGATGTCATAAGCATTTCCAATGTTAGTATATGCATTTTCATACACAAGAGTGGTTTCTTCTGCATGAGGGCCATAATATTTGCGGTCTGATGAAGCTGACAGGGAGGCTGAAAAGGCTACTTTCATTCTTTCTGCAAAAAAGAGATGAGAAGAAAATGATCAAGCAGGCAAAAAGAAACTGTAAATATCTTTTCATTTATTTAATCATTGTAATGCTATCTCATGTTTATAAGATCTGACACTATGTTGCTGAAGACTACTGGAGTTATGTCCATTAATAGACACGATACTTACTTGAAGCTAAATTCCAGCACAGCACTTTACAACATTATAGCGCTATATGCTCACCTGTTTGTATTAATAACATACAAACAATATTAATTTAAAATATGTATTACTATATAGTGCATACCATTTTTTTCACTTGATAAACTCTTAAATAATAATAATAATAATAATAATAATAATAATAATAGCCTATTAAGTGAATAATTGAACATCATTACATTCTTTTAACAAATATTTTGAGATTTAACACTTAATTTAACAAGTAATTAAATTAAAGTTTATTGTGAATACATGTCTGGTTTTGAGGGAGGACCTGTGCAACTTTTCTCTATTTACAGATAGCAATCAACAGGTCTTAAAATTTAAAACTTATAATAGGCTTACCATAAATCAGGGTAAGACAAATACATGTTGAGGCTTGATGATGTATTGACCATTACTTCATAGTGTACCTTTAAGTGTATATTCTGCTTTGCATTCAGTGCTATATTGATTAAAAAACAAACAAACAAACAAACAAACAAACAAACATAAAAAAACCTCTAATCTATGTAATTCCACTAAGTTTAATGCTCAAAGAAACAAACTAGTCTCTCCAGTGTGGTCAGTCAGTCTGAGTCAGTTTCTTAAATAATAATATTATTTTACAGTACCTTCATTTTTCACTTACCTGTGTTTTGTGTTCTTAGTTGCTCCATTTCCTTCTCCATAGATTTCATCCTTGCTTCCATCTTCCCCAGTTCTTCAAGGATGTTTATGTTTGGTGAAAGCACATCATCTGCTGGTATAGCCCACACATTGAGCATTACAACTGCAATAAGAATCAACATTATTGTTCTGTCTGTTACTAGTGATGTATCAACTGAATAATCTTTTAAAGACCACAACTTGCACAATTGTTTAAATAGACAGAGAGACTTTGGACTGCATTTTGAAGCAATAGTTAGTTTAAGCCACTTGGAATTTCCAGATTGATGTAAATAGAAAAACTTTATAATGCTGATGGATGGACGTACTGTCCTCGCTGGCTTGACCGGGAGGGTTATCTAATGCTGCAATAACAAGATTGTCGTTCTTCAGCACTCTCACACCGGTTGATATGGCATGAAGACCTGAGGTCATGATAAAATTGTTAAAGCATTGTGTTTAGAATTTATTTGCGCAATATGATGCCTTTATTGATGTCATAAGCATTTCCAACGTTAGTAAATGCATTTTCATTCTTAGTTATTTCGTCATTAAGAGCATTTAACTTTTCCATCATCTTTTTGACTTCGTAAAGGATGTCTGATGACGGTGATATACATTGTGGTCCCTCACACAATAATAAAACTATGCTAATTTCCACTGTGTGATTATGATCGCTTTCCTGTAGCCTCACAAAAACCTAACATTTATAGACTACAAATATTTAATCTTCCCTTTTTTTCATTGAAAAGTGTGCAATTTGGCATTATTTGGGTCCTTCCTGGTATTCAGTAATATTTCAACTTGGATTTTTTTGTTTTAAAATGCATATAATAAATTTTCTAAATGCCCCACATCATTAGGCACATATCACACCCACACCTCCATCAAATCATATTTTCCCGCATCAGGCATTGAAGACTTTTTATTGTTTCAGTTTTTATACACCTTTTATTATCAACCCTGTAATGGACAAAATGGAAAAGGATTTTACACAAAACTACCTACTGCTTACATGTCCTTCATAACAATTTAATAATTACAAATGTGAATTTGATAAGATGATAATTTTCTCATTTTTATGGGACTGAAGTTAAAAATAGACAAACTGTGTGTGTGTGTGTGTGTGTGTGTGTGTGTGTGTGTGTGTGTGTGTGGTCTCTTTATTTTTGCAAAAAAATGTTTTCAATTTAGATGTTTAACTAAAACCACAATTTAATTGTGTCAGTCCTTAACATGTCAGGTGGTAAAGCGAGAAATGCCTTAATTTTTAATCATCTTCCCTAATGTCTTTCCAAAAAAAAAAAAAAAAAAAAAGGTTTGAAGGGTTTAGACTTTACATTCGAATTTATATTTTTCATTTTGTTTTTTATTTTTCATTTTTTTTTTATTAAAATTATACATAAATGAAGATAAAAACTCAATCTCATCATTTTCAACCCCAAAACAATGAGAAATATATGTGATGGGGTTGAAGTTTTTGCTCAAAATGGCCACTGCTCCTTATGTTGTGTAGGAGAGTAGACCATGGCTGCGTTCCAGTTCGTTTTTATGCCCTTCCATCACTAACAAAATTGTTTAATGCAGCATTCAATATGTATGTAGGTGTGTTTGGGTGTTTTAAATATCTCATATAGTTGTTTGAGGTAAAGTAAACGTGATAAGCGGTGACGTCACAATTGTGATGCATTGTGGTATATGGAGCTGCCTGAAGTGTACATATGAAGTAAACTCCCTCTCTTGGTCAAAATTGAGGGAGCGAGGGTTTGTCCGTATAAACGCACTTCACAATGGTGGCAGGGATTGCTATGCTGTGTATTTGTACTTTTGTACAATATAATATTTCTTCTTTAGTGCTTTAAGTTTTTTTAAGTAGTTCAATTTCTTATTGTTCTATTGTAATTCAATAATAAAAGCATCTAGCAATTAGCATATATCTTGACTCCAATAATGCTTTTAACAGCAAACACTAAAAATAAAATGAAATGATCTGCTGATGATCCTGAATGGCTTGTTTAAAGGGTTACTTCAGGATTTAGCATTAAGCTTTGTATTAGTAGAATACCACTAGTATTTTCGAATTAGCGTGCTTTCCCCCTTCATATCAGCCCGAGATGAGAGATTTATGCATTTTTATTCTGTAAAAAAAGCCTCCGATGACGCAAAAATCGTCATTTTGCGTCATCGGAGGCTTTTTTGGCCAGAGGCTTAAAACTACAGCCAGTAATAGCAGGTAGTTCCGCATTTTTTCACCACACCCATACATATGCGCGTTTGAGGTTACTCACGGACATAGATCAATGATTTTATCAAAAGTGGGTGTCAATTATATTTTTAAGCTTACAGTAATTAACTTTATTTTGTCTGCACTACATCAGTGGTTCATCTCGCAAATTTATCGGTCTCTGCAGTCATCTCAACCAATACAGCAACAGGCTTTTGTGGTAACGTTAGCATAAATAGATAAATAAACTCAGTTTTACAGAACAGAGGCTTTACTTCCATAACAGTCAACTTATATGCAACTTATATGTAACTATCTAACGTTATTTTGCTATAGTTTGCAGTTTTACTGCTACCTACAACACTACATATAGGCTACTGTGTTATCAGTAAAGTAAATCAGCGAGTCTTACCTCTAGGCGAATAGTACCAGATGCCCAGGCTGTTCGTCCTCTGGGAAAGTGAATATAGATGGTATCGCGGTGTCCTTCAGAATGATTCTCTTCATTGCAAGGATATTTGGTTCGTAGTCCTCGTGCTTGAAATGGAGACTACATATTCTGCGTTTTTTTAGGTTTTCTATAACGGTGTCATCTCCAAACTTCGGGTGTTTGATGGCCCGCAGCCACTTTTTACATCGCTCCAAATCTTTAACTTAATCGGAAAATGATGGAAACTTACTTGTCCTTTCCTGGTTTTGGGTGTACATCCAGGTACAAAGCAATTTAGCACCATTTCACAGTAAATGTATGAACTAACTCACGATTTATTTGTTTGAATTTTCCTGGTAATGCCGCGTGTAACCGATAGGCGTGGTTTAGGCGTGGCCTCGCAAGGGCAGCAAAACAAGTGCATTCTGGGAGTTGTTGTCTTTCATCCACATTAGTCAAAAATACATTTTCTGCCTTTTCTCAGTCTAGAAAACTCCAAATTCAAAAATAATTTCACATTTCTACTACATAAATGACCAATTTTAAATACACATTCATCTTTCCAGGGGTGAAGTACCCCTTTAATGAGTGTTGTTGGTTGTCACTTCAAGCTCATTTCATTGGTGTCAACAGACTGAGGGCTGTAACGTCTGAGTTGTTTTGTTCTGTTTAGTTCATGTAGTTTGTTTTTCATTGGTCACATGTTCCCCTTTGTTCTCAGTTTCCCGCCACTTGTGCTTTGATTAGTGTTTGAGTTCAGGTGTGTCTCGTTTAGTCCTCTGTTCCCCTTGTATGTTAGCCCTATGTTTATTCAGTTCCATTGTCAGTTTTCTGTATGCTTTCAACTGTTTTTCTTACCATTATTTATATTTGGAAGAACTTACACTTTATATTCTTTCTATCTAGCTTTCTATCTATCTAGGCTGTATTTTAATGACGAAGAAGAATAATGTTAGGATTAGCAATAAAAAATAATTTATGAATTAACATCAGTTACTTTATGATGACAGACAAACATAAATGCTTAGATGTGCCATTTATTATAAAACAAACTGTACCGGATATATATTTTTTATTTTGGCAGTCAGCAGATAAGCTCCTCCCACACTGAAATTCATCATCGGTGAAGCTCCTCCCACAACAGTTCACCAATAAATCCTGGATTATTTCCCATCAGATGAGCATCGGGGAGAGCTGAAATCACAGACTGAGTTTGTTAAAGAGGACAGTGAGAACTTGAGTGATCCAGAATGAAACACACTGAAGATACTGAAGAACAAAGAGGTTGGTGTTTATTCTTCATTCATTCATGATCGTGTTAGAAAAATTCAAGAACTTCATCAGATTTAAATAAGTTAAACTATGAAATGGCTACAGATTTTTAACAAAGACTCAGTATTCAGGGAGGTTTGAGAAACTTTCATATTTATTGTCAACAATTTTTTTTAGCTCCCTTATTTTATATCTGGTTCACAATTTTTTTTGCAACCATGTTACCAAAATGTTGGACATTTCTTAATGTAGCTTAACTTAAGTAAAAGCTTATTTATAGTTACTAATAAAGTTGTATTTCAGAAGTTATTCATAGTTAAAGAGATTATTCTTCTTATTAACTTTGGTAAGAGAGGTGATGAATGCGGTACATTACAGAGGAAATATTACCGCTCTGGTCATAAGTGACAGTGTAAGGCTAAAAATTACCCCAGAAACATTGATCTTCTGAGATATGGACAATACAAACACACACAGGCATCTGTTTTCACACCCCACAGAGTGAAAGTGTGGGAAAGTTTCTTTCCCTCCTGTCATTCCTTCACATTTGTTCCTCCTTCCCTTCACTCAGTTCACTCAGAATGATCATATAAAAATATAATGTTAAATGTCAATGCAAGTGGATTAACAATCATTTGAAATGTCTCGACTGGTACAATGGTCTCATGTCCAGGGAAGCTGACCAAAATGTAGAAGTTAGAGAGAAATGCTTTGCCTACTCCAGAGGGATTGTGTGTCCTTTCCCTGGTTCTCCATCCAGATAACCTCCTGTTCCTCAACAAGGTGTGAACTCCCCAAGTCTGTGATCCCAATCATTGCAAACTCCAGTTGTTATTTATTGCCTCCATTTGGAGAATGTTTGTCTTGGTCGGAGTACTTTAAGAGTCATGACTTAAAACATCTGTTGGAGATGTTAACAGATATGGCTGTTAAAACGACAATAGCACTCATTATGTTTATTATTAAGTGAAAAGTGGTTAGTTTTTCTGAATTATTTCATTATGGTTTAAAAAGCAAAGTTAAACCGACGTCACAAAAAAAGTGAGATATATGCGTTAAATACTGATTGGCTGCCACTGCTGGACGGTAAAAATGTACGTTGACATGCTTCTTAGCTTTTCTCAGCGTTATTCATGAGAATTAAGTCATTTAATCCAATCACTGTGCTGTATTACACACAAGATCACATTACAGTGGAGAATTCAAATGTCACAAAAGACCGTTCCAGTGCTGTTATGACATTACTGTCTCTAGTAGATTATAATATGTTTCCACAAATCTGCATTCCAGGGTTAAAGAGGTCATGAAATGCATTGTTTTATAATGTTTCCTGGAGTGCACTTATAATGTTAGTACAACTTTTACATCAATTTTTTTTATAATTTAGGCATTTTTCCTATTTTAGCCCTCAGATTTGAATGCTCTTTTTGAAGTGCATGTCTGCGGTGAGACTTCAGTGTAAATGCCGACTGCTGTGATTGGCTAAAATCTTTAAAATGGCTAAGCTTAACGTGTGGAACTCTCTTAAACTTTTAGCACGTTTTTACTATTACAGGTTAACTAATCGTGAAAAGTGTTGATTATATGTATGGCTTTATAGTTCATGGCATCAAAGGTAGCAGTGATGAACATTGTTGAGCGCATGAATGGTATGAACCACTGGTCTCGTCATTGCAACTCGATTTCTTTTGATAGTTCAAAACTCAGTCACTTATGAACTCACACTATTTGATTGACAGCTCTAGTGACTGCAAAGGGAGTGTTCTTTGACCACTTTCTATATTTTAATCACAGTTTAAACAACAGATTATTTTCATTCTACTAAGAGAAACAGTGAAGTTGACTGTTTCTCCATCTTTCCCATGGAATTGGGCTACTTTTACATTGTCGCTGCAGGTTGTTTTTAATGTCTGCAGGTTGAATCGACCCAAAATAACTTGATATTTGGCCCCTGGAATGCGAATTTTCCGTGGGACATCCCTGAAATGCGATTAGAGAATTTGTCTGAAAATCTGGCAACCCTGTGAAGCTGATCGGTTGGTTCTTGTCACATGACCTGCGGTGCGCTTGTGGCTTTCTGAAAAGTTGTGCACGGCTACATTTGAAATAACGAATTTTAGCGCGAAAAAAGATGCATTGTGAACGGCCCTTTAGAATTGCCTTAATGCAGTACTTATTGCATCCAAATGATTTAGAATAATCCAAATTGTGTAGGAATTCCAGTGAGGAAAACGATTACCATTTATAAAAGCTATTCACACGTAGCCTATAAAGGTTGTTTACTTTCATTGATTTGATACACTACTCCACACAGGATGAACAGACATGCAAACTAGTTACTGACCTGATGCAGACACATATCTGAAGCGGACTGATATTGGTCTGGAGCGAGGTTTTTAGGTAAGGTAATGTGAAAATGAGCGGGTTATCTGGTCGGAAATCTGCCCCACTGACTCTCAATTAGAGCGTACTGCAGTTCCATTTTTTCACCACAGATTTACATTGGAAAACTGTGGGGGCGCTGTCACCGGCTGCCCCACTTAGTATTATGATATGCCTGCAAATTCATGTGCTTCATTTTAATATATTGGTCTTAAAATGGTCTTGAAAAATATTTGTTGTTAAATAATGAACATATTTACAATGTATTATTAATTCAGTGTATAGAGGTATGTGCTTGGATGAATGTTTTGTTGTAAATAATAAAACATTTTTCTTTAATTTCAGAACTGATGGAAGAGAACATGGAGAGTGATGAACCAAGTGAAGTGGAGGAAAATCATAATTTCAAATCTGGAGAAAAAAGTCGCTCAAAATCTAAAAAGATATTTTTAAAGAAAAGAAAAGCCAATAAATCTTTCCCCTGCACTCAGTGTGGGAAGAGCTTCACACAAAAAATTCATCTTCAAGGACACATGAGGATCCACACCGGAGAAAAGCCGTTCACATGTGATCAGTGTGGCATGAGTTTCACACACAAACCAAATCTTAAGTGTCACATGAGACTTCACACTGTGACTGGAGAGAAGCCTTTCAAGTGTGATGTTTGTGGGAAGAGTTTCACGCAATCGGCACACCTGAAAAGACACATGATGATCCACACCGGAGAGAAGCCGTTTCCATGTGATCAATGTGGAAAGAGTTTCACAGATACATTGAATCTTAAGTTTCACATGAGTATCCACACCGGAGTGAAGCCGTACATGTGTGATCAGTGTGAAAAGAGATTTATAAACAAACAACGTCTTGAGCTTCACATGAGAGTTCATTCTGGAGAGAAGCCGTACACATGTGATCAATGCGGGAAGAGTTTCGCACAAAAAAGAAATCTTAATCTACACATGAAGATCCACGCTGAAGAGAATCTGCATGCATGTGATCAATGTGAAAGCAGTTTCCCAAACAAAAAAAATCTTCAGGTTCACATGAGGATCCACACCGGAGAGAAGCCGTTCAAGTGTGATCAGTGTGAAAAGAGATTCCCAATCAAAAGCAATCTTGAGCGTCACATGAGAGTTCATACTGGAGAGAAGCCGTTCACGTGTGATCAATGTGGAAAGAGTTTCCCATTCAAACTAAATCTTCAGCATCACATGAGAATCCACATTGGAGAGAAGCCGTTCAAGTGTGAACAGTGTGAAAAGAGATTCTCAAGCAAACAAAGTCTTGAGCTTCACATGAGAGTTCATACCGGAGAGAAGCCGTACACATGTGATCAATGCGGGATTAGTTTCACGCAAAAACCACATCTCAGAGGGCACATGAGAATCCACACGGGAGAGAAGCCGTATGCATGCAATACATGTGGGAAGAGGTTCACACAATCGGCACACCTTAAAGAACACATATCCACACTGGAGAAAAACCGTTCATGTGTGAACAATGTGAAAAGAGATTCCCAAATAAAAATAGTCTTAAGCTTCACATGAGGATCCACACTGGAGAGAAGCCGTTCACTTGCGATCAGTGCGGCAAAAAATTCCCTACGTCATCCGCTCTGAAGACACACCTGACAGTTCATAGCAAGGTTAAGCCACATTCATGTTCTGTATGCGGAAAGAGTTTTTCCTTGCTGCAAAGTTTACATGCACATGAGAAAATACATGCTGATGTAAGAGATTATATGTGCTTTGAGTGTGGGAAGACTTTCAGTACGGCAAACTGCTTAAAACTACACCAGATAATTCACACTGGAGCAAAACCATACAAGTGTTCATACTGTGACAAGAGATTTAATTTGTCATCAAATCGGAAAGCACATGAGAGGACCCACAACCGAGAGAAGCCGCACGCGTGTGATCAGTGTGGAATGAGTTTTGCCTTTAAAAGTCACCTGAATCTACACATGAAGATCCATGCAGTGGAGAAACCACATCACCACAGTGTGAAATCACGGTAAGTAGTTCATCTTTATGTGCTGAGCAATAAAGATCTTCACAGCCAAATCATCCTGTAGCCCAAGACTGGTTGCTCACTGAAGATATGCAGGTTCGAGTCGAGTAGGGCTGGGTAAAAAATATTGATTTCTTGATTTTAATCTATTCCCATTTTTACAAACCGATATTGATTCTTAAATCCCAAGAATCGATTAGTCTGTTTTCAGTTGATGAATGAGCAGAATATATAACGCATCCCATCCAATAAATTGCAATAATCTTTGTGCTTTTTTGCTTTCGATATGAAGCAAAGTCTCAGATTTCAAATGACGTCCATCTTATGAGATTCAAAAAATAAATGCCGTTCTGGCACTGTTTAATGTGGCGTGACAGATCGCTTTAGCGCCCCAGTTCAAGAGAAGCGGCAGCATGAGCGCATGTGAACATCCTCTCCTCCGCTTTAAAACCAGTTACAGCGCAAAATAAACATGCATGAACATCTGAAGGTATGTTAAAAATTTTAACATACCTTCAGATGTTCATGCATGTTTAACTTAAAATACACAGTACAACTTACCGAAAGCAATATCATGTCTCCTGTAATCGTTCAATCAGTGTTTCAACCTCGGAAAGACGTCAATAAAACAGCTTGTAAACAATGTAACGTCACATTTACCTCAGAAAAACATATTCAGTGACCTTAAACTCAGTAGTCGGCTAAAAAAGTGCTCAAAGCAACATTCTGATAAATATAGCTATATTCATTATCATTTTTAATGTTCTTCAATATTTAATGCATGTTTGAATAAATCAGTTATGACAGCCGCAATTTAAATGTTTATATTTCATAAAAACGAATTGAAGTAGAAATATGATTTTTGTAACTGTAAACTTTATTTATAACAAAAACATAATTGAGTGTAATTTAAGTGTTTGTATGTAAATAAGTTAATTTAACCTTTATTATTATTATTATTATTATTATTATTATAGTAGTATCAACTGGCTCCTGTATGAAGTTTATAGCATTAGTTGAAATTCTTTTCCTCTAGAAAATTTGCCATGTACTGTAACTGAAATACTACATCCAAAATAATCTAATCGAAATTGTAATCGAACCGAAATCATGTGAATAGTAATCGATTTGTGAAAATTGTCAATACCCAGCCCTAGAGTCTAGCCAGGACATGGATGGGCGACTCCTAGGAAAACTGGGCTGCTGCTGGAAGAGGTGTTAGTGAGGCCAGCAGGGGGCGCTGCTCATGGTCTGTGTGGGTCCTCCTGCCACCACAGTATAGTGTCAAGCACAGTACAAGCACCGTCCTTCGAATGAGACGTTAAACTGAGGTCCTGACTCACTGTGGTCATAAAAATCCCATTGCATAAAGAGTAGGGGTGTAACCCGGTGCCAAATTTCCTCCATTGGTCTTTATTAATCATGGTCCCCTGATAATCCCACCGAACTGGCTCTCTCTCCTCTCCAACTATAGCCGGTGTGTGGTGAGCGCACTGGTGCCGTCACATCATTCAGCTACTGCGCACTGGTGGTGGCTGAGAACTGAGAAGAGACCCCTGACATGATTGAGAAAAATCGCTATATAACTTATTATTTATTATTTACTATATTTATTCATAGTTTCTTAACAACAAAACATTTTGTTGGTTGATCTCATATAATGTCTGTAATGATGTTTGTTTGTTTTTTGGCAGAACTACCAGAAAGCATCTGGAAGGAAAGGACAGAGAGACTGTGCAGAATGAGACATCATGATACTGAAGAACAAAGAGGTCAGTGTTTATTCTTGATTCCTCATTCATTCATCATGCTGAACAACATGCTGATGCTCACTACATTTACATTGTTTCAGGACAAGAATAAAAACATGAGAAATTAAAGCACATAAAGTGAATTATAGGATTAGTTCACTTTAAAATGAAAATTAGTCCAAGCTTTACTCAAGCCATGTGTATATTTATATTTTATATAAATTTCATAAAGGAAAAGCCTAAAGTGCAGGTAAAATGTCCTTTCACATTAAACACAATTGTTTGATGCAAAATGATTTTGGATAGAAATAATGGAGACTTTCACAGTGGGCAGGAATATTCACTTGCTAATGAAGCAATGTAGAAAATATTTCAACTATTTTCTTTGACCAAACACTGAACCAAACTGTGTAAATATCAAGAAGCAGCGGCCAGTCAGCTTGTGTTATGCAGGAAACTGTGATTGCTTACAGATTACATGTCAAACCTGCGCCACTTAGAGTTTAATGACCAAAGTGATTTATAACACAAATCGTCTTCATGACATTGACAACTGCTGTGCATGATTATTATGTTAAACAAATTTGATGCGATTAAAATGACTATTGAACCCATCAGTGATCTTGACTTCGGCCTTTATTTTTCATTTCACATTTGTTTCTCATTTAAAATCTCACTTGATTTAATGTTTCTTTTAGACCTGATGGATGTTAATGAGAAAGGAAAAACAGAAGCTGAATAATCTGTCACCTGCCCTCACTGTTAAAATGGATTCACATGTAGATCAAGGCTGAAGATTCACACGAGAGTTCACACTGGGAAGATGCTTTCACTCTGAAGGCAAAGTTCAGGGAGCTGAAGAAGCCATAACACTTTTAAAAGAGATTTTAGCTCTGAAAGCCATGAAATATTGTTTGCTTTTTGAGTTTCCCATGTTTTAACTTTCTTCATAGAGCTTTTAAATGCCTAATTTTATTTCACCCCGCACACCCTTGATATCCAGTATCATATACATTTTAAAGCGTATGTTGAATACCACAAAATACTCATTATGCGATTGTACATTTTCCCCCTTAATTTCCAATCTGTCTAATTAAAAGACCTTCTTTCCATATAGCATGCTGTATGCCTTTTTGATGTCAAAGGGAACTCCCACTATTACCTCTTTATTTATTTGTGCCTTTCTGATATCATCTTCCAAACAAAGAACTGCATCCAGAGTGTTTCGCCCTTTCCTAAAACCACTTTGATAATGAAATATTAGTCTTTTGCTCTCTAGCACAAGTCAGCCTATTTATGCCCATGTGTTTGGAGCTAATGACTGTAAATTAGAAAGTTGTCCGGCTCGATAAGAACAATATATGTACCAAGTTTGGTAACTGTAGGTAAAACTAACCACCCACTTTAGTCAAAAGGGGGCGCTATTCAGCCCCTCCACATGCCCATTATTAAGACTTTGCCCATGTCTACTGGCTGACAACTCTTATGTGTGTGTCAAGTTGAAATTTCAAGCATGCTAAGGGTCTCAAAATGACCTAAAAATATTAAAGTTGGATGTGTTGCCATGACAACAGTATTCAAGATATCAAGAATCCTTTTGCAGGACTACATCTGCAGTGTCTTGACATTATTCTGACAAAGTTTGAAGCAAATTGGGTAAAAATAAGAGGGCGATTTCAAAGCATTTTGAAAGAGACTCACTTCCTGCTGCCAGTTGGTGGTGAATGACTTACAACTGTCACATGCATGTAATTGACCCTTCAGCGGGAGTTTGATTGACAAGCGATTTAACCAATCATAATGCTGGATCCGCCATTTTGTCCGACAAAGCAGTCAGGAGTTAGAAGATTAATCTCAGTGGACTTGAACTTGAAAAATGTTGTGAAACAACATTCCTTCTGATCATGTTTATTTGATGCTATAAATTAACTAATAGATAGAGATAATCTGTTCACGAGCCGCTTGAGCTGAGGCGCTACAGCGATCTGTCATGACAAATTAAAGAGCCACAAAACGTTTTTTATTGTTTGAATTTCTTAAAAAAATACACAGTTTGAAAGCTGGGACTTTGTTTCATATCATAAATAACCTGCAATTTTATAAATAACACCCGTCTACAGTCACCTCAGAAGCAGTTTGAAACACTGATGCTGGTTGAAACGATGTTGCCCAGAAAGAAAATGCAAACAACATGGTTGTACAGTGCAAACTTCACCTTCCAGCTACAAAAACTGAATATATATATTATATATTCAGGGCTGTGTATTCCCAAGTTGTGGAAATGAGACATGATTGCTTAGTTTTAATGGGTTTTCACCAAAATGCTAAACATTTAAAATTAAAGCAGAACAAACATGAACAAATATTTAATTCAAGCTTGTTCAGTTTGGTTATGATCTGATGTGACTTATATTTTTAAGCTCTAAACAACAACAACAACAACAACGATAATAATATTGCAATAGATAATTTATCAGATTTGTAAAATATTTTTATTGTTGAGACCCATTCAAAAGTATGGAACGTGTAAAAAAACAAAACAAAAAAAAAAAACAAAAAAAAATGTAGAAAATGTACATAAATACAAATTGCATTTTTAAATTTAAAAATGCAATTATTTATAAAGTTGACCCCCTCCCCAATCTCTCTTTCTTTCTTACATATACATATATATACACACACACATTATGCAGGAAGCAGCACCACCTGACTGCCGTCCATGGATTTACCAGACGGGCACAAGTCAAACACAAGGGCGGAGTTTAATAACATTTCGATAATTCACACTGCGAGGCAAACTGCTGCACGTCAAAAGAAAACAAATAACATGGAAACCGTTTAAAGTACACAGTTGTCTTTCAATTCACAGATAGACAGCGGGTTTATTTTCCTTCTCGATACTCTTTTAACACACTTTTTTTCCCTTTGGGAAGTGGACGGTGTGCGCCTGTGCGGTAAGTTGAGCATGTCTTCTTGTTTCTCCAACTTTTAACCACCTATATTTGTAAAAACATTTTTTTTTATAACATAATGCATATGTTGGGAAAGCACTGACATGTTCGGGAAACGCCCGAGAGAGACATAGATGCGTTTATTATTTTAAATAAATCCTGTGATTTGACTTGTTGACTTGCCCGAGGCTACGGGACTAACATCCGTTACTTTGATTTAATTTCTCAAAAACCCTTACACTGAGCTGTCACCCGTCTGTCTGTCTTCAGTCTCAATCTTTTACCTAGACTAGAGGTATTTTTATAGAGGTTGCTGATCTGGGGTCTGTTTTGCCCCGCAGCATTCAGTGTTGAGTCATGAAGGTCATTTTTCAACAAAAAACGCCTTTCTTTCTCTGTCTCCTGTTCAAAGTGAACTTTCAGCATGTGATGTTTGTTCTGACCGCAACATTATGAGTGTTTAATAGTCCTGTTTTTGCTCTTCTGACTCTCAGTCCTCCATTAAATAATTCTTATAATGGACAGAGAACTTTCTAAAGTCGATGACAGCTGTGACCATCACTCCACTGCTGAAGTAAGTCTGCCTGGATAATCCTATATTAGTCTCTGTCTCTCTCACTTTCACTTTCTGATACCTCTCTATGTATAGTATGTTCCATGTATTGTGAGTTAAACCTCACTAACTGTCTCACAGAGTTCTTGATAGGTGATAAAACATGTTGTAATATGAAGGCATCTGCTTCCCCAGCAGGGCATGGAAAAAACACAACAGTTCTTGGAGTCTACGGAGAAACCTGACGTTAAACAGTCAAAATCCATGCAGGTGGGCATACTTTTTTTTTTTTTAAATATGTAACCCAGTTATTTGCCAGCTAAATTACAGCTCAGGTTTATTACACACATAATTGGATGAATCAGGACCTCCTTTAACAATTGAATCTCAAAAGACAAAGGCATTTTCATCAAATTATTGTCAAGGATGCACTTTTCTCTTTTATACCAGGATATGGGTTCTGATTTAGAGAGCCAACCAAGCCATAAACAGGTAAATATGCATTTTCATCTCTCGCTGGTGTATAATATGAGGAACATTTAAGTGCTGTTGATTTGACTACCAAAATGTGATGGTATATTTTATTTATTTTATTTTAATTGTATTATTTTTTTATAATATTTATTATTAAAAATATTATTGTATCATCATATTATGTTTTTTAAAATTATTATTCTGGTTCTTCGAGATGTAATTTTTTCGAGATGTCTATTCCTGTATTGTTTGATTATTAAAAAGGGCACACGCAGTATTAAAGTGCCCCTATTATTGATTTTTGAAAATTACCTTTCATGCAGGGTGTCAATAAAAAACCTATTGCATAAGTTTTAAAGGTGCCCTAGAACTTTTTTTAAAAAGATGTAATATAAGTCTAAGGTGTCCCCTGAATGTGTCTGTGAAGTTTAAGCTCAAAATACCCCATAGATTTTTTTTAATTCATTTTTTTTAACTGCCTATTTTGGGGCATAATTAAATATGAGCCGATTCAGGGTGTGTGGCCCTTTAAATCTCGTGCTCCACGCCCCAAGAGCTCGCGCTTGCCTTAAACAACATAAAAAAAGTTCAAACAGCTAATATAACCCTCAAAATGTATCTTTACAAAGTGTTCATCATGCAGCATGTCTAATCGCATAAGTACAGTCAAAGTCTCTTTTAAGACAAGTCATTTCACTCGGCGGCCATCTTTGAAACGCCTCTCGGGCATCCTGGGCATCATGCAGCTCCTATCTCTTTGAATGGAGAAACATCAGATTCTCAAACTGTTCGCCAACCATATGGTTAAATTTGATATTTGAAATCACCAATGAAATCTAACAACAACCGACTCATAAATTTAGTTTCTAAACGCTCGAATCATGACAAAAAAAACTGTATTTTTTCAGGCTGGATCAAGCCAATGCGCATGCACAGACCTAAATGCGGGTCTCTTCGGAGGCGCGCGTCTGACTGTTTCTATAGAAACCGGAGATTCTAACGGCCGCTGAAGTGACGCGATGATTTTACCAGTCGGCAATTGGCTTTGGCTTTAGAAGGCCGGACTTATTCCGCCATATTGCGCGTTACACTTTCTCCCATTCAAAACAATACGAGTGACACGTCTTGTGTTATTCTATAGTCTTTGGAACAGTGTTTATTTTGATGTTTACATCGATTCTGAATGAGTTTGAGGCTGTGTTCCATGGCTAATGGCTAATGCTACACTGTTGGAGAGATTTATAAAGAATGAAGTTGTTTATGAATTATACAGACTGCAAGTGTTTAAAAATGAATAGCGATGGCTCTTGTCTCCGTGAATACAGTAAGAAACGATGGTAACTTTAACCACATTTAACAGTACATTAGCAACATGGTAACAAAACATTTACAAATATCACTAAAAATATCATGTTATCATGAATCATGTCAGTTATTATCGCTCCATCTGCCATTTTTCGCTTTTGTTCTTGCTTGCTTACCTATTCTGATGATTCAGCTGTGCACATCCAGACGTTAATATTGGCTGCCCTTGTCTAATGCCTTTCATAATGTTGGGAACATGAGCTGGCATATGCAAATATTGGGGGCGTACACCCCGACTGTTACATAACAGTCAGTGTTATGTTGAGATTCGCCTGTTCTTCTGAGGTCTTTTAAACAAATGAGATTTATATAAGAAGGAGGAAACAATGGAGTTTGAGACTCACTGTATGTCTTTTCCATGTACTGAACTCTTGTTATTCAACTATGCCGAGGTAAATTCAAATTTTGAATCTAGGGAACCTTTAAATCTGAAAGTGCACCGTATATAAAGTTTTCAGAGTTTCTCAAAAGTAAAAGTCGACTCGGAGTCAATTAAACGAGTCATTTGTAAAATGAATCCCAAGCCGTTTTGTTGTGACATCACAATGTAACATTAGCATATTGCCCGCCCACTTATTGCACGTGCAGACGCCAGTGAAAATTCTTTTTTTTTCAACAATACCACAGCAGTACAATCTTTTGTTGTGTTCCCGTCATTTTACTGATGACTGCTTCTCAAACCTTGAGGAGTTTAACGCAGGATTCACAAAATGCTTGGTCTTAAAATATGGATCAATGCCCAGTTTATTTGGACCAGCTTGCTCCTCTGAATCTCAACCTGTAACCATGATTAATAACTGATGTTTATATTTTCTAGCAATTATTCAAGATTAGTAGTTTTGTATGGTATGTTGTGTAACGTACACCCTTATCTCCTGCTAACCGGCTAACTCATGTTTCTGTAGTTCTGCTATTCAGATGTGGGTCTGATATTGTCTAAAAATGTGTTGATTAATGCAGCTTGGAGTAATGATCAAGGATGGAGCACGACTTTTGTTTACAAAGTGTAATGCATTATCAGATATTCACCTTTGTGCTCGGCTAATGTGGGAGTTTACAACATAGCTGTGGGCTCGGTTTGCTTACATAACTGTAAAACAAACTGCATTTTTATTATTACAGTAGAGTGGAGCTCTATCTGTATTGTAATAAGATGTTAAGATGCTAGTCCGTGCTAACTAGTTGAAGTATTCTCTCTGTAAACAGTAAACACCCATTGTAATGTGAAATAACTATCTTTGTTAATAGTTATGCCGAAAAGTGTGTACACATCTGGCCTAAATGTTTATGCTATGTTAGAGGTTTTCAGCCTCGCTTGGCATTCTGATACAGTTCCTACAGGCGCACCTACATAAAGTATAACCGTGACGCTGCTATCACATCTTATAAATAAGGCAAACTAAGGTGACACTTACCATAGAGAAATGTCCTATTCCAGTCCTGAATCAGTTTCTGGTTGATTGACTACTTTAGATGTTTCATCGTCAGACTTGGGCTTGAATTAATACGGTAAAATCGATGATATATTTTCTGTCCATACATTGTATACAATGTCTTGCAAATTGATAGCTGTCATTTAGTTATGGCAAAGGGCATGCGGTGCGTGCAGTAGACCAATCACAAAGGATTGGGCCATCTGATCAATCAGAGCTGTGTAGGCTCACAGAAAGGAGGGGTTCAGAGAGACTGATTCTTCAAAATTCTTCTAACGAATCGTTTTTGAATGTATAATATGAGTAAACGAAAGTGTTTTTTACCTTGCATGCATGTAAACCTGTTGTAGGAGACTCCCAAAACAATATTAGGAACCTTAAAAAAGGCATAATAGGGGCACCTTAACATCATCCCTAAACTATGATCTTCATTGAAAACATGTTGAAACAGACTAGTTGGGTTGCTTCTACTCATCTAGCAATCTTGTGGAACTTGGTTTGGAAGCTGTTATCTGAACATACCTTTGGGCTTTTTCAGCAATACTTTTCAGTTTTTATTGGCCTAGCCTAAATAGCTATAACCAAACATAGAAGACAAGCACCAACATGCACATCAGAGTGCCAGGTAGAATATGACTCAAATTGTTGTGCAAGACCATCTCGACAGGGTGAATAATGGAGCTCAATAACAAAGCAAGTGGTGATTTAAGTGGCACTTAACTAAAGTTTGCAGCAATTGGTGCCATTTTGAATGGCAACCATGACAGATCATCTAAAGTTTTTTTTTAATGGCACTTCTGTTAGTTTATCATTTTATATTTTCCCATAATTGTGGTTCTATATTCTCTATATTTTTGTTCAACACATATTATAGGCCAAACACACTTAATAAACATACTTTTTAAAGTCATTTCTGAAACATAGGCTTAGGGTTCTTTGCATTCTACTCATTATTGCAGGACGATAGCAATGAAGTCCTGGAAAAGATTCCTGACACAGTGGCTGAGACACCTGGACAAGAGGAAAATACAAAAGTAATTGCACCCATCTTACCATTTGAACTGAATACTGATGGCCTTATCAGTGCATTTAAATCATATGACATTTTCACAGCAAAAAGGACAAAAGAAGAAACCCAAAAATCCATTTATGCCCCAGACTGCAGCAAAGGTAGACAAGTATTTTTTCATGTTTTTTTTTTTTTTTTTTTACATGCTCACAGTTGTTAGTCAATAAAATGATGTGCTGTTATTACAGAACAAAACAACGCAGAAGAAGAGTGGAAACCAAAATGGAGGCAGTGGCAGTGACCTTGCAGAGGTGCTGAAATGTCCTAGTAGTTCTTTTCATCAAAATAAATCTCGTGAGACTGAAAACAAGACTCAACCAAGCAAAGAATGAGAACTGAGAAACTGTTGTGGTATCCTAAAAATAATAAAACTTCATAAACAGTTTTATGCTACAGGTCAGGTGGCAATAAATTAGTTTTGTATTTTGATAAAAAAAACAACAACTGAACAAAAATTCTCTCAAATTAGCTTCCGATTTGTATTTGGCCCCTATATTTTATTGCAACAGGCACAAGAAATGGTGTTTTTTGCAACCTGTGACAAAAACAAAGCCACATGAACAAACTACCTTCCTATTTGACTCGCAACTTCTGCAATTTTTGTAGGTTCCTGCATTGGAATTTTCCCAACAAGTTCTCTTTTACACACTATTGTCTAATCTCTGCTTGCAGAATAACTTGACATTATTTTCTGTTTCCTTATCAGACTAAAGGCCAAAAGAAGTCCCTCATGGAATGGCTAGACGAGTTCCGTTTAAGTGAAAATGAGAGAGAGGATGAGGAGGTTTGGTCCAATAAATATTTTGTTTGCTAAAATAGACTTTTTATTTTTCTAAATAGACCATTTTTTTAGTTATCCTAAATGTATCTATCACAGGATCTTGATGGCCTCATGGATTGGTGGAGCACTGTGGAACGTGAGTTTTTCCCACCATGTTGGCATAAACATTTGTCCACTTTCAGAAATAACCCCCACCCATCCTTTAACTTCTTAGTTTAAACACTAACATCAACTTAAAGGATTAGTTCACTTTCAAAAAAAAATTTCCTGATAATTTACTCACCCCCATGTCATCCAAAATGTTCATGTCTTTCTTTCTTCAGTGGAAAAGAAATTAAGGATGAAAACATTCCAGGATTATTCTCCTTATAGTGGACTTCAATGGAGCCCAAACGGTTGAAGGTCAAAATTACAGTTTCAGTGCAGCTTCAAAGAGCTTTAAATGATACCAGACGAGGAATAAGGGTCTTATCTAGAGAAACGATCACTCATTTTCGAAAAAAACAACAACTGTATATGCTTTATATAAACAAATGATCCAGGCCACGCAATATCACGTTCATATCGCAGATGAACGCCTTCGATAATGAACGTGATATTGCGTGGCTTATCAGTGATCTACGGCTCTGTCTATAAAATGCCGCTCCATTTGAAAGCAGGTGATGTGATTTAGCGGTAATCAGGGAACCGGCTTTACTGACAAAATGCGAGTGACAATCACATGCGATATATCCCCCAGCCCTACTTGGAAGGTGATCATTTGTGTTTATAAAGCATAAACATTTACATTTTTTTTTTTCCAAAATGACCGATCGTTTCGCTAGATAAGACACTTATTCTTCGTCTGGAATCGTTTAAAGCCCTTTGAAGCTGCACTGAAACTGTAATTCTTCAACCGTTTGGAGTCCATTGAAGTCCACTATAAGGAGAATAATCCTGGAATGTTTTCATCAAAAACCTTAATTTCTTTTCGACTGAAGAAAGAAAGACATGAACATTTTGAATGACATGGGGGTGAGTAAATTATCAGGAAAATTTTATTTGAAAGTGAACTAATCCATTAACCAAGTTTGAACAGATGGCCAATCCTGATTTTGACTTGATATTCATTGCTCCCATTTTGTTTTTTCCAATTCAGAATGGGAGGACATGCCCAAAAGTGACAACATGACAGAGAAAGAGGAAGCCAAGTAAGTCCCAATTCATTCTTTGTGTGACATGAAAATAAAGAGAATTTGACTGACTACTCGTCTTTTTCTCAGGGCTTTTGCTGTAACTGCTGAGAAGGTGCAAAAAGGCATACGCGTGTTTAATAAACTTTTCAACGAGCGAGCAGAAGGACTGTGGCAGCATGTGATCGACCTGCATGCCATTGCTGACGGCCTGGACCGATTCAACAAGAAGACTAAAATCGCCCAGATCACCGGTGGCTCCACCAGCGCTGTGGGAGGTGTTGCTACCATAACCGGTCTCATCCTGGCACCTTTCACCATGGGAACCTCTCTGATTGTCACTGCGGTTGGCCTGGGAGTTGCTATGGCAGGTGGGCTTACCTCTGCATCCGCTGGGATATCCAGTACCGTTAACAACTCTATGGATCGCAAGAAGGTGGAGCGCATTGTAGAAGACTACCAGACGAAGATGGCTGACCTTAACAAATGCATGAAGTTCATCAAGCAAGGCATTACAAACCTACGCAAGTTCAACCTGAATAAGATTAAGAAGAATGCCTATAATCGAGACTTCCCTTGTTTCGACAATATCTATGAGGATGGTGCCATGGCGGGCAAAGCTATTCTAACGAACGCCAATGAGATTATGCGTGTGATGCAGATAGCCAATGCAGCGGGAACAACTGCAGCACGCGCTGTGCAGATTGCTAGTATATCTACAGGTGTTTTGACGGGGCTTTTTGTTGGGATGGACATCTACTTTGTGGCCAAGGACTCTCATGAGCTTAAAAATGGTGCAAAGTCAGAATTTGCTGCCAAAATCAGAGAGGTGGCAGACCAGCTACAAGAGGGCTTAGTGGAACTCAACAGCATCCGAAATGAGTTGCACTTGACCACTACTCTGAAAGAAGACAAACCTATGTAAACACTCCTCTCGACTCAACTACATGTTTAAAAATTATGTAACTATACTGGCTTTCCTTATTAGACATCAAAGGAAATTTGGGATCTTAACTTCTTTTTATGGCTTTATCCACTGCTTGTTAAGGTATAATTAGGGGCCAAGCCCCAAAGGGGCTGTGCTGAAGCCCTTAGTGTTATCCGTTAGTTTTCTTATTATTCCTCCCAAATGGGAATCTATGGTAGCCCTATCAATGGAATATGAAAAATGATTAAATTTGGCACACTTGTAGTGATGGTAATGAATAGTGAATTGACCAATTTTGGAGTCTCTAGGACCAACTCTATAGCGCCACCACCAGTTCAAAAATTCACTTTTCTAAAGGTTACCATTGAACTCTTTGTTCTAGAAAAATGAAACTTAGTACAGCTGATTCCTCTCATGCTGATCACATTCAACATCTTACATTTAAGACCATTACACGAGTGGTCATTTCAAAAAGTACAGTATTCAGTTTTTTTAGCTGCTCCTCCTTCAAATTTTGTCCAATTCTTATAAAAATTGGCTCAGATGATCTTTGGACCGAGCCACACAGAAATGACTGAACAGATTTGATGTCTTAATGAGGCATCATTGTCTTAACAAACTTAACGAGGTCAACCCAAAATTGGTCCAGAGGCTATATCTTGGCCAAACTTTGAGCAATCAAAATGAAAATTGGTACGCTTCATCGGATCCATGATCAGAGGGTCTATGCCAAATTTGGGAACAGTTCCACCTACAGGTCATGACAAATGGCTATTTTTGCTCATAACTTTTGAACAGTTTATCAGAAAATGAAAAAGCTTGGTGTTTTTGGTAAGTATCATAATCACAATCTACTGAAGGTACCTGAGAAGTTTGAACACAGTTTCAGAGATATAAGGATTTTTGCAAAAAGGCTTATAACTTTTACATTTTTTTCCAAAATTTGTTTTCTTTGTTGTTAAGTTCCCTGGCTAGTGCCAGTTCTGACGGTGTCATTTGTCATTTTCCTTAAATGTGCCTGTCCTCCATATTGAAGTAAATGAAAAAATGTTTTTTTGCTACTCCTGTCCTGTCTACAGTCCAAAATTGTCTCAGATGGTCTTTGGACTGAGCCTCACAGAAAAGACTGAACAGATTTTTGATATTTGCTACCGTTCCCGATAAATATCTCTCCAATGTTTGTTGTCTTATGTTAGTTAGCTTAGCATGCTAACCAGTTGCCATTCTTTCTAATGTGGCTCTTTAGATATAAGGTTAACCAATAGTTACATTAGCATTAAGTTAGCATAACATGCTAATCTGGTTAAAATATTAAGTAATGCTCTTGCGTGCTTGTTCTCACACCGAAGGTTCTCCTCGACAACCTGGTGAACCTGCGTCAACTGAGTGCTGCAATCAGTAATGGCACAAGCCCTGAGCCTGCTTCTGTTTCTGTTTCAAAGTGCTGCAAAACAGAGATTTTCTAAATTAAAGCATGGACAAAAATTATATTCCTTAAATAATATTTAAATAAATTGCATTATTATTATTTTGAGAAGTACATTCTATTTTACAATTATAATATATTTCTGTCAGTTTACCGTAAATAAGCAAATGTACATGATATGATAATCGTACGTGTTCACACTGTGGTATATCATCATACCGGTATATCATTACAACCCTACTTCCCAGTGGTGTAATGAGATGAGCGACAGGCGTCTGACCAAGAGATTGTGGGTTCTAGTCCTGTGTGGGGCAACTTTATAAAATTGTGTATAATGTTGTGTCCTATAGAGCCAATATCTGCGGTTCCACCTTCAAAAACTCAAGTCTCTGTAAAATTAAACAAACTGTTATATGAGTGCCATGCTGTTTAAAGCAACAGGCTATAGTTTTGAAGATTGTTTGATCAAATGTGTTTAACCATGTGAATTGTGCAATGGTCAAAAGTTTCCTAATAACATCCAATGTCCAAACATGCCAAAAATGGCCATAAGGGGCTTGGCCCCGTCATTGCTGCTTGCAGCTATATTTTATTTCTGCTTTTATAAGACTTAAAGAATATGAAATTATATGGGCCTGAACTCATGGTTATATTTAGTAACTAATAAAGAACATTAGTTATTTAGACATTATTTATTTATTACATTAGTTATTTCTGTCTTGTATTACAGCCAGAATCTTGTAATAGTCACCACAACTGTATCTTAAAATGTATATGAGGTTTTTTTTTTTTTTCCCAAACAAAGAATATTGTAATGGTTTATGTTTATTTCCTTTTGTATTTAAAATAAATTGTTTTATTCTAAAATAGTCTAAAACTTTTTCAAGGCAGTTTTAATGTGACCTTTATATAACAAAAAAGTTAAAATTTGTTATAATAAACCTGGTCTGAAGAAACACCCATGTGTTTGTTATTGTTTAGTGAATGTAAAAAGACATTACTACTTAAATATAACGTCATGCTGACACCATGTTAAACCGTCTCGCTGTGATTCTGTTATTACTCAACACAGATTAACCGGGCGGGGCCTGACAAAGTTTTGACAGATCATTTTTGTCTAGCTGTACACATGGAGCACAAGGTAGGCAAAACAGTACGGTGAAATATCGTCAATTCTGTATGTTTATTAAACAAACTAGAGCAAGTTTCGGTGAAGTCTAGTGGCTTCCTGAGTTCGGCTCGTCATGATCAGACGCTTGTGTCAGACTAGAAAAATCCACAATAACAACGGGATGTCAGTTTCGAACAAGAATACTACATTGTTTTTGAAAATAAAAAATGTATAAAACGAGCAAACCAAAGTGCTTCCTAACAAATAACATGTATGAAGCGTCGTGAGCGCGAGGCGTTGACGCGTTTGTTGTTTGTGTTCCTGAATGATGATGTCAGTGTTTGTTCAGGACTTTTTTACAGTACACTCCTGTGCAATGGTGCGTGTGAAACGCTTTATAATATCAGTCATTTTAGGTCCTATGATACACGCATACATTGTGCAAACTTGTTTTTTTTTCACCCCTTAAGTTAGAAATGGAGAAGTGCAGTGGTTGATTCCAGAGGGAAACCTGAAGCAGAAGCTCGGACCTCCCCTACGCTAAAATGAGGTCAAATCACTGAAAATTAGTAAAAATAACTCTTTGCAGTTTCAGGGTGACATTGCTAAAATCATTTATTTAAAGATTTGGCTATTTTAAAATTAATTTATAATGGTGTAAATAAAATAAAATCTAAAATTGTAAATATTTATATTTGTATTTCTCTATACATAATTTTGAATCTGTCAAGATCAGTGTGAAAAGGTTTTCATACAGTGTGCTCACTTAAGAGGTAGCAGTAAGACTGCCATCAGGTTGGCTTTGGCCATTTAAAATAATACATTTATTCGATTTTCACCAAATTGGAGACACTAAATTATTCAAGGGTGTGAGTCTCTGTGTGTCTCATTCGTCCGGATTGCCTGATAGCACACGTACATCTCGGAGATGTCTATTTGATGTGCATATTTACATCTGGAAGATTTTTTAAAGATATTTTTAAGTGTTTGCTCATCTGCGATACCTCTATAGGACGTTTCCTGTCAGATGTCAAATAGACATTTAGAAAATGTCTTTAAGATGTTTATGATTTAGAATGTATGTAAAACTGACATCTTAAAGGGTTAGAACACCGAAAAATGAAAATAATGTCATTAATTACTCACCCTTATGTCGTTCCACACTCCTAAGACCTTCGTTAATCTTCAGAACACAAATTAAGATATTTTTGATGAAATCCGATGGCTCAGTGAGGCCTGCATAGCCAGCAATGGTACTTCCTCTCTCAAGATCCATAAATGTACTAAAAACATATTTAAATGAGTTCAGTGGTTCTACCTTAATATTATAAAGTGACGAGAATACTTTTCGTGCGCCAACAAAAAAAGACTTTTCAACCATATCTCGTGATGGCCGATTTAAAAGCGCCAAAGTCACGTGATTTCAGCAGTTTAGCCGTTTGATAGAAGATCCGAATCACTAATTTGAAACAAAAGATTCGTAAAGCTTCATGAAACTGTTTTGAAATCGGCAATCACAAGATATTATTGAAAAATAGTTATTTTGTTTTTTTTGGCACACAAAAAATATTCTTGTCACTTTATAATATTAAGGTAGAACCACTGAACTCACATGAAATGATTTAAGTATGATTTTTGGCTTTGCTCTCAATACAGGCCTCACTGAGCCATCGGATTTCATCAAAAATATCTCAATTTGTGCTCAGAAGATGAACAAGGGTCTTAGAGGTGTAGAATGACAATTAGTGACAGAATTTTCATTTTTGGGTGAACTAACCCTTTAAAGACGTCTATCAGATGTTTTCTAAACAGCAGATGCTTTTCAGATGAAGTAATCTTGCAGACGTACGTGTGCTACCATACAAGTAAACTTGCCTCGCCCTTTTCATGTCACAATTAAATGTATAGTACATTTAATACACAATGATATTTCAGAGTCTAAAAAAGAGAGAAAGACAGAAAAAGTACAATTTACAATCAGTTAAGAACATGAAGTTTATAAAAAGAAACATGAATAAAGAAATATTAATTCAAAAATCTATTTAAATAGGGCCTGGTCTGACAGAATAATGTCCATGGACACAAGAATATAAGAGTCCATCCCAGAGAATAACCACCTAGGCAATGACAAACTGTATGTTTAAAAAACTATTGCTCAATATTTTAGAGTTATTCTAAATAGTAACACATAAACTGATTTGTAAGTAATAGTGAATATTCCTATAGGTGAAGTTGACACAGTGACATGATTCAGAGGAAAATTATTCAGGTGAGCAAGGTGTCAAACAGTTAAATACTCAAATACATTTTAGCAGCCCCATATATAACTGATCTCAAAATTTGTGTGTTTTTGTCTCTGCTTGTGCTAAAGGAGAAAGCAGATTCAATGTCCAGCCAATCAGACGCTGCTGAGCACTCATCTGAGGCGAGACAGTACACGTTTAAGGGTGTAGGAACTGGAAGCATTCATGCTAGGGTAATTGTTTTGATGTAGCCTGACTCTGTGCTTTCATTTGCAATGGCTAGTTGACTATTTTTTGCTTTCTGTTTTTTTACACTAAAAATGATAGCAAAGACTATAGAATAACACAAGACGTGTCACTCGTATTGTTTTGAATGGGAGAAAGTGTAACGCGCAATATGGTGGAACAAGTCCCGCCTTCTAAATAAGAGCCAATCGCTGACTGGTAAAGTCATCGCGTCACTTCAGCGGCCGTTAGAATCACCGGTTTCTATAGAAACATTCAGACGAGCGCCTCCGAAGAGACACGCATTTAGGTCTGCGCATGCGCATTAGCTTGATCCAGCCTGAAAAATAGTTTTTTTTTGTCATGATTCGAGCGTTTAGAAACTACATTTATGCGCCGGTTGTTGTAAGATTTCATTGGTGATTTCAAATATGAAATTTAATCGTAAGGTTGGCGAACAGTTTTGGAGAATTTGATGTTTCCCCATTCATAGAGATTGCATGATGCCCAGGATGCCCGAGAGGCGTTTTAAAGATGGCCGCCGAGTGAAAAGACTTGTCTTAGAGGGATAGTTCACCCAAAAATGAAAATTTGATGTTTATCTGCTTACCCCCAGGGCATCCAAGATGTAGATGACTTTTTTTCTTCAGTCGAACGCAAATTATGATTTTTAACTGCAACCGCTGCCGTCTGTCAGTCAAATAATAGCAGTGATTGGGAACTTGAACAATAAGAGTCGAAAAAACTTCCATAGACAAATCCAAATCAAACCCTGCGGCTCGTGACGACACATTAATGTCCTAAGACACGAAACGATCGGTTTGTGCGAGAAACCGAACAGTATTTATATAATTTTTTACCTCTAATACACCACTATGTCCAACTCCGTACAGCTTCCGGTTAGTGAGGTCTGATCGTGCTCTGACAACGGAAGTGATGTCTCGCGCTCATTGAAGTATATGGGCGAGACATCACTTCCGTCACCAGAACGCGTTTTTGACCTCACTAACAGGAAGCTGAACGAAGTTGGACATAGTGGTGTATTAGAGGTAAAAATTATATAAATAATGTTCGGTTTCTCGCACAAACCGATCGTTTCGTGTCTTAGGACATTAATGTGTCGTCACGAGCCGCAGGGTTTCATTTGGATTTGTCTAAGCAAGTTTTATTTACTGTTATAGTTGAAGTTCCCATCTACTGCTATTATTTGACTGACAGACGGCAGCGGTTGCAGTTAAAAATCATAATTTGCGTTCGACTGAAGAAAAAAAAGTCACCTACATCTTGGATGCACTGGGGGTAAGCAGACATCAAATTTTCATTTTTGGGTGAACTATCCCTTTAAAGTGACTTTGATGATAGTAAAATGTACATTTTCTTCAAGTGTCGGGGAAAAGCTGCCGTTTTCAGCCAGTTGTTTCAAAGAACTTCTAAAAAGTTGACGAGTCTCTGCACAAGAGGTAGAACATTAAAATAACCCATTTAAGCCAATATGTTTATTAATGACAGACAGCTGAAGCTGTTTTATACAGTCTGCAGATGTAAAGATACTAGTTGAAATAATAAATTCATAGTGTAATTTAAGTAAGCGCCCTGACAATGAGATTGAACAGCATTGAGGTATCAAATGTATCATCCATTTTCTAATTTATGTATTTTTAATTTTGGTTCAGGTGTCCAAATACTTTTGCAACCATTGTGTCTTACTATGCTTTGCAGATACAAATATTTTTTTTACATTACATCACACAGTTAGGGTTAGGCCATGAAAGTGTACCCTCTTTTACCACTAGGGGAGGCAAGAGACTTCCTCAGTCAATTTGCTCACACATCATCCAAATGCTCAGGAGAGGAATCACATGATCAAAAGAGATTTCCTGTAGAGTTGCATATACATTTTGAGCTATTGATTCTGATCTGATATGAAAGATAATGCAAGCTTTCTGTTTGCCCCAGGATGGCTTCGCTGCCACCACTGACAGTCTGTCCAACCAACACAGCAGTAAGGTCTGTTGTAATCACAGTACACTTAACATCACTTGACATTTTAAACTGAGTATCCAAATATCCAATATGAATCACCCCTTTTGTAATGACACAATAGGTTTGGATTAAATAGGGCACCACAAAAGCTCAGGTGATCCACCCTGTGTCCACAAAATCAAATTTATTTAAATAGTTTTGGTAAAAATATATATATATTTTTTTTTTTTTGCTGTTCAGTCTGTAAAAATCATGCTTTGATGTTACACATTACACAGAATAATGCTTGCTGCAAGTTTGGTTTAGCTCACACATACTGAACAGAACCTTCCTCTTTCTTTCTTAACAGACAGAACTATCATTACAACATGGAGAACTCTCAGCCGGCAATCACAACCAAACAGAAAACAACACCAAGGTGTGGCAAAACGGCAATCTTGTTCATGCAGTTATTTATTATTAAATTCGAAATTAGGATTTTTCAGCCAGTGAGAGTCTTGTAAGCCGCAATATCACTGTGGGACCAATCACATTGGCCATATATCATAAATTCAAAGTCACAAAAAATGTCTAATCTAATTCTCAGATTCATTTCTTTAGGAGGGAAATTCCCTGTTTAATTTTCTCCAAACATTTCCTAGAGGAACTGAGGACACGTCTGAAGAGGTACTGTGCATTGCTACAACAACAAATACTTAGAATATGTCTACTCTCTTTATATTGTGCAGTTTTTTTGCAATGGTACCCCAATCTTCCAGATAATAATACACAGTAGTTACAAGCTTTCTTCTTGCAGGACAGTCCACCATTACACATTAAACTGCTGGCCAGTAATGACGATCTCTTATATCTCTCTTACAACAACTTAAAGGTTCTTATTACTGCCCTTTATATTATATACAATAAAATATGTTTATATTATATTCATATATTATTGTAATCTGCAATTCACAATTACTGTCTCTTTTGTGCAGGATAACTCAGGGAAGCTTAGTGGCACTTTCCGCAGTTCCCCAAAACCGGCGTTACGTTTCACTGCTGAGACGGTAACGCAGCCTCCCCCTTTTATTGCTGTATTTATATATTGTTGACAGTCTTTACAATTAGCATGTACTTTTATACCATTTTTAATCAAATTAAAATTATTTTTATAATTTCATATGTAGGATCCGCTAAGTGAGCACAGTAAATGTATTGACTGGGATTACAGCTTCCTGGACTCTGGCACTGAAAAGGTACTTTACCAAATCGGTAACGATCTGAAATTGATGAAGTCGTGCGACACATGCTGAACTGTTTACTTTATGTCTTAGAAATCTATTGCAGTGTCCAGAAAATGCACAGCAAATGATGATATGAAACACTCTAACAGTAATACCAAGGTGAGCCTCTCTCTGTGTTTTTATCTTTTTAATGCAGAGGATCACTTGTTACAGGCAGGAATATTGTACAAGAAACTACACATATAACTGCTGATCATTTTCATCATAATGCCTCAAGCCGTAGTGAATTTGGGCTTTTTGTTTTCACTTGATATGATTTAAGGTGTCAGTTCAAATATTCTGCTTAATCTTCTTTGCTATTCACATCCTTTCAGTTTGTGTCATTTAGAGTGAAGAGAACTCTACCTAAAATGCCCACATTTTCACTCAGTACGCAGGTAATGTAGCACTTAAAAAACATATATATGTAATATTTTACATCAAAAGAATATACTAAATAAATCTTTCTATAGTGTTCTGATAAAGAAGATATCTTTGAGGAGCCACTGGAAATGCAGCATCTTCAGACAACGGAAGTGAGTTATAATTGCAATGAGTGTATAATATTATACACATATTGCAAATGATTTTAATTCTTATTTCACATATTTTTATGCTGCTTCTATTGTGCATCAGTATCACATAATGCATTCACATAATACCTATAATATCTTATTCTCTGAATATTACAGGATTTTGAAATACTGCCAGTGGAAATGGCTGCCTACCCTACAGATTTCAATTCTTTAAAGACAGATGAGGTATATTTTTTATATATATATATATATATATATATATATATATATATATACATATATATATATATATATATTTGGCTTGTTATGAGGTCTGTTTTAACCTTCTTTTTTATCTCTTGATCTCTCTTAATAGGATGATGGACTGATGGACTGGTGGGAAACTGTCGAGGGTGAGCTGGGTCAAATTATTGAAACACATTATGGATGTGAAAAACTACATATTCTCCTATCTGACTCATTGTGACTGGACTAGAAGAATAGTCTGCTATTCTGTTTTAACCCTTAGATGCATGCCCTGGGTCTATATTGACCTGGGTTGTCATTCACTACCGTTATTCTTTTTTTAAAAGTTGGACATCAACCGTCTTAGTATTCCTCAATCTTTTTATTATAAACAATATAACAAGAAAAATTATCGCTTTTTAATTAATTTCTAATTAATTTTGTGTTTAGTGTATTGGGTCTCTATTGACCCCAAGTATGCGATATTGCAAGTATTTGTTTTTCTGTGCAACAATCTCTGACTCAAAAAGTGCAATTCACCTTTATTCCTCAAGGTGGCAATGTCTGATACTCAATGATGACGTGACGTTTCACTCATAATTACTGCAGGCAAAAAAACAAAAGAATACACAAGTGTCATCAGCAAAACTTGAAAAAGCTCAGCGATTTACTGCAGAGCAAGAACTGTAGGCAATCAAATATTAGTGTCACTGTCTCTTGATGGTGGATCTGGTGAAGAAACTGTCAGCAATCAAAATATTTGAGTTTGAGTTTGAAGTTTTGAGTTAAGATTGTGAATATGAGCCAGATGCTGAATGAACTGGGGAAATGAGCTGATGATGGTAAAAAGCATCTGCTCAAATTGAACCCCTCCAGGTAATGCAATATGCCTTATTATATTCTTTTGTAACTGTTATTAAAATATAAAGAGAGTTTTAGACTATTATGACAGTTAGAGAGCCATGCGTGTTAGATCAGGGTCGCTAAAGACCCGAATATGTAATAATGATTGGCAAAAGCTTTTAAGGGGGTTAAAGAAGGATAGTTTTCATCACCTGGGCCGTTTCCTAAAGGGATAGTTCACCCAAAAATTAAAATTCTGCCCTCATGATGTTCCAAACCCGTAAGACTTTCGACAAATGAACACAGATGATGATATTTTTAATGAAATCTGAGAGATTTCTGTCCCTTCTTCTTGCAGAAGCTCAAACGTGCTACGTAACACGAGAATTAACCTCACTGGTTCTCGCACGTCAGGCAAACATGCTTGAGCTTCTGTTTATCATAACTAATGTGTGCATTGATGAATGTTTATATGTGAATAAAAGCCTAAATTAAATCTGTTCATCATATAAATCGATCATGTCTCTTCAGAAAATTTGGACTAAACCACTCAATTCATATTAATTATACTAATCTTTTTATGAACTTTTTGAAGCGTCAAAGTGGTAGTTGCGTAGCTGTCAATGGAAGGACAGAAATTGCTCAGATTTCATTTAAAATATCTTAATTTGTGTTCTGAAGATGAACAAAAGTCTTACAGGTGTGGAATGACATGAAGGTGAGTAATTAATGGCATTTTTGGGTGAACTAACCCTTTATGGGGCATAAGACATGTTCAGCTGCACAGAGCATAATGTAATACTACAGACACATTGTATAAATTTGACTTTAAAAACATGTCTTAATGGAAGAATACTGAAAAAAACAGTATAAGACATGATGCATTGGCCTATAACAGCCATCTGTATGTGTGTTTGTAGCTAAAAATATAAAATAATGATGACCTACTTGTCCTCACTAATTTCATATGACTTACTGATGTTTGACAGGTTGGAGTGTATGGAATGAAACAGCAAATTTTCATGAGAATAAGGAGGAGTTGTGAGTAAATTTGGATTTAAAAAAAAATGAAAAGTTGTCTAATCGCCTCCTATGACAACTTATCTGTCGACGTTTGTCTCTTAGGATTGTCGAGGCTGCTGCAGACCGTGTGTTCATGGCAGCCCGTCTCTTTGTCAGTCTATTCAACCAGCGTGGAGCCTCTCTGCAACGTCGCATTGTAGAGTTGCTTGCACTAGCGGACACTGCTGACAGCTTCCATAAGAAGGCCGTGAGCGCAGCTGTCGGAGGGGGTGTGGCTAGTGTGGCCGGGAGCATAGCCACAATTACCGGCCTCATCCTGGCACCCTTCACCTTTGGCACCTCCACTATCGTTACTGCGGTGGGTATCAGTGTGGCAACAGCTGGAAGCATCACCTCAGCCACAGCTAACATCACGGATGCGGTTCAATCCAAGATGGACCGCAAGAAGGTGGAAAAGATGATCCAGGGCTACCAGAATGAGATCAATGACATCAGAGATTGTCTGGAATTCATGCAAGTATGTTTATCGTTCTATCTATTAGGGCTGGGTATTGACACAATTTTCACGATTCGATTACTATTCGATTCGATTATTTTGGATATAGTATTTCAGTTTCAGTACATGAAAAAAAAAATATCTCTCAACTAATGCTGTAAACTACATGTGGGAGTCAGTTGATACTACTATAATAATATTAAAGGTTAAATTAACTTATTTATATGCAAACACTTAAATTACACTGTTTTTATTATAAATAAAGTTTAGAATTACATAATCATATTTCTACTCGAATTCGTTTTTTTTAAATATAAACATTTAAATCACGGCTGTCATGACTGATTTATTCAAACATGCATTAAATATTGAAAAACATTAAAAAATTATAATGAATATGTATCGGTGCATAGCTATATTTATCAGAATGTTGCTTTCTAGAGCACTTTTCTAGCTGACTAATGAGTTTATGGTCACTGAATATGGTTTTCTGGAGGTAAATGTGACGTTACATTGTTTACAAGCTGTTTTATTGACGTCTTTCCGAGGTTGAAACACTGATTGATACGGAAGAGGATTAGGGCCAAGCAATAATAAAAAAATAAAACCATCTCGAGATTAAAGTTGTTAAATTTCAAGAAAAAACTCGTTAAATTTTGAGAAAAAAAGTCTAAATAAAATATTGAGAATAAACTCGTTAAATTACGAGAAAAAACTCATTAAATTTAGAGAAAAATGACGTTAAATTTTGAGAAAAAAGTCGAGATAAAATGTTGAGAATAAACATTAAATTATGAGAAAAAAGTCGTTAAATTACGAGAAGTTTAACGAATTTGTTCTGGTAATTTAACGACTTTTTTCTCATATTTTAACGAATTTGTTCTCGTAATTTAACGACTTTTTTCTCATAATTTAATGAGTTTATTCTCAACATTTTATCTCGACTTTTTTCTCGAAATTTAACGACATTTTTCTCGTAATTTAACGAATTTGTTCTCATAATTTAACGACTTTTTTCTCGTAATTTAATTACTTTATTCTCAACATTTTATCAACTTTTTTCTCGAAATTTAACGATTTTTTTTCTCTAATTTAACAAGTTTATTCTCAACATTTTATCTCGACCTTTTTCTCGAAATTTAACAAGTTTTTTCTCAACATTTTATTTAGACTTTTTTCTCGTAATTTAACAAGTTTATTCTCAACATTTTATCTCGAACTTTTTCTTGAAATTTAACAAGTTTTTTTCTCGTAATTTAACAAGTTTATTCTCAACATTTTATTTCGACTTTTTTCTCGAAATTGAACAACTTTAATCTCTAGATGTTTTTATTTTTTTATTATTGCTTGGCCCTAATCCTCTTCCGTAGATTGAGATATTACACGAGACATGATATTGCTTTCGGTAAGTTATACTGTATCTTTTAACATACCTTCAGATGTTCATGCATGTTTATTTTGCGCTGTAACTGGTTTTAAAGCGGAGGAGAGGATGTTCACGTGTGCTCGTGCTGCTGCTTCTCTTGAACTGGGGCGCTAAAGCGATCTGTCACGCCACATTAAACAGCGCCAAAACAGTATTTATGTTTGAATCTCATAATAAGATGGACGTCATTTGAAATCTGAGACTTTGCTTCATATCAAAAGTAACAAAGCACAAAGATTATTGCAATTTATTGGATGGGAGGCGCTACATATTCTGCTCATTCATCAACTGAAAACAGACTAGACTAATCAATTCTTGGGATTTAAGAATCGATATCTGTTCGTAAAAATGAGAATCAATTAAAATTGCGAAATCATTATTTTTTACCCAGCCCTACTATCTATCTAGATAGATTATCTGTCTGTCTATCTATCTGTCTCACTTGTGTTTTTGTCTGCTGTCTATGTAGGAAGGAATGAACACCCTGCAAGAATGGGATTTTAAGGAGTACTCTGAGAGTGTGGTCAACACGAGTCTTAGCCGCAACATAAAGTATGTTATGAAGGAAGGTGGGCGAGCAGGTAAAGCGCTCATGATTAACACTGATAGGCTTATCAGCACTGTGAAAGTACTAGGTGTTGCCGGAGGTGCGGCCAAAGCCGCCAAGGCCATCAGTATCACCACAGGGGTCATGTCCACTCTCTTTCTTGCCCTGGATGTCTTTTTTCTCGCTAAAGACTCTAATGAACTCCGCAAAGGTGCCAAGACCAAATTTGCTTCCAAGATCCGAGAAGTATGCAAAGAGCTTCAAAACGGCCTACTGGAACTAAACAAAGTGAAGACTCAGCTTCAGAAGACCATGGATGGAATTGAAGTGGAAGAATATGAAGAAGAGGAGGAGGATGAAGAAAGATGTGAGTCAGATCCTATTAATCTGGCTCTACTTGAGAAAGAACTTGATCAGTTGGAGGAGAAACTTGACCAGAAAACTACACATGAGCAAATGAACAAAAGCAAGACAGGAGAGGCTGAAAAAGAGACCAGAAAAAAGAAAGAAAATGAGCAGTCAAGGAGCAAAAAGCAGTGATAAAAATTATATTAAAAAAATGAGCCTTAAAGGTGCACTGTGTAAAATTTAGGAAGATCTATTGACAGAAATGCAAAATAATAAACATAACTATATTTTCAGTGGTGTATAAAGACCTTACATAATGAACCATTATGTTTTTATTACCTTAGAAAGAGCCATTTCTATCTCATAAACCGCGGGTCCCCTTACATGTTAAGTCGCCATTTTGTGCCGGCATGTTTCTACAGTAACCGTACAGTAAACGGACAAACTGCTCTACAGAGCGTGTTTCGTCACTATGTTATTCTAAATTGTTCGTGGTTTTAGAGGCAGCTTGCATCGTCACTACATTGAATATGCACAAAGTAGTAGTAGTCGTCGTCTGGATTATTAGAAGCAAAGACTTCTTTGTTAGAAGTGAAAAGAAACCTCATTGCTTCACTGTACTGTCTGCTGTCTCAGACGAAGATCTTTGTCTTGTGTCTGCCAGACGGCCACCATAGCTTCTCTGAAAGGGAGGGGTGAGCTCTGTTGGTTGCAGTTCGCAACCTCACCGCTAGATGTCGGTAAAATTTACACATTGCACCTTTAACGGTGAGCTAACATATGGAAACAACAAAAGCAGGATGGTTGCTAAATCAAATTCAAAGATTTGAAAGGAAAAAGGAAGGAAAAAGTGGAAACAAGACAAAAATGAAGAGGAATAATCAAGTTGATCTGGAAAGACCTGGAAGTATAGAATTATAGTATAGACTTTGCACAGACACACAGATTATAAGAGGAACACTTCTGAGTTAAAGAGACAGAAAGTGGAGAATTTAAGTACAAGGGGAATAAGATACCTAGAAACATTCATGTGTTGTTCAAGCAAACTCAAAAAAGGGACAGATGATACAGTATATTGAGAAGTTAAAGAGACAAGGAAGAAAAACCACTAGATTTGGATTTCCACAAGTGGACGAGATTCATGTTTAAGCTTTAAGTAGTACTGTTTCAGGCTTTTGATTCTGTGTAAATCATATACTGCATTATGTATGCATTTTGTTTTCTGTGTGCTACACACAAGAATCAAAATGACAACTGTAATGTAACCTGAAAGTTTTAAAGGTGCCATCGAACGTTTTTTTACAAGATGTAATATAAGTCTAAGGTGTCCCCTGAATGTGTCTGTGAAGTTTCAGCTCAAAATACCCCATAGATTTTTTTTTATTCATTTTTTTAAATGCCTATTTTGAGGCATCATTAAATATGCGCTGATTCAGGCTGCGGCCCCTTTAAATCGCGCGCTCCCCGCCCCAAGCTCATAACTCTATAATACATTGCATAAACAAAGTTCACACAGCTAATATAACCCTCAAAATGGAACTTTACAAAATGTTTGTCATGCAGCATGTCTAATCGCGTAAGTACAGTGTTTATTTTGATGTTTACATTTGATTCTGAATGAGTTTGATAGTGCTCCGTGGATAAAGCTAACATTACACACTGTTGGAGAGATTTATAAAGAATGAAGTTGTGTTTATGAATTATACAGACTGCAAGTGTTTAATAATGAAAATAGTGACGGCTCTTGTCTCTGTGAATACAGTAAGAAACGATGGTAACTTTAACCACATTTAACAGTACATTAGCAACATGCTAACGAAACATTTAGAAAGACAATTTACAAATATCACTAAAAATATCATGATATCATGGATCATGTCAGTTATTATCGCTCCATCTGCCATTTTTCGCTATTGTTCTTGCTTGCTTACCTAGTCTGATGATTCAGCTGTGCTGCTCCAGATGTTAATACTGCCTTGTCTAATGCCTTGAACATGAGCTGGCATATGTAAATATTGGGGGCGTACATATTAATGATCCCGACTGTTATGTAACAGTCAGTGTTATGTTGAGATTCGCCTGTTCTTCGGAGGTCTTTTAACAGATGAGATTTATATAAGAAGGAAGAAACAATGGAGTTTGAGACTCACTGTATGTCATTTCCATGTACTGAACTCTTGTTATTCAACTATGCCAAGATAAATTCAATTTTCAATTCGATGGCACCTTTAAATATATACACACACATATACACAATTCAGTATATGCAATAGAAAATTTCAAAATGAATTTCTATATTTAGGGTTGTGGGCTCAGAACAGACAACTAAACTTTGATATTTAAGGTATATCAGTACAGTTTTGTCTAGAATAAATACATTCTAGAGAATTAGTGTGAAAAAAGCAGACCAGTGTATTGATCTAAGAATCTGGACTGATCCTCAACATGTGACCTGTAGCCTATAATGTCGATTTTCAGAATTCTCTGGTGTGGTTTTGAACACAAAAAAACCTGTTTCAGTTCCTCAGCATTATATATGGGAAGCATTCTTTTTTTTGGCTTTACATTAACCAAACACCTTGAACCAGTGCTGGCAGAGGGCACTAATGATCATATGTAGGTAAAAGGGCATTGAAGATTGTGGTTTTATTAACTTTCTGAGTGTGTAAACTGTAAACGAGCAGGTGTTGGAGCCGATCCTAACTCTGGGGCATGTGCAGGTGTCGTATGTTTGGATTCTGCTCCCTAAATAAAAATAGCCAAAAATAATAATAATAAAAAAGTTTTTATGCTGTGTTTTATGCATCAAATGTATAATATATTTTGATATGTTCTGTATTATTTATTTTTGTAATTTTTTTTAAGAAACTTTTTTACGGTTTTAATGTTTTCCACAAAATGTTTTGTGTGGTTCTTTTTCTATGGATTTGTGCAATGCATAAAAGAGGTTTAGAAATAAAATGCAGAATGAGTTGTATTTTTACCTATTAATTTGGTTATAAATATACTTGGTTATATAAAACAGCAGTTTACAGTATTCAGTTCAAAATGAAAGTTTAATTGCTGAAATTGTCACCCCGTGGCAACAACTTCAAGGCAATTTTTCATACTTTTTGTTATACTGGTTGAAACTCTCTTCACATCCTGACCGAAATCAATAATAGAAGTAGTCTAAAATATTTAAAAGAAAAGAAAGAAAAAAGTATATGCTCTGTCTCGGGAGCTTTCTGGTATGAACCAATATATTTCCATACCTCCGTGCACCCTGCTCGCGCAGACATCACACATCATCAGCTATGCAGAGCTGAGGACAAACAGTCAACGAGCACCACAAACAAACAACAGCCACCTTTTACAGTTCCTCCTGAACTAAAACAACGAGCTTATGCTGCTTTCACGTAATTACTGTAATTAAGAGATGGAAATTCATGACAGAGCTGTTCTTATGCGTTTCTGCGGCAACACTATCAACAATGAGCTGCAGTCAGGTGGTTCAGTGTCAGAGCTCTAAGTTGTTTACGTTCATCGTTATTGTTATGTGATTTGAGATATGGGGTAATTTAAAGTCCCCCTGAAATCAAAATTTAAAGTTTTTTAGCTTTTAGTATGAAAATGTGATAAAATGATAAAATTCACATTCAGAAGATATAAGCATTCAGAACTTACAGTCTCTCACTTCCGCTAAAATGGATCACGAATTTTCATGACATCACCACGGACTTCAGCTTCTCTTCAAATCTTCTGTCCAATGAAATGCTCTTTAGAATCTGAAGTCCCGCCCCCTCCTACACTATAAACAGACGCTGCTGCGGCTGAAATCAGTCATTTGTTCACACATTTACTAGTTTCTACATGGTGAATACCACATAGTGCACTATATAGAGAATAGGGAACAATTCAGGCAGTGTAAACTGTTCATTGACATGAAGTTCGTTTCCGTGTTTCGAGTACGGTCTGCTCCCTTCCAGAGACATATTTTTAAGAAACGTTTTAGTGCACTTTTACTGGTTTTAATGTGTTTCCACAAAATGTTTCATATGTGCGCGTCGGCAGTCCACAAAATTTCTACACATTTGATTTCTACAAACAATGCTATATTTTAAAGCAATATGGAGCAGAAACGGTTTGAGATTATGAGGAAAATTAGGTTTTACGAGCTTGACGGCTCTGGCCGAGCTGTGATCTAGGCGAAATGCTATTGTTTTTTTGTTTTTTTTAAGGGGAGGAGCTTCTAGATTCTAGTCTTCCTGTTTAACCGGAAATTATGTCAACACAATGAATAAAGTCGCACGTTCCAAGGCACTTCACAGGATCTTTAACACCATCTCTAGTGACGCTTTGCAGGCTCTCCACTGACTGTGCATGTTCGTGTGTTTTGAAGGAGGCGCGATCTTGTGCTTTCAATACTAGATTTCCATTGCTAGCCTATCCAAAATTGCCTACCCTACCTTTAAAAGTAGCCCAGTTCCGTGAGAGAAAGACTGCCCTCTGCTGTTGAAATAGTAGTACATATTTTAATAGTTTTTAAAGACCGTATCAGACTAGTATCAGGCATCATCATCTCCTCTCGCAAGATTTTAGATTGTATGAGGACATATACATCCTGTCCTTCACATATCGGCAGGCACCAAATACAATTAAGCGTCCATTCTTTAAATGATCAAATCAGTTAACTCTTAATACTTCATTACAGGAGACAGCAACAGTGTTCTATTACTGTTGTTCTATTTTGGGTTAGAGACATAAGAAAGTGGGAACATCCAATAATTACTCCTTTTTTTTTTTTTTTTTTTTTTACAATATGGTTTTTAACCATTCATTTCACTTTACACCTGCATTAAAGGATGAGTTCACTTTCAAATTAAAATTTCCTGATAAATTACTCACCCCCGTGTCATCCAAGATGTTCATGTCCTTCTTTCTTCGAAAAGAAATTAAGGTTTTTGAAGAAAACATTCCAGGATTTTTCTCCTTTATAGTGGACTTCAATGGAGCCCAAACGGTTAAAGGTCAAAATTACAGTTTCAGTGCAGTTTCAAAGGGCTTTAAACGATACTAGATGAGAAATAAGGGTCTTATCTAGAGAAACCATCACTCATTTTCTAAATTTTTTTTAAAATTTTATACATTTTAACCATAAATGCTCATCTTGAACTAGGTCTCTTCCTCTTCTCTATTAGAATTCCAGCAGTGTAGACACTGCTAAGTGTATTACTGCCCTCCACAGGTCAAAGTTTGAACTAATTGTTACATACTTGCACTAGCATATTGAATATGGCAATTAAACTTTGAAATAAGACCCTTATTTCTCATCTGGGATCGTGTAGAACACTGATTTTGACCTTCAACCGTTTGGGCTCCATTGAAGTCCACTATATGGAGAAAAATCCTGGAATGTTTTCATCAAAAACCTTAATTTCTTTTCGACTGAAGAAAGAAAGACATGGACATCTTGGATGACATGGGGGTGAGTAAATTATCAGGAAATTTTAATTTGAAAGTGAACTAATCCTTAAACTATTTTAGACCAAAGGATAAAAAATACTGCAACCTACAATTACTGAAGTTGAAATATGCATTTACGTTGAAATTCAATATGTTTGATAGAGAGAAAAGCAAACAAATGTTATATAATGTTCTTTACTTTATGTAACCATCTACTCATTGCCCCAAGTACATACAATTCAGGTCAGGACATACAATTCTTTCTATTGAAGCTCTGAGTCACACTGAGAAAAAAAGACACAAGTGTAGGATAGAGCACTCAAGCACACATGATTACACACACACAGAGCAAAAGAAGTACAGGGCAATACAGGAGGAGATAAATGTCTGTCCAACAGTAAAATGTGTCATACTTCATATAAAATGTACAGAATAATAACAGATGTATTCAATTATTGCGTTGCCAGTGGTTATCTGAAAACGATCAAGCACAGATGACATTTTCATCACACCTATCTCAATGCAATTACAGACGTAATTTGTCCCATTAACTGCAAGATAATCATGAGGGTCTATATACTGCTCTCATTATTACGAGCTATTCTGAGAGATCTGTGGAGACCGCTTTAATTATAGGGGAAGGAGAAGGAGAAAGACACTTAAAATAGATCAAAATGTTACACTTTCCTTGATAATCATCTTCATTTCAGTCACCAGTCTCCAAAAATTCAAGGATCTCACTGCATGTCTGCGACTTCTGGCATTAAAGTGAAAATTAAAGGAATTTATGCTAATTTAAGCGAGTATGATGTGACTTAAAAAGGTTTTTGACCTTGTGCTAAATTCAGCCGGTAATATACTGAACAAAACTGTTAAACTTGCCCATTTTACATGTATTTAAAGGCCATCTGCCTAGTTTTTTAGGGCTAATTTTAAAACTAACAAGCTATTTAATTTAACTTCATTAAATCCTTGTCCAAAATGCATAAATATGCATGATATTGCTATTGCTAATTCTTCTGAGAATGGTATCATATAATTTTGTCTGTTATCAAATTATGATTATTTGGTCTGCTGTCGATTTCTTAATTTTTTTAATCACTTGTCACTTTCAAGAAAAAAACAATTAACATCTAACTCTAAGAATACATTTACAACTAAACTACTTCGCATCTATAATACTGATTGTAAGTGCGGTGCAACATTTGGTCATTTACTGCCCTTTGAATTATATCACTTACATTTGTTCTGTTGCATTAATGATACTAAATACATTAAATGACAGATGTGTGCTGCACATGTCGGTAACTGACGTTCCTATATTTATGTCTACAGGAGAGGAGAAGAAGGATGGAGACAAATATAGTGAGAACAGAATCTGCCATGTCTTTTAAAGTGAAAATCCTTCCCTATTCGTATGTCCTAATCTCTAATCAACCCAGCATGTTGATGCCACAGGGCTATCATTTGTTTTCCAAACCCCTAATTTCCCACCCACCACCTCTGTCTCTTCCTTATTAATTCTCTTTTCATGGTGAATATTGTGGAAGGCGTTTTTGTCCACCGATTCCTCTCGTTCAGCCTTCCCTTTTCTACTTCTTATTCTTCTTGAAGCGTCTAAACTGATTCTGTATTGCCAAAGCTGCTTTCTCTGTCTCTGGCGCCTCCAGATCAATGTCGATCTCTTCTTCGGGTTCTTGCGTAAGGGGCTTCCCCGCTTTGTCCGCCGGTTTCTCCTGGGCGGCTGAGGGGCACGCAAATGTTGACAACGTTAATAGCATAGTAAAAGGAAATGCAATATTTTTTTCATTCTTGAAGCCACTGCATCCTAATTCAGGTCTTAAATCATGTTAAAGCGATAGTTCACCCAAAAATGAAAATTATTCCATGATTTACTCAGCCTCAAGCTGTGCTAGGAGTATGATTATATATTCTTTCAGTTGAACGCAGAGATGTATTTAAAAGCTTTATAATGGGAGTGAATTGGGGGCGCAATTTTGAAGCCCAAAAAAGTGCATCCATCCATCATAAATGTAATCCACATGGCTCCAGAGGGGGTTAATAAAGGCCTTCTGAAGCGAAGCGATGTGTATTTGTAAGAAAAATATCCATATTTAAAACTTTATAAACTAAAATAACTAGCTTCTGGCAGAAGACCTTACTGCACAAGTCAAATTACACCACAAGAGTTACACGTGAAGCGATGTATGACGCAGGATATAGGAGTATCGTAAGTTTAGACGCCTCTCACGGTTCAAACAAATATGGCTGTGCAACAAACTCAAGCTCCTCTTCTCATCGAAATCCTCCGACATTTCTCTTTTAAAATTCTCATTTTAGATTTAATTTAGATTTTAGATTTAATTCATGACCAGTGTTTTGTTTTGCTCTCTCCTCTGCACTTCTGCATTCATTATTGCGTCATGCGTCAGGTCAGGGGTTACTCTTCTGCTGCAAATCGATAAGCCAGATATTTTAGTTAATGTTTTAAACATGGATATTTTTCTTACAAAATCCCATTGATTCGCTTTGGAAGGTCTTTATTAACCCCCTGGAGTCATATGGATTACTTTTATGATGGATGATGGATGGATGCATTTTTTTGGGGCTATATATATTTTTTTTTTTTTTTTTTATTATTAATTTTTTTTTTTTCTGAAAGAATATAGTCATATACACCAAGGATGGCTTGAGAGTGAGTAAAGTATAGGATAATTTAAATTTTTTTGGGTGAACTATCCCTTTAAATTGTTATACATATACATACATAAATTGTTTATACATTTTCATACCACAGAACTGTAAAATATGTATTTGTTCTAATATCTCTGAGCAGTACAGTACATTTTTATGGTTAAATCTGATTTGTTTAGATGTTAAAAAGTTTTCTTGTATCTCAGCTTAAAGTTTTCATTATCTCAGCTTGCAGAGACAACAGAGTCCTAGTTTTGTAGACCAAAACCCAGAAACGAGTATTTTAGCACTTCCAGTTTCATCGCCCCGAAGTCAATGGATTTTTTGAATGGGTTTTTGATTAAATGTCTGAAATGTGGTCTGTGGTTTACACAAGCTCAATGTTCACGTTTTATTCTTTGACATAAAATACAATTTTTAATTTTTAAAGCTCTTCTTGTCTTAAAAAGGCAGTTGCAAACAAGTGGCTAAATGGGACTAGAGGTTGTCGATAAATGTTAAATGTCATCAAGCCGAACAGAAAAACTCGTGTACTCACCAGTCTGCTTTTACAGCTTCGTGTTTATTATTGTTCTAACTTTTTATGACCGTGATGTAGTTTGTTTATAGCATACGCTTAATTTTTTACTTCTGGTGATTGTATTTATGCTTCAAAATTCATAAAAGTTCTGTTGGTCAGAGCTTGTTTTCTGCAACTATCCAAAAACCAAGGGGAAAAATCCTATATCCTATTTTCTTAAGGATAAAAAAATGCTGTAAAATATATACAGAGGGCCCTTTATTGCACATTACTATAATATTAGAGGTTAAATTCAGTTGCTATTTATTTTTAGATATAATAATCAACACTCAAAAAAAAAAGAAAAGTAAATTGCACATAAGGAAGGTTTAACTTCCTTTTAAACTTTTAAGGTTTTAAACTTCTAAATCTAATTATAAAATTATTGCTCAATTATTTTTCTACTCCAATTCATTTTTTATATTATATATATCATATTAAATAATTTAGACATCACTAACAGGTAAAGTAAATATAAAGAATATATAAGCTAATATAGTGCATATATTTAGTGAAATGCTCCTCTAGAGTTCATTTCTCTAGTGCTGTGGACACTAAATGACTTACCTGAGGTAAATGTAATGCTATGCAAGATATTATTCTCGAGCCGTTTTATTTATGTTTTTACTCTGTTGAAACACTGGTTCAGAGATTACATGTAAACATATCTATACATAGATTGTCTGTTCTTCTTCTTCTGCACTTTTTCCTGTTAGCAAACAGCGTTGCATTACCTCACGTGCCCCCTTATGGATTGGAGTATGAATCGCCTGACTGATTCGTCTGACTGTATGCACCGTATTTGGGACGAATACATGTACTGTTACACCCCTACTAGATATGCAATAAAGGAGTGAATGCTGAGTAAACACGTATGGGTATGCATGTGCACTTTTTGTTGTTGTTGAGAGTTTGGAGAGAGAGAACCGAACATATCCTTTAAGATAAAAATAGTAAAATCAGCTAAAAATCAGATAGAACTGATAGTTTGAGGTAAGCACTGGAGCAACGGATAGTTCTGATGGAGAACAAATTATGAAAAATTCAAATGTGCTGTAATGAAACGCATAAACACACCTTTTCCATCTGTGCCGGGCCCCCGAGTGCTGTTGGGAGGATCAGATGAACTGTTCTGCAAGAAAAAGGCAGCAGCTTTCAGGTTTATTGCGAGAGAATTCAGGCATGCGGTAAAAACAAAAATCACAGCATCTGTGAATTTTTTACTTGGTCTACCATCAAATTAAAAGCTGATATGGGCTTTATCATGCGTGTGTTAGGACACCGAGTGATAAAGACCCCTTAATCCCCATCAGTTTAATCCCCCTTTTTCAATTCTGCGTGCAATCTGGAACAGTGGCACTCAGCCCTGGAGAGGATCCCCATCACATGCAAGCTTATATTTTATATTATATATTTTTTAAATGATTTTAAATCTGTCGACATTTGATAATTGAAGTACGGGGTTATTAAGTGTTTAAGTTTCAGAGCCACACAAATGTCAGGTATAATTGTTTAATATATGGGTCAATGACGCGACGGGTCATTTTTTTGTCCAAATGCCTTAATATTAATAAAAAAACAAAGATATGACATCCAAAGTATGTAAGGTAGTACAACTAGATCTCTTTTACTGAATCCAAAAGGTTTTAATTATATTTTGCAACATATAAAGGTATTTTGAAGTGTCAAAATGTCATTCGGTTTAACCGTCCAAAGGCCAATACAGCCATTTCTTTTGTGATTAAAATATCTTAAAATGTAATAAATGTATATATTTTTTATTCTGGCATGATTTTAAAACATCATATATCAACATAGTGCAAAATGGTATTCAAATTATGTGTAGAAGTCGTTGCTTTGTTATGAGAAAGAATGTCTGGAAAAATTACTTTCATTTATGTCATTTGGAGTAACCAATATAAAGGGACCATTTTGGGTCAGTATCATGTGACAGGATGTGACATCATTCAGACACCTGCAAAGGACCACATGGTCATGAAGCAAATTAACTAACTCTCTCTTAACTGTTTGAAAAATTCATGTTTTCACTTGCTCATATGCATGTCCCGAAACATCAGGTCATTTGGTACAACCGCTATAAAACATGGAAAATGTTGTAATATTTAAAAAACTTGTACTAAATATAAAATGTTTGATTGTCCTTTTGATATCAGTCTGTTAGCATTGTTTGAAAATATCGTCATTCAGTAAAACCAAAAGTGTCATTCGGTAAAACCAACATTTTGGTTAAACCAAATGACTTTTTTGGTGACAAATCTGACAAAAGCAGTGTTAATTAATTATAAAAACCACATAATCTCATTGTTAACACTTAATAAAACTTCAAAATTAATTATATCTCCATTATGTTTTTTTTTACACTTTTAAAAACCTTATTCATCAATGACCCATATGTTAAAGAGCGTGGTTGTATAGAGACAGAATCCGTCACCATCCTTATGTTCAATGTGCGCAGCATGAGTAAACTACTTGAGGCCAAAATACATTCAGTATATCTGTGACCTTGCTTCTTCAATTATGAGAACAAATTAGTCTTGAGATGATGCCCTAGATTTGAGTTATTCATATAGACATCCAAAATGTGTCATGCATTTTTTTGTGTTAATCATTTCAATGTGTAATTTCAGCATTGAATCGTCATTTAAACCCGAGAAACACTGTGATATTTGCTTTAAGCTGCTGATATACTGTAAATACTTCTTTTGAGAACAGAAAATGTCATCGAGGGAGATGAAATGAAACACACACACTCACATGTACACATATAATTCACTCTCTCTTGCTGCAAGGGACTCTTTCAAATGCAAATCACTGCAGACCTTCTTCGTTAAGCCTTTTTTTGGGAATGAAGGAGCATCTTCACCTTACCCTGAACTCTGAACCAACCTCGGCTTGCTCTCTCCAGTAAGTTTTAATACACCTTATACATCCACCACACTCTGTCAGATAAAATCCCGTTGAGCATTAAAACGACAACTTTTGTTTTGAGCGATGACTTTTGTGTGTACATGCCATTCTGTTGTTTATTTTCTGTCTTGCCAGTATGAGTATTATGGAGGTAAGACTTTTCACACTTCTGTCTTTCACACTTAAAAGACATGACGATGAGGGGGTAAGAGAGATCCCATCCGGCCAGCTGGCTCCCAGTGTGATGGCCATTACTTTTTCTCTGCTACATTACCTCAGCCAGCACTTTATTTTCACTCTCACACATCACTTACACACAAGCCTCACGGCACAATCCCCATCTGCTAATTAGCCAAGCTCATATCAGCAAGGTCAAGCTCCCCTGAGCCTCTTATTAATTGGCAATTAATGGGACGCCCAAAAAGAATGTAAAGCATCACACTTTCATCTTAAACCAGGGAAATCTAATGATTTAGTTTTTCATTTAGTAAAAAAGCCCTGTATAATGTATTGTAAAATTCAAGAGAGGGTTTAGCTGTCAACCAACCTCTAATTAGTAAAGATTAAAAACATAAAGGGTTATATTTCATATATTTCCTAATGAGAAACTAGAGATGGATTGACAGCTACGCCATTTTAATATCCTACTTGCACAGTTCAAAGGATTTAAATGATTTTATCCCTTTTGTCTCAACATAGAGTGCATTTTACATTGGAATGGATGCTATAAATGTATATTATTTTATTATATAAATCTTCGAATCAACTTTTGAATTAGGCAGTAAAATAACAAACGAGAACTCACCTCACTCATAGTTGTTTCTGAGAGATGCAGAATGTCCTTTTCGGTGCGCGGTTTAATTTGTAGCGTGACTTTAAAGCCTCAAAGAAATATGATCGAAATCTCCTTTTTTTTGTCAGAGTGCTTTGGAAATATGTCAGAACAACCGAACCGAGAATATTATGAGGAGGACTGTATCTCCATCTCTCATCTAGGGGAAAAAAAAACGAAAAAAAAAAAAAAAAAACACGCCCCTGCGATCGCGCGCTCTCTCTCTCTCTCTCTCTCTCTCTCGTTCAGGGCAGTAATAATAACTTTAGTGGCTTATTAATCGTGAATAATAATAACAAATGTAATTTTGTATTTTTATTTTTTATAAATTATTTATTATCCTAGATATATTTTTTAATTATTACTTTATTTTTATATTTCTTAAATTATGAATATTATATTGAAACAATTATTAATTTCATGTATTATTATTATCATTGTTATTATTTGCATGTTTGACTATTATCATTCATTAATATTATTATTTAAAGTCCCCCTGAAATAAAAATGTAATTTTTTTAGCCTTTAGTATGAATCATAAGGTGCATCCCAATTCGCATACTTGTGCACTATTCTATGACGTTTTTAAGTATAAATAGTGCGAGTAGTGCGTTCACACTGAAAATTCCAAAAAGAAAAAGTACACTTTAAATACCCGGATGATGCACTAAATTAACGGAAGAAACTAGGGCTATAATTGCGTCCCAAATGACGCACTATACACTATGCACTTATACACTATGTACTTGTGCACTATGCACTCATCCATGTAGTGCGTGAATTGTATAAGGTTATTTTGTCATTTAACAATGGAGTCCGAGCCTCCCTTCCTCTCCAATGCGTAATTAAAGCTGCGACAGTTGAGTGCACAAAGTGTCCAAAATTCCACACTTCGTTTTTTCCATTAATGTAGTGCATCATCCGGGTATTTAAAGTGTACCTCTTCTTTTTGGAATTTTCAGTGTGAACGCACTACTCGCACTATTTATACTTAAATAGTATACTTTAGTATACTAGTATACTTTATAAAAACATCATAGAATAGAGCATAAGTACGCGAATTGGGACGCACCTTGTGTTCCACTCCAGTTTTAGACATGCACTCGCAAACTTCCCTAAGCACTTCCCCTCGGGGGAATCCCTGCCACCATTTTTAAGTGCATTCCAATTCGTAAAGTGGATGAGGGAAGTATATGAACAGACCCTCGCTCCCTCGATTTTGAGGAGTCTACTTCATATGTACACTTCAGGCAGCTCCATAACCCACAATGCAACATGATCGTGACGTCACCACATATTGCGTTTACTTTACCCACCACAAACAACTCTATGATATATTAATAATTTTTTTAAATATTTAAAACACACATATATACATATAGGATACTGCATTAAACAATTTTGTAAGGGGAAAAAATAAATAATAAATCAGCTCCATTGAGGATTGCAAGTGATCAAGGACTTAGGACGTTCCAATTCAGGCCAATGAAAAGGTTTCACCAGTAGTGGGCACTCATGCAACGTAAGCAATGACGTACATCCAAGTCAACGAGACTGAGGGAAGTTAGCGAGGAAAGGGCATTTAAAAAACGAACTGGAACGCAGCCTTAGTGTTGAATGTCGGACACTTCATGTACTCAACTGTCGCAGCTTTAATTACGTAGTGGGGGGGACTGGCTGTCAGACTCTGATGTTAATAATAATAATAATACATTTTATTTGTATTGCGCCTTTCTTACACTCAAGGCGTTAAATGAGAAAATAACCGTATACAATTCACACACTACATGAATGAGTACATAGTGCATAAGTATATAGTGTATAAGTGCATAGTGTATAGTGCGTCATTTGGGACGCAACTATAGACTGTAAAAAGATATGGACGTAGTGTCCGAGACGTCACCCATAGAGTTCTGAAGAGCATTTTTGAAGCGAAAATTAGGCCGCTGCCATCTTAGCAGCACATCACCATATGTCACTCCCGGATAACTGTAAACGGGCAAAGAGGCGGAATGTGATTAGAACTGAGGTGCCTGATTACTGAAACCATGCCCCCCTAGCTTGACGTGATCATGTTAGCAGGCTAAAGAAGCTATCTATTTATCTATCTATTAGGATACTATCTAAAAGATTAATAAAGATAGCAAGTTATGTAATTTGAAAATTCTAAAGGTTTACTGTCAATCTACAGTGTCTTTTTTAAGATATAGATGCTCCAGCACCAGTAATTGTAATTTGTGTCGAGTGTGCAAATAACAACATGAAAAATCAAACGCCTTAATTAAAATCCCTTAATTATGCAGAACTTTAAGGCTTAATATTTTTTAAATGGACGAGTTGTAAAAAAAATTCACCCCCCTCAGAGTTGTCATGAAGGATAAAATTAGCTGCACAGACCAAAACCACAATTTGATCCAGGCTGTAAACATGTTTTTTTCCTGCTGTAAAGTTGGGCATTTTAACATGGGACTCAATGAGATTCTGCTCTCTTTTGGAGCCTGTCCCTAGCGGCCAGTCGATGAATTGCAGTTTAAGTCACTTCCGTATTGGATTCAAGCGAAACTGGGGGAGGTTGCTGCTTGGTATGAATATGTTAGCCTTAAAGTCCCCGTGAACTGGAAATTGCAAACGACTTTTATCCAGTGTTGTGACGTATTTCCAAGTGAAACAGAATATTGAATAGATGGCAGGGTTTAACTTTAGCGCTCCTCCTCTCCATCTCTCGCTCATAGCAGAGTAAAGGCAGGAACATACAAAGCTGACGCCGATGAACTAGTGGTAACGAAAGCAGACTGCGGGGTTTGCTCACGTTGGCAGTGTCTGGGTCCAAAGTTGCCCTGACACACCAAACCGATGCTCGACAGCCGACGGCTAAGCACTCGAAAAAGAGCGAGCGTTTTCAACTTGAAAAATGCTCTGTTTCAGGGGACACATACAGTCAAACTACAACAAAAGTCGTTACCTATTTGCCGCTTCTATTTTTAAGCTTCTCTGACAACGTACATGACAAGATGCTTCTTCTTCGCCTTTTGCCTTGATACTCAACATGACCGTGGACACTGCCCACTAGTGGTCTACATGCATGTCGACACGGACAACGACGCAGAATATATATATATATATATATATATATATATATATATATATATATATATTTAAAAAACATAAAAAATATATAAAAATTTTAATTAAAGGATTAGTTCACTTTCAAATTAAAATTTCCTGATAATTTACTCACCCCCATGTCATCCAAGATGTCCATGTCTTTCTTTCTTCAGTCGAAAAGAAATTAAGGTTTTTGATGAAAATATTCCAGGATTATTATCCTTATAGTGGACTTCAATGGAGCCCAAACGGTCAAAATTACAGTTTCAGTGCAGCTTCAAAGGGCTTTAAATGATACCAGACGAGGAATAAGAGTCTTATCTAGAGAAACCATCGCTCATTTTCTAAACAATTTTTTTAAATTATATAAGTTTTAACCATTAATGGTCATCTTGAACTAGCTCTCTTCTTCTTCTCTATTTGAATTCCAGCAGTGTAGATGGAGTAAGCCCTCCACAGGTCAAAGTTTGAACTAATTGCTATATACTTGCACTAGCATATTGAATATGACAATTTAGTTCAGACTTTGACCTGTGGAGGGCAGTAATACACTTAGCAGTGTCTACACTGCTGGAATTCAAATAGAGAAGAACAAGAAGAGACCTAAGCTGTGTCCGAAACCGCTCACTCGTTCACTCATTCACTATTCCCTATATAGTGTATGGCATTTGAGTGCACTATATCTGCATGGAGTGAACGAAATGAAGTGAGTGAATTCGGACACTGACGTATACACTGTGCGTCGGAGAGCTGGAGCTGTCGCAGAAACGGCTCAACGCGATAAAACAATTTTATCCTACATGTTACTTACATTATAAAATAATGTTAATAACAATAACAATCATAATGACTTTATTTTGTAATCATACATGCCTCCATGCCAGCTTTGTAGTTTAATTGATTGTATAATTGGTTTGTCATGCTTAATATTGGTTCATAATCATTAAATACTATAAAATACTGTAAACAAAAAATAAACACATTAACAAGTGTACATTATTTCATGCATTTATTCTTTTTAATAAAGTTTTTTTAGTTTGTTATAAACTCTCACGCTCACAGATGAGGTGGTGTTTGAGCGAATGTACACTCGAAATCAGAGAGAATTGTGGGTAAAAAGTAGTGAACGAATGTAGGGAATTAAGTCACTCACTTAGAATTCGGACACCACTACAAAATGGCCGACACCCGATATAGTGGACTATATAGTGGATAGGGAGCGGTTTCGGACACAGATCTAGTTCAAGATGAGCATTTATGGTTAAAACTTATATAATTAAAAAAAAAAAAAATGTTTAGAAAATGAGCGATGGTTTCTCTAGATAAGACCCTTATTCCTCTTCTGGGATCGCTGTAAACTGTCATTTTGTTTGGGCTCCATTGAACTCCACTATAAGGAGAATAATCCTGGAATGTTTTCATCAAAAACCTTAATTTCTTTTCGACTGAAGAAAGAAAGACATGGACATCTTGGATGACATGGGGGTGAGTAAATTATCAGGAAATTTTAATTTGAAAGTGAACTAATCCTTTAAATACGGTTAGATATTGTGCCATATTTGTACCTTTATAAACAATCTATGTTGTTTTTTGTTTTGTTTTTATAATTGATGATGAATCTGTATAATAGCCTAATAATAATTTTGTAATTATTTTAAAACATTATGAAACGTTTGTTATTATAATTATTATTAAATGTTCTATGTTGTGTTTCGTTCTCATTATTATCATTATAAATACAAAATGGCGTAGTGATAATCAGACAATAATCAGAGCAAATCCCTGTGTGTGTGTGTAACGTAATATTTTATCGTGAACATTATTTATCAGTATATCAGCGCGAGCTCTTTGTTTGTGAATCCACACCAACTTCCGGAGAACGATCGTCTTGCCGGAAAAAGAAAGAGAAAAAAAGGGAAAGAGAAAGGAAAAAACAGAAGTGCTAACGAAGCAGATCAGTCAAAACATAAACACTGCGGGCACGACCAAAAACGTGACCTAAAACTGCGGTGTTTTTGGATCGCTCGTGCGTGAGTGTGTCGAGGCGCATCTCACTAATGTGTCGAGCTTCAGTTTGCGCGTGACTCGAAGGTGAAGAAGGAAAATCTGCGCAGAGGATTAACAAGTGCGGAGACTTTGGGCCTACAGCAGAGGTAACACCGCTCTCCATTTTCTCGCTACGACCAATGTTTACATGTTGTCAGCGCTCATCACAGACGCGTTACTGACGCGTCGAACGCGCGTTTCTCCTGCACGACACATCTCACGATATTTACTCGTCGGTACGTCTTGGTAATCTTGATAATCTCTCTCTCTTTGTTCAAAACTGAAGAGCTGCAACTTGCCAGGAGCCGTGTGAGCATGCAAAACTGGCTTCTAGCTTTCTATTTTGGACTAGGGTAATGCCACAAAAGCAATTGCTAAGATTAGTTAGCACACTTGCTAGTAGTAGCCAGTTTATTGCGCACTGTCAAGTTTTTATGTGGCATTGCTACTAATGCATGAACAGTGTCAGGGTCGTTTGCATTTGGACTCTCTTGTTACTGTACAAGGTATTGCGATTAGAGCAGGTATTTACCATGCAAGCAGGCTTATTTTGCCACCTTTAGCTGATGTCAGGGATCCTGTCAGATAACTGGCTGGGTCAGTCTGAGAGCTCAGCACCTTTTAAATGTGTCAAAATGGCAATTATGTTCGTGCATTTTGATTAGAACTCTAGTAATCATTGATTACCAATGCAAAATATGTCGTCTTATCAATATAATCTAGTGAACATACAGTGTGTAAACTCTTTTCTCTTTTGTTTCTTCAGGGTCTCTTCTGTTAGGAGAGACAGTCAGACAGAATGAGCGATACAGATGGTAAATCCAGTGTCCCTAATGGTGAGTAAACAACTTGATTTAGCTAGTCCAGTTCTCTTAAAATTAAAAATTGTGTCCAGGTGGAGTTTAAACCGCATACTACTTTCATCTGAGTGAAATATAAAAGAAGATCTTAGTCAGAATGCCTCTGTACGAGGACAGTAAAAACAGTGATTTATACTGCCATATAATATTGTAGCAATAGTCTGTCTTCTAAAGTCATATAATAGCTTTGTGTGGGACTAAACCAACATTTCAGTCATTATTAAAGGGTTAGTTCACCCTAAAATGAAAATAACGTCATTAATTATGTCGTTCCACACCTGTAACACTTTCGTTCATCTTAATCAACACAAATTAAGATATTTTTGATAAAATCCAATGGCTCAGTGAGGCCTCCATTGACAGCAAGACAATTAACACTTTCAGTGCCCAGAAAGCTACTAAAGATGTATTTAAATCAGTTCATGTGAGTTCAGTGGTTCTAGATTAATATTATAAAGCAACAAGAATATTTTTTGTGTGCCAAAAAAACTAAATAATGACTTTTTAACAATATCTAGTGATGGCCAATTTCAAAACACTGCTCCAGAGCGTTATGAATCTTTTGAGTCGAATCAGTGATTCGGATCGCGTGTCAAAAAACCAAACTGCTGAAATCACGTGACTTGAACCACTGATTCAATTCGTAAAGCTCTGAAGCCTCATGAAGCAGTGTTTTAAAAAATGGCCATCAATAGAAATTGTTAAAAAGTCGTTATTTTGGGGTTTTTTTGGCACACAAAAAATATTCTAGTCGCTTTATGATATTAATATTGAACCACTGTACTCACATGAACTGATTTAAATATGTTTTTAGTACATTAATGGATCTTGAGAGAGGAAATGTCATTGCTGTCTATGCAGGCCTCACTGAGCCATCGGATTTTATCAAAAATATCTTAATTTGTGTTCTGAAGATTAATGAAGGTCTTACGGGTGTGGAACGACAAGAGCATGAGTAATAAATGACATTATTTTCAGTTTTGGGTGAACTAACCCTTTAACTGAGAATCATCCCCTCTGTATTTTTCAGCTGTATTTTAATGACTTTTCTGTCAGATTTCACTTCTGTTTTATGGTCAGTATAGCAGCATTGACAATATTCTTAACATCTCAGTCAATGTTTGCATGGAAGAAAGAAAATAAAATGGGGTCAATATGATAAGAGAGTGAATAAAGTCTTGGGTGAAATACTCATAATCTCTCATTATTCAAATTATGGCAAATACAGTTAATTCTTTATGCCTGGGGTTCATTTACCAGGTGGTTCTGATGATCCAGAACCTGGAGAAGGAAGAGGAGAGGCAGATACATCTGCAGCGCCAGAGACCCAGACCAGTCCTGAGTCAGGTATGGAAACAAATACAGTCCAAACTTTGTCATACACTTTTCTGTTCATAAGTTTGGGGTCGGTAAGTCTCTTATGCTCACCTAGTCTTCATTTATTTTATCAAAAATACAGTAAAAACTGTAATATTGTGAAATAATATTATTACAATTGTATTTTAAAATGTAATTAATTCCTGAATTTTCAGCATCATTACTCCAGTCTTCATTGTCACATGATCCTTCAGAAATCATTCTAACGTGGTTTGTGCTGCTTAATATTTTGGTAGAAACCATGATACATTCTTTTCACAATGAATAAATTTAAAGGATTAGTTCACCTCTGAATGAAATTTTCCTGATAATTTACTCACCCCCATGTCATCCAAGATGTTCATGTCTTTCTTTCTTCAGTCGAAATGAAATTAAGGTTTTTGATGAAAACATTCCAGGATTATTCTCCTTATAGTGGACTTCAATGGAGCCCAAACGGTTGAAGGTCAAACTTACAGTTTCAGTGCAGCTTCAAAGGGCTTTAAACGATACCAGACGAGGAATAAGGGTCTTATCTAGAGAAACGAAACGATTTTTCTAAAAAAAATTAAGATTTATATACTTTTTAACCACAAATGCTCATCTTTCATTGCTCTGCGATCCGCCTAAAAGATCACGCATGATGTAGGTGGAGTTCAAAATCGTTTTTACCTTTTTGTAAAGGGCGTTTGACTAATCTTTGCACATTCGCTTTGTAGACATCTGTACTTTCACCTACGTCACACATGACCTTTGTAACATGATTACGTCATGCGCATCGCAGAGCAGTGCAAGATGAGCATTTGTGGTTAAAAAGTGTATACATTTTTATTTTTATTTAGAAAATGACTGATGGTTTCTCTAGATAAGCTGGGATCGTGTAGAGCTCTTTGAAACTGCAATTTGGACCTTCAACCCATTGAACCCCGGTGAAGTCCACTATATGGAGAAAATCCTGGAATGTTTTCCTCAAAAACCTTAATTTCTTTTCAACTGAACAAAGAAAGACAAAAACATCTTGGATGACATGGGGGAGAGTAAATTATCAGGAGGTTTTTGTTCAGAAGTGAACTAATTCTTTAAAAGATCAGCATTTCTTTGAAATCGAAACATAAATTATGAGTGTCACTTTTGTTAAATTTAATGCATGAATAAAAGTTTTAATTTCTTTCTAAGAAAAGTCTTACTGACCCCAAGCGTTTGTGTATATGTGGTGGAATATTAAGATAATATTGGAGTCACCTTGACAGTGAGATGGAAATAAGCAATGCTCCACCAATTTTTCAAGTTTTCTCTTGACAGCAAATTTGAGTTCAGTCCCAGAGGGCAGTGAGGGTGGTCAGGACGGGCCCATGGCAGACTCTGAGCAGAAGCAGGGGCCGGGAGAAGAGGAGGACACTGACAGCATGGATGGCAGTGGGCTGTACTCTCTCACTGAAGAAGGAGAGAGAGAGAGCGAGGGAGGAGGGAGGGGAAAAGATGAAGGTAAGAGATCCGCCAGGAAGAGGAATCGACCCAGCGGCGGAGCCACACGTCACTCTTCCAGTTCAGACGACGACGATGATGATGAAGACGAAGAGGAGGAGGATGTGGAGGAAGAAGACGAGCAAGCCATGGAAGCGTGGCTGGGAGCAGACCTGTGCGACCTGAGTCGTCCTTCATGGTGCGCGGTCCCCTCGCTGCGCGCCCGGGAGATCGGCCGCGATTCGCACCAGTTTGTGCGGAGGGTGTGCGGGGCGCGGGGTCTGGTGCAGAGGCTGGAGCTGCAGGGCCGTCTGGAGAGACACACAGGCTGCGTGAACACACTCCACTTTAACCCCTCCGGCACCCGTCTGGCTTCCGGCAGCGATGACCTCCGCGTGGTGATCTGGGACTGGGCTCGCAGAAAGGCGGAGCTGGAGTTTGACAGCGGACATAAGAGCAATGTCTTCCAGGTGAGTTCAGCTGACTGCGGATGTCTGAAGCTCTAAAATCTCTGCATTTCAATTAAACAGCAGAGCATTCATGGGAAAACTTAGAGAGGGACAAGGTTGGGAAAACTGTTCCTTTAACCTGTTCTTTGATGCTGCTGAAGGCGACATTTAGGGCTTTTGAAGACTACTGTTCAGAAGTCTTTTATGCTCACCATGGCTGCATTTATTTTATTTTTTTATACATAATACAATTCATTCCTGTGATGATATAGCTGAATTTAAGTCTTTATCGTCACATGATCCTTCAGAAATCATTGTACTATACTGATTGGTGCTTAAGAAACATTTCCTATTTTGATCACAGTTGAAAACAGGTGTGCATGCTTAATATTTTTGTGGAAACCATGATAAATAGTAATAATAAAAAAAAAATCAATATTTAATAATAATAAAAAAAAATCAGTTTTAATGCAATTCAAAAAAATCTTACTCACCTCAAAAAAAGTTTTGTATCTCTACACATTATTAAACACTAGATAAAAGCCACATCAATAGTTTAGCCCTTGTCATGTAGGCTAACTTGACCGTAAATTTTGTTTCAACTTGAATATGATTTGTTAAATTTGTGTTGGGTATGTTGGACCGAAACCATTTTTTGTGTTGACCCTCTAAAGGTGTTTTAAAGGGTTAGTTCACCCAAAAATGAAAATTTTGTCATTAATTACTCACCCTCATGTCATTCCACACTTGTAAGACTTTCATTCATCTTCGGAACACAAATTAAGATATTTTTGATGAAATCTGAGTGATTTCTGTCCCTCCATTGACAGCTATGCAACTACCAATTTGACACTTCAAAAGAGATTGTAAAACTAATCCATATGAAGTGGTTTAGTCCAAATTTTCTGAAGAGACATGATCGCTTTATGCACTAAACAGATTTAATTTAGGCTTTTATTCACATGGTAGTTGTGTAACTGTCTATGGAGGGGCAGAAATCTCTCAGATTTCATCAAAAAGATCTTCATTTGTGTTCCGAAGATGAACGAAAGTCTTACAAGTGTGGAACGACATGAGGGTGAGTAATTAATGACAGAATTTTCATTTTTGGGTGAACTATCCCTTAAAGGATTAGTCCACTTTCAAATAAAATTTTCCTGATAATTTACTCACCCCCATGTCATACAAATTGTTCATGTCTTTCTTTCTTCAGTCGAAAAGAAATTAAGGTTTTTGATGAAAACATTCCAGGATTTTCTCCTTATAGTGGACTTCAATGGAGCCCAAACGGTTGAAGGTCAAAATTACAGTTTCAGTGCAGCTTCAAATGACACCAGACGAGGAATAAGGGTCTTATTCTAGAGAAACCATCGCTCATTTTCTAAAAAAATACAACTGTATGCCTTCCCTATTCTGGTTACGGAAAAAAACTAAACTGGCGTTGCGTTGTTCCATAAATTGAATAGGGAAGGCGCAGGACATACAGCGTAAGCTTTTTGAAGAATATGGAAAGTGGAAGCACGTGTTTATAAAGCATATACAGTTGTATTTTTTTCAAAAATGACCGATCGTTTCTCTAGATAAGACCCTTATTCCTCGTCTGGTATCATTTAAAGCTCTTTGAAGCTGCACTGAAACTGTAATTTTGACCTTCAACCATCTGGAGGCCATTGAAGTCCACTTTGGACCAATTTGAAAGTGGACTAATCCTTTAAGATCCTGTGAACATCTTAGTTTCAGATGTCCAGAGGAAGATTTTAAAATGTAGAAATTTAAATCAGTGCATCTTCTTCACTCATTATTATTCTGTCCGCAGGCAAAGTTCCTCCCACACAGCGGTGACTCCACATTGGCCATGTGTGCCAGAGATGGACAGATCAGAGTGGCTGAGCTTTCTGCCACACAGCGTTGCAAGAACACCAAAAGAGTAGCCCAGCACAAAGGAGCAGCTCATAAGGTATGATCAACCATCAAAGTTTTTAATTGTATATTTGATAGGAATACTTTGATGAAGTTGTATGTGAATTAACTGTTCTAGACTCAGTTATTTCAATGGTTGCCTCAAACCATACTGGTTTTAAATCTGTGACTAGTTGGAACTAAACTTGTGCCGATATTCGGTAATGCGATAAATCGCGATAATGAATATGCACGATATTGTAATCGTCGGCCCTTCAGAATACCGTAAATAATAATTTATTGCCAATTATTAATTTTTTTTATAAGGCAATTAATACTTTACCCATCAATCGTATAAAATGCACAACACCGCTGTATTCTGCGTCAAAAGGACATGCGCTCAGATGTAAACAATCCCAACGTGCACGAGAAGCACATGGCGGAACCAGTGAAGGAGACGAGCTGAATGAAAGTACACGTTCACTCTCTGACAGCAGAGGGCGCTGATGGAACAGCAGCGCCCAGCGGTTACCACGGAAACCGTGCAAACAAAGTAACTGCGCTAGTGAAGTTTTTAAAATGCTTCAAACAGCCATTCATTTTTTGTAATCTCAGTGTTGTTCATCACAGCACCAAATACGTAAAAAAGACTTAAAAGGATATTTATTTTCAAACCTAAACATTTTTATATTTTAATCTGGACTACAACATGCCCTAATGATTAGAAATGTTCTGATTATTTGTTATTGTTCAGTAAAACTTTGAAAACATACAGCTTCATTAGTTAACATGTTAGTTCATTATCACTAAACTGACAATAAAAATACTTATAAAGTATTAATTGTTATTAATTAATGTTAATTTCTTAGTTACGATTTAATAACATTACTAAAATCAAAATAACTTATTTAATGGACCTGAGATAAAACTAACAATGATCAGTTGTGTTTCTAAACTAACATTAACCAAAAATAACACTTTCTGTAACAAATGTAGCTATTGCTCAATCTTAGTTGATGCATTAAATAGAGTAAAGTGTTATCTGTTGTTCTTTATAGCCTAATTCTTTTGCATTTTAATCTGTTTGAAATTTTCAGTCAGAGTTGTTTTTGTTTTATTACAAAAAGAGTTCTTAAACCTGTTAAACTATGACAAAAATTGTTTTGCAACTTATTTTAATATCGTGATAATACCGTATACCGTGATAAAAGCTTCATCAATTAATCGCAACATGAAAATTTGATACCGTCACAAGCCTAGTTGGAACGTTACAAGTACATGTGTTCATTAATCAACAGCTTAGAACAACCAATCAGAATCAAGCATTCAAACATGCTGTGTTGTAAGAACGTAGAACATATTTCTGTGTAATATCAGAACTGATAGATTTATTGGATTATGGCAACATATAAAAAGATTTCACAATCAATGAGTGTGTCACATACAAATGCTTGTGATAAATACAATTTAAAAATAAGATTTTGTTTTATTATTATTATTATTAATTTTTTTTTCCCTCTCTCTCAGCTTGCACTGGAGCCAGACTCTCCCTGCTCTTTCCTCTCCGCTGGTGAAGACGCAGTGGTGTTCGGCATTGACCTGCGTTTAGACAGACCTGCCAAGTGAGTGCAAAGTCATGTCACAAACAGCCCTAACATTGCCAGAGGACAAGACAATAAGCTCCTCAGCAAAGTGCCTCAGATAAACAGTATAGTAGTAATGCTATAAAACTCATTTAGTAACAGCTTGGCATAAATTACTTTTTTTTTTTTTTTTTTTAAGAAATTAATACTTTTAAGCAATGGAAATGGGAATGAAGACATTTATAATGTTACAGAAGATATCTGTTTCAAAATATTGGGAAGCAAAACTATTTTCAATGTTGAAAATAATAAGAAATGTTGCTTGAGCACCAAATTAGCATATTAGAATGATTTCTGAAGGATCATGTGACACTGAAGACTGGAGTAATTCAATTCACATTTATTTGTATAGCGCTTTTCACGATGCATATCATTTCAAAGCAGCCTTACAGAGAATTCATGAGAACATTACAATTTAAAAAATGCAGTTAGCAAATAATGTAATAATTTAGGCAATTAATGAATTTACTGGCACACACTCTGTTATATTGACCCACATTTTTCTTTGTTTATTTTTTTAATCTCTCAGCAAACTGGTGGTGGTGAAGGAGGGTGAAAAGAAGGTTGGGCTGTATACCATTTTCGTGAACCCAGCCAACACGCATCAATTCGCTGTGGGTGGTAGAGACCAGTATGTCAGGTGAGACAAACATCTTCACTGACATGTCACCTCCTTTGCACCAAAGTCATGCTTCTGCATTTGTCTGTAACTGCTCTATGAGTGTAATGAGTTTTGAAAACATGTCTTAACATCCAACGTCATTTTATTTCTGTGTCTTTGATATCACAAGCTGCTTCTGATGCAGCTGTCAGACTTTATACCCATTACAGCTGTTTCACCAAAGGGCAACTGTTGTCCTGCATCACTCACTATTTCTCTCTCTCTCCTCCTGTTTTTATTTGTGATAGGATCTATGACCAGAGAAAGATAAATGAACACGATAATAATGGCGTTCTAAAGAAGTTTTGTCCCTCTCACTTGGTGTCCAGCGAGTCCAAAACAAATATCACCTGTTTAGTGTACAGCCATGATGGCACAGGTAATAAATAAACGTATGACTCAGAATGTATGGTTTCATGACTTTGATTAAAAACGTTACACGTTACATGACCTGTTGTAGCAACATTCAAAGTGTGCCATGATTGAACTGTCTTTCAGAGCTGCTGGCAAGTTACAATGACGAAGACATTTACCTTTTCGACTCCAGCCACAGTGATGGGGCGGATTACCGCAGGAGATACAAGGGTCACCGCAACAATGCTACAGGTAAAAGGCATATATTGCATTTTGCATGCATGTTATAACCAATATAGAATCAGTTTTTGTGAAACCATCTCCCCTTTTTTTCCTCTTTCCATCTGCTATTGGAAAATCCAGTGAAGGGAGTTAACTTTTATGGTCCCTGTAGTGAGTTTGTTGTCAGCGGCAGTGACTGTGGACACATCTACCTATGGGATAAGAACTCTGCTCGTGTGGTTCAGTTTATGGAGGGAGACCGGGGAGGAGTGGTAAGACACTCATCTAGACTAGTATCTTTAACTTCTGGTTTACAAATTGATAGAGTAGTGTAGTAGTATTCTTTACCATCCCAGTAATATTTTCTTTCTATGTCCAGGTGAACTGTCTGGAGCCACATCCTCATCTTCCAGGTTTAGCCACCAGTGGTTTGGACCATGATGTGAAGCTGTGGGCACCCACTGCTGAGAATCCCACAGCACTAAAGGGACTTAAAGAGGTACATACTTTGCCACTGAAGATATGTTACACTATAATCCATATGACATGAAGTTTAGTGGTCTCATTTGTGTCAGATGTAACACAGTTTGTAGAGAAGGAAGAAGGAGGCGGGAACCGGCGAACGTTTAACACCACTTTAATTCCAAAATAAACAAATACAAAACTAAATAATGCCGGCAGACCCTCACGGATGTCTGCTGGCCACACAAACATAATAAAACATAAAATAATATCCAGGCCTGGTCCTCTCTCGTCCTTCACTGTCGTCGCTCCTCCTTTTATGGGTGGTATGTTTCTTAAAAGTCTCTTATGCTTACCGAGGCTTTTTTTTTTTTTTAAATATACTAAAAACAGTAATATGAAATACTATTAAAATTAATGATAAGTCATGCCACCATGGCTGGGAGCATCAGACCAACTGGAACAGTGAGCAATTAAAGACATATTAAGATGATTTCAGGTAAAATGGCAGAAAAATCATAAATGCAATCACTAGTAATGTGATTTAATGGTTATCACTTTTAGCCAATAGTTGTCGCTGTTACGAAATTGATGTGGTGTGATCACAGTAAGGTGACTATGTCACATATAAAGTTTAGTGTCAATATGCCAAAGCATTGCAGAGAGACATCCTCAGTCGCTGTGGCACCATGCCTTCAGTATTGTTGATGCGGTGTACGAAAGCGGATTCGTCTATCAACACAACTTTTTGCTGGCATGGTCTAAAAAAGCTACGATTCGATTTTGGTGAAAACAGGACCAATGGTCTATGAGTTTGAAAAAGTAGGTTTTTAAATGAAATCAAAATGCCAACTATTGCAAAATCAGGGAAAATCAGCAAAATGCTCATTGGGTCAGACAAAAGTGGAGAAGAAAAAACATGTTAACTGCAAAAGAATTAAGAATTAAGGTGAAGAATTAAGTGTGAAACCATCAGGAACCCTTTAGTCTCCAGCGCCACCATTTTCCAGAACTGAAACCTACCTGGAGTCTCCAGAAGTGCAAGGTGTCAGGATCTCAGAGACTTAGGTTAGCTAAAGAATCCTAAAAAAAAAAAAGAAAGAAAAAAAAGCCCCCCATTTAAGAATCACATACTGAATTGTAGTAAAATACAATTTTTATAGGCTTTATAGACAGACAGATTGAGAGTGACTCTTGAAGGACCAGCACCACATCCTCTTGTACCACTGATTGAAGAATTTATCTTCAAAACGAATTTATCTGGCAGTTAGGTGTGGGAGTTCATTTTTAATCCATCTCTTATCCTAAAAAGTCTGTCTTGCAGACATAATGATCTTCCAAAACCTACTGCCAAAAAAGATATGTGCATTAAGTGTAAATGCAGACCTATTTTATTATGTGTTATGGATTTCTTTGTTGTTCACTGACTTTGTCTTTGACTTATATTTTTATTTTCAAATAGTAAAACAAAACACTAAAATAGTTCCAATGATTGACTCTGGCAACGAGAACAATTTGTCATAATTTATGTTAAAGTTTATATCATGCAATTCTGACCTTTTTTTTTCTCACAATTCTGACATCTTTTGTCATCTTTCTGACACATTTTCTGGAGTTTGTCTTGCAATTCTTAATTCTTTTCTTTGAATTGTGAGATGTAAACGAAAAACAAGCTTCCATAGTCAATGTATTAAGAGCTCACATTAAAAACTGATTTTATAGTTGAGTCATGGCAATAAACTGTAGCTATGCCTTTTACAGACTTAGAGAGCAATATATTAGGCTACTTTAGTACGTGATTCCAGTCTTTTATTCCTGTTGTGGTAAAATTGAAAATGTCCTGGAAAATGATCGCTGAAAAAGAGTGGGAACCCTGAAAATTGGTATCTATGTTCTCAATATGACCCAAGGAATCTATTAGGACAAGTTTCATGACAATAGAAAGTTAGTAGCATTTTGGTTATTTTATTGTGAATTGTGCCGCCCTGAAACTTTTTGAGTACCTCCAAGACGTGTTGCTGATGTTTCTCAACAATGATTCTCAACCGATTAAAAACAGGTGCCAACCAGAGAGTTAACATGTTGCTCAAGACTCAAGACTTGTCCCATATGAACATCTAAATTACAAAGGGTAGATTTAACAGAGAGGGATAAAGGGCCAAGACTTTCCATTTCCAACACCAGCAAGAGCTGAAATAAGCATTTCTGTTTTTCCAAGATTTAAATGCAAGCAATTGTTTGTCATCCAATCTTTTATGGGATAGACAATTTTGTAATTTTATGGGGCTTAAAAGAAATGTATACTTGAATTTCGTCTACATAGAACGGTGAGCATAAGAGACTTTCAAAAACATTTAAAGGTGCCATCGAACGTTTTTTTACAAGATGTAACATAAGTCTAAGGTGTCCCCTGAATGTGTCTGTGAAGTTTCAGCTCAAAATACCCCATAGATTTTTTTTAAATTCATTTTTTAACTGCCTATTTTGGGGCATCATTAAATATGAGCCGATTTAGGCTGCGCGGCCCCTTTAAATGCTCACGCTCCCCGCCCATGGAGCTCACGCTTGCCTTTAACAGCATAAACAAAGTTCACACAGCTAATATAACCCTTAAAACGGATCTTTACAAAGTGTTCGTCATGCAGCACGTCTAATCGTGTAAATATAGTATTTATTAGGATGTTTACATTTGATTCTGAGTGAATTTGAGGCTATGTTCCGTGGCTAACAGGCTAATGCTACACTGTTGGAGGGATTTATAAAGAATGAAGTTGTGTTTATGAATTATACAGACTGCAAGTGTTTAAAAATGAAAATAGCGACGGCTCTTGTCTCCGTGAATACAGTAAGAAACGATGGTAACTTTAACCACATTTAACAGTACATTAGCAACATGCTAACGAAACATTTAGAAAGACAATTTACAAATATCACTAAAAATATCATGTTATCATGAATCATGTCAGATATTATTGCTCCATTTGCCATTTTTTGCTGTTGTTCTTGCTTGCTTACCTAGTCTGATGATTCAGCTGTGCACAGATCCAGACGTTAATACTGGCTGCCCTTGTGTAATGCCTTGAACATGAGCTGGCATATGCAAATATTGGGGGCGTACATATTAATGATCCCGACTGTTACATAACAGTCAGTGTTATGTTGAGATTCGCCTGTTCTTCTGAGGTCTTTTAAACAAATGAGATTTATATAAGAATGAGGAAACAATGGAGTTTGAGACTCACTGTATGTCATTTCCATGTACTGAACTCTTGTTATTCAACTATGCCGAGGTAAATTCAATTTTTCATTCTAGGGCACCTTTAAAAATCTTCGTGACCCAAAGTCTTTTGAATGGTAGTGTAGCTAATATTTTGTTAATGGCAAAAAAAACCCCCATAAATGTTTAGCATTTTATTGTGGTTTTTTAGGTAATGAAGAAGAACAAGCGAGAACGTGATGAAGACAGTGTTCGTCATGGTGACCAGTATGACACACAGCTCCTCTGGTTCCTGATGAGACACATGAGAAACCGAAGACCTCAGCGGGTGAGAATTCGCACTTCTAACATATTTTTCATTACTAATATAGTCTTATTAACTTGACTATGTATTTCACTTAAATATACTTAAAGGGTTAGTTCACCCAAAAATGAAAATTCTGTCATTAATTACTCTCCCTCATGTCGTTCCACAGACCTTTATTCCTCTTCAGAACACAAATTAGGATATTTTTGATGCAATCAAAATTGGCCTTTGTTGACAGCAAGACAATTAACACTTTAAATCCCCAGAAAGCTACTAAAGACGTATTTAAAACAGTTCATGTGACTACAGTGGTTCAACCTTAATGTTATGAAGTGACGAGAAAAACTAAATAATGACTTTATTCAACAATATCTACTGATGGGCGATTTCAAAACACTACTTCATGAAGCTTTACGAATCTTTTGTTTCGAATCAGTGGTTCTGAGCACCAAAATCACATGATTTCAGTAAACGAAGCTTCGTTATTTCATAAGTGTTTCGAAATTTCAATAGTTCACATGACTTTGTCAGTTTGATACACTCTCTGAACCACTGATTCGAAACAAAAGATTCGTAAAGCTTCATGAAGCAGCGTTTTGAAAGGTTGAACCACTGTAGTCACATGAACTGTTTTAAATATGTCTTTAGTAACTTTCTGGGCGTTTGAATCTTGCTGTCAATCGAATTTCATCAAAAATATCTTAATTTGTGTTCTGAAGATGAATGAACGTCTTACAGGTGTGGAACGACATGAGGGAGAGTAATTAATGACAGAATATTAATTTTTGGCTCAACTAACCCTTTAACTTCATGCTCCACGATCTGATTTCTTCATAGCCATTCGAAAACTATACACTGAAAACGTTTTTCCCCTTTAAGGCCCGGCGAGGGGAGGGAGGAGAGGGCGACACAGATGAATCCTGGAGCTCGCCAGATTCCTCTGATGAAGAAGATGGAGGGCCAGACCATGTGCAATGCATGTCCTCCTGAGCCACACACCTACACACATGCTCTTTGCCATATATTTAAGCACATACATACTAGTAACACACTGGTACACAAACAGACACTGAAAGGCCAGCAGCAAACCCACACACAGCTTTATATATACATACACACAGTGTGAGGGAGAGGGAAACGATTGTCAAAATCTGGCTTTATGCTCCACACAAACACACACAGACATCACTTAGGGGAAGAACTGATACTGAGATACATATTTTTTTGATACATTTGCAACCACACATGCAATTAACCACTGATTTTATGCGAGCATGGACACGGGCGCCTTTCATTCCCAGTTTTACATGGAAGACCACAGCCGACGATCGAGAAATACGCTGCCTTAGTTTACCAACAACTACGAATCTTTAGAAGCAGCGTTTTGTAGAAGAGGACATTTCTCGTGTGTGCTGTAGCAAACATGCCCACTTTAAGTTTTTCTTTCGCAGCGATGTGACGGGACGGCGCGGACACTCAAAGCCAGTCCTTCCGCAGATTACTGAGACGATGAGTGTTACTTGTTCAAAAAAAAAAAAACCAGCACCATCCTTCACTGGCCTCATCAGTTTTCTCCAGTGATCTGAACTGCGTCTGTCTCCAAGCGAGACGTTTGTTATTTTCGGACTGCAATCTTTGTCTTTTCATCGCATTGATAGACTGTCATCGGCGTCTGGCCGTCCAATCCTTCTTGTCTTTGTTCTCTTCTCCAGTGTGTGTGTGCGTGTGTGTTTGCCGAAGCCAGGCACAGCAAATTTTGCTCTCTCAGATCTGACTGAAGACACAGAAGATGAGCCAGAGCTACTTAATCTGGTTTTAGAGCTTTCCGTTCCTCTCTCCCATGCTACTGAGTGCACTTTAATCAGGGATCTGCTTTGAGTTTCGAATCTCTAAGACGAGTGTGCGCTTAGGGGGCATGCAATACTTGGATTAAATGTGTTTATTTTGCTAACTTAGTTTTTTTTTTTTGCCCTGCAATTTCCCAAACTTATTGTGGACTTTTAAATTGAATACAGAGATTTGACACCAGCTCTTTGGTTTTGCACTTGGGTGGAGATATTTGATGAAGAAATTCCAAAAGGCTATACTAAAAATGGACTGCTGTCATCTTCTCAGCCCTGTCCCGTAGAAATTGAGAGCAAAGATGATGATTTGTTGAATCCTTGTATCTTCCTCTGTCTTTTGTTTGAATGCACACATCCTCGAGATCTTTGCCTAACTAGATGGTAAGGATCAAATGTAGCAGGAAGAAGCAGAAGCCCTCTCGCAACCCATTTTTCATAAAAATGGTGGCTGTTCTTTGTCAGTATTTGGATTCAGCTGGTTAAGAGCAAACATGGGTGGACTGTGACCTGTTGCAACTTGCATGTTGAACAGAATGATGGGTCAGTGGCAGGGGATGCAAAGCACTTGTGGGGGTATGAAGCTTGAATTACTTTGCCCCCTTTTTCCTTCTTCTTTTGTGAGGGGAATAAAGTCTCAACTTTTCTCTTTTTGTATGAGAAGAATAACTTAAATGACTATATGTATATACAAATATATATAAAGATATTATATATATATATAAATATTAAATACCTGTAAAAATTATCTTCAACCATTACTCTTTCAAAGGGTGTCTAAATTTAATTGGTATTGATGCAGAGGTTTATATTGTATAAGACAAAATACTTTTAAATGAATGAAACATTGGATATATTTTTTTTTTCTTCTTCTTCTTACAACCTTAATTGTCACTGAAGTTGAAAGCATTAATGTTCATTTTCTCATTCTCACTTGTCTGCTCAAAATGTCTGTCCTATCACTGGCATGTATGTGTCTCTTCTTTTTTTCCCTTCTTTTTTTAGGGTTTGATCTGAGTTATCCCACCGCTGCCTAATATTGTGTTCTTTCAGTTCAGTTCAGTCAACATGTACAATTTGTGCAGTAAAAAAAAGAGAGAAAAATCTGTTCTTTTGTTTCTGACCAAGTGCCTTATTATTTCAAGTGCATACTGTAAATACAGGAGGAGTTTATTTTCAGTGGAACCAGTTTCAGGCCGTCATTCTATGTAATCATAGTTTATATACAATTATTGCTATTTAATTAGTTGTATGGGTGGTGGTAACATAGTTACTTGTTTTCTCTTTCACTATTTGTTCATCCTGTGCTTAGACAGGAAATAAATGACAAATAATTGATTTCTATTATATAATTTATTTCCACAAATATAACCCAAAATTGTGTAATAATAGCATGCCATGTACAGTCATGACATTTGATTAATTGGCATAAAATCTACCTTTTAGCATAAAAAAAAAAACAATCTAAAATATTTACAAACTATAGATTTTTTGGTAACACTTTACCATAAGTTTTTTTTTTTACTTTAATGTTAGCATAAACTAACTCAGAATAAGCTTTTTAAAGCATTTATAAATGTTACTCAAAGGTGCAATTTTCGGAGGCTCTATTGACAGAAATGCAATATAATGTACATAACTATATTTTCAGTGGTGTATATTATGAACCGTTGTGTTTTTATTACCTTAGAGCCATTTCTATCTTCATACACCACGGGTCTTCTTACATGTTAAGACGGTATTTTGCGCCGACATGTTTCTACAGTAGCCCTAAATGGACAAACTGCTCTACAGAGTGCGTTTGCTTGACTGGTTAGCCTCTGCTGTTTCAGACGACGCCATCTTTGTCCTGTGTTGGCCACCGTAGCTTCTCTATATTGCAATTTGCAACCTCATCACTAGATGCCGCTAAAAATTACACACTGCACCTTTAATAAAATACAGTTTTTCACGATAGATCACAGCTCCTATTGTTAGGATATATAACTTTTGATAAAAATAAAAAAATATAGTAAATGTTGGAATGCACATTAACTAAGGTATAAAATTAACGTATTAGACAACTGTGAAACTTTCACAAGCAAACGCATTTCAGGAAAAATATTATTTGGACTGACACTATTTAAAAATGAAATGAAACCACACAAATAAGCCTTCTGACCTTCTATGAACATCATTTGATCAAGAATTCAACCTTAAAGTGAATGGAGCCGTACAAAATAAATACAAAGAAGGAAAAGATTGAGAATCACTGCAAGTCTCACTATATGTGAGATTAATGTTAACTTTTTCCCCCTAGTTTGTATACATAATTTGTTTAAATTCCTCTGGTCTGTTTGATTTTGAGGCAGATTTATATTGTGTTGCTTCATCATTTTGAGTAGTACACAAAGAGAAAAAATGATGATAAAATCGTTTCACAGGACTACTGATGAATCATATTTATAGCGCTTTTCACAATACAGATGTATGTCTCGGTGGTTCAGTGTCTTTAGGCCACAGTAAAGAGCTTTACAATTAATATATTTAACCCTTCGTTTAGGGTGTACACTCGTGACCTTCGGGGTCTCTGCAGACCCCAGGCAACAAAATGTAATTTTGTAACAAAATAATTGTATATTTTAAAACAAGTGTAATTTTACTCTGTTTATTAATGTTTTTACTTAACATCTGTGCATTTTTGGAAGATTTATTATATCTTTTAAATTTATATAAATAAATTTAAAAATATTTTTTAATAGGTTTTTATACAAAAACTTTTTTTTTCATGTAAAATTTATTTTAATATAAGACCCACATTTCTAACTTTCATTCATGGTAATAACATTGATAATTTGATGGTTTAGTGTAAGATTTTTGCCCATCTTTTGAAAAATGCAGTTTTAAAAGTAAAAAAAAAAATCACTTTAACCAGTAGATGGCAGCAGAGCTCCACTATTTGATATTTGACTGACTGAAAGACATCTTTTCACAAGTTTTTTTCAGTTGGATTCATATCTAAATATTATGAAATCACAATTATAACAGTAAAAGATTTTTTTGTCAAAAGTTTAACATTTTTTTCTACTGAAAAAATCATTGTTTTTAATAATGTTACATTATGATTAGAATCAAACCTGAACAAGATGTTACAGAGAAAAGTTGTTTGTAATCTGTTTTTCATATAATTCTACAAATTTAATCTACACTTCAGTTACTAACTGTAACAGAACAAAAATTAACAGAAACAAACAGTTATATTACATATTGGGCACAAATGCACAACATGAACATCAAAATGCAATGAACTGAACGGGAATAACTAATCAGCAAATAAAGCACATGGATTCTGTGTTTTTTTTTCCAGTATAAAAAATGCTAAACTTTGACAAAAAGTCATTTTTATTTTTATAATTGTGGTTTCATAATATTTAGATATGAATCCAATTGAAAAAACAAAGATGTCTTTCAGTCAGTCAAATATCAAATAGTGGAGCTCTGCAGCCATCTACTGGTAAAAGTGATAATTGTTTACTTTTAAAACTGAATTTTCCAAAAAAATCTTACACTAAACCATGTCAAATTATCCATGTTATCCCCATTAATGAAAGTTATAAATGTGGGTCTTTTACAAAGTGAATTTTACATAAAAAGCTGTTTTTGTATAAAAACATTTTTAACATAATTATATAAATTTAAAAGATATCATAAATTTTCCAAAAACTGTACAAATATTGAGTAAAAACATTAAAGACACTGAAGGTGACAAGTGTTACTTTTTTCACACCAACATAAAAACAGATATCATTCCAATGTATTTTTTTTATTTGTAGATCTAGAAAGTGTTAAGCACCAAAGTTTCATGCCATTTACGCAATTTTTTTTAATTATTGCAAATGCCTTTTTTTTTTTTTTTGCAATAACTTTATTGAACAAAAAGAATTTAAAAACCACAAATGGCCTGGTACAAAATAGAACATTTCTTAAACAGACTCCAAAAACCATCAGGGGGTTAAATGCCTCTAATCAGCCACTGAGCAAACCAACTTTGCTGAAGAAAAACTGTAGTTTAGGTATTGAAAAGACCTCATCCTCCTCTGTCAACCATTTAATGTTCACATTATTTCCAGACATTCATAATAGGCTACATTAAAACCAAAATATTAGGTGATGAGAAATAAGCAAAGACCATCAATCATAGAGGCACACAGTAAACTGAATGCAATTATATATATATATATATATATGTGTGTGTGTGTGTGTGTGTGTGTGTAGGGCGCGCGACGCGACTCGAAAGGTCATGATTCTTTCAAAATACAAGCCCTTACTCATTTGAGTTGACGAAACTGCGATTTAATATCACACGTCACCACAGTAAACATGATAGATCTTGTTTTATATTTTATAAACACTATATAGGTCAGCGTTACGTGGTTTAGACGAGAAGGGCTAATAACAACAACAAAAAAGTCATGACTTTTAACTTGAAAAATGAGTGGCCATCTTTATGTCGTAGCAGATTGACTGCTCGCGCGAATTCACACACAGTTGTTGCCTTTTTGCAGGCAGTGAAAGATTATTAATCCTTCTTAAATAGCACGTTTTAAGCTTTTGGTGAGTAGTTTTTGTATTATATACATTTTTTAAATCAACAATGACCTTTGCATATTTTTCGTGCATTTACAGAAATGTTTATGATTGTCGAGGCCCTGCAGAGCGGTTTGTCTCCATTGTCTGCTTCGAGAATTACATTTCATGAATTTGAATTTCTGCACATGTGTTGAGTTGTTTTGAGTTATGGTGCCTTGAATCAATGATTTCCGTGTAAAGAAACCAAACCGCGTTCGCGAGTGTTAAATGGGAAATTCAAACTCGATTGTCTTGTTCCTCGCGATATCGCGACCACAATGATGAATGAATGAGGCGTTTATGAAGCGCTTTACTGTGCTCTACCTTACATTCAAAGCGATTTACATTCATATCGGGGTTTCTCCTGGTGCAGCATCCGCCTGATGAAACAGCCTCACCGCAGTCAGCTGCTGTGTAACGCGTTAACTTGCATGTAATCTGGATTGGATTACATTTCAAATACTCGTAATCAGACTACAGTTGCTTTTTTATTGATTGCATGTTATTCTTACAATGGCAGTACATTATTCATAATTCATTAATTCTACTAATTTGTTATATTTTAAATTTGTCTTTCTATAAAAGTATGTTTATATCCGTTCAGAAGGTCTTCCAGGATTTGTCATGTGACTATCATCAAAGTCCCTTTAAGACAAGTCATTTCACTCGGCGGCCATCTTTTAAACGCCTCTCGGGCATCCTGGGCATCATGCCCTATCTCTTTGAATGGGGAAACATCAAATTCTCCAAAACTGTTTGCCAACCTTACGATTACATTTCATATTTGAAATCGCCAGTGAAATCTGACAACAGCTGTCTTATAAATGTTTTATCCAAACGCTCGAATCATGACAAAAAACTGTATTTTTAGGCTGGATCAAGCTAATGCGCATGCGCAGACCTAAATGCGCGTCTGACTGTTTCTATAGAAACCGGTGCTTCTGCTGCAGTGACGCGGTTACTTTACCAGTCGGCGATTGGCTCTTATTTAGAAGGCGGGACTTATTCCGCCATATTGCGCGTTACACTTTCTCCAATTCAAAACAATACGAGTGACACGTCTTGTGTTATTCTATAGTCTTTGCTATCATGTAAAAGTTTAGTACACTGAAAAATGAAAATAATGTAATTACTCACCCTCTTGTCGTTCCACACCTGTAAGACCTTTGTTCATCTTCAGAACACAAATTAAGATATTTTTTATTAAATCTGAGAGGTTTATTAAGTCTCTCATGCTCATTAAGGCTGCATTTATTTTATAATAAATACAGAAAAAAAACAATATTGTGAAATATTTTTACAATTTAAAATAATGGTTTTCCATTTTAATATACTTTAAAATATAATTTATTTATGCGATCAAAGCTGAATTTTTCAGCATAATTACTCCAGTCTTCAGTGTCACATGATCCTTCAGAAATCATTGATAGGCTGATTTATCAATGTTGAAAACGGTTAATATTTATATTTTTAATAATATTTAAATAATTTTATTTAAAATAGAAATGTTTTCTAACAATATACACTACTGTTCAGTAATTTTTCCTTTTTTTTTTTTTTTTTGGAAAGAAATAATTTTATTCAGCACGGATGTGAAGTGATAGTAAAGATTTATATTGTTAGAAAAGATTTATATTTTGAATAAATGCTGTTCTTTTTAACCTTTTATTCATCAATGAATCCTGAAAAAAGTATCACAGTTTCCAAAAAAATATTAAGCAGCACAACTGTTTCCAACATTGATAATAAAGGAGTATCAAATCAGCATATTAGAATGATTTCTGAAGGATCATGTGACACTGAAGACTGGAGTAATGATGCTGAAAATTCAGCTTTGATCACAGGAATAAATTATATTTTAAAATATATTAAAATAGAAAACCATAATTTTAAATTGTAATAATATTTCACAATATTATTATTTTTTCTGTATTTATTATGAAATAAATGCAGACTTAATGAGCATTAGAGACTTTGTTAAAAAACATTAAAAATGGTTTCAAAACTTTTAAATTGGTAGTGTATATTCAAAACAGAATTTCAAATGTATTGATTAAAACAAAACTAACCATGTCCAGATGTAATGAGTGTTTTTGTTCTCAGTGTAACTGTTAGGAGCCAGGTGCCGCTCACTGGTCGGGTGCTGGAGTTGTTTCGGCTGAGAGAAATCTGCACTTTGGGCTACTACACAAACAACTGCCCTGCAGTGACGCCATGGAGTGAGTCGCATGTTTCTTTCCATGTCAAACATCACATGTGTTTTCTTTGTATTAATTATTGAGGAATTGTATTGTCCTCTTTGGGATCATCCACATATTAGCAAACACATTCCTCAGTAGTAAAGGCTCAAAGTTTTGCTAGCTTTCCCCTTTGGAAATATACTAATTTTTGTTCCTTATTTCTCTTTACACTGCCCTAGTCGTCCTCCCAGCGCTAGTCAGCTGATAGCCAGCAACGTCACAAATAAGACAGACCCGCGGTCGCTGAACTCACGGGTCTTCATTGGAAACCTAAACACTATGTTGGTCACCAAGGCAGATGTTGAAGCTATTTTTAGCAAATACGGCAAGATTGTCGGCTGCTCTGTGCATAAGGGCTACGCCTTTGTCCAGTACGTCAACGAGAGGAACGCACGAGCGGCTGTAGCAGGAGAGGACGGCCGGATGGTCGTTGGACAGGTGCTTGGTGAGGACATTAAAAATCTTATTGTTTAACCTTATCATATAGTTCCCTTTCAACTGAGCAATTGCCTTGTCCCTCAATCAGATATTAACTTGGCAGGAGAGCCAAAACCTCACAGGTCAAATACATCAAAGCGGTCAGCTGGAGATATGTACAGGTAAGGAATACAATTATATATTCACCCATTTTATTGTTTTATTCAAATAAACCAATTTTATTTTTGTTAAAATCTCTATTTCTCTACAGTCTCTCCAGCAGTAGTTCTGGTTTTGAGCTTGATTATGATTTCCAGAGAGAGTACTATGACAGGTAAGACCTGCAGTTATTGATATATATATAAATGTGTACACTTTTTGCTGACACCTCAATCTCTTTGTGTTGTACAGAATGTATTCATATCCTTCCCGTGTGCCCCCGCCGCCGCCACCTCCTCTGTCACGGGCTGTGATCCCTTCCAAACGTCCACGGGTCAGCATGAGCGGGGGAACCAGCCGCCGCACCAAGTCCAGTTTCTCAACTTCTTCCAAGAGCAGCCAGCGGACGCCCTCTCGAGCCCGTCAGTACCTTTTTCTTTATTTTATATTCATCTACCGGTGACAAATGCGTTAAATAAATGTTGGTTGTTTTTTTTTCTTCTGTCTGGTAGTTGACGTTAAAGGGTTAGTTCACCCAAAAATGAACATTTCTGTCATCATTTACTCAGCCTCATGTCATCCTAAACCTATAAGACTTTTGTTCAACTTCGGAACACAAATGAAGATCTTTTTGGGCCTGTTTACACCTGGTCACTTCATGCATTTTCTCTGATCGGATAGCTGTCTGATTTATAAAAACGATTGCATCTACACACGGCCACATAAATGTGTCTCCGCAAAATGGATATAGATCCGATCTTAAATTCCCACACATGCAGATTTCATGGAGTTCACGTCACCAAAAGCAACATTTTATTGATCATCGGCTAATTTCAAAATCAAAGACGCAATAGGAGAGAGCATAGCATCAGCACTGGAAAGATAATTTATTCTCATTACTTTTAAGGATGATTGTGTTTTGAGCACCTTTCAGTTTGATTTGCGCGTTGCCTGGCTGAATGGATATCAGCTGCTCATCTGCGGTGATGCTTGCTGCAGTGGCGCAACTATAACATGTTATTTAGCATATAACATGCGCTCACACATTTATTTTTCAGTATTTTTGAGAGGAGTTAAATTTACATAAGTGGTTTCGACAGCCAGATGCATTTAGACCTGTTCAGTTTTGACTGGAATTTGTCCCAGACCACCTCCTGAAGTGGTTTAAGTGATCGGATTTATATCCGTTTCGAATGCGTTTCTGATAGCTATCCGATCAGTGAAAATGCATGAAGTGACCAGGTGTAAACAGTCCCAATGATGAAATCTGAGAGATTTCTGTCCCTCCATTGACAGCTACGCAACTACCACTTTGACACTTCAAAACGTTCATAAAGAGATCGTGAAACTAATCCATATGAATTGTGCGGTTTAGTCCAAATTTTCTGAAGAGACTCAATCTCTTTATATGATGAACAGATTTAATGTAGGCTTTTATTCACATATAAACTTTGATCAACTCTCACATCAGTTGTGGTAAACAGAAGCTTAAGCATGAGTTTTTGACGTGCGAAAACCAATGAGGTTCATTCTCGTGTTACGCAGTACGTTTGAGCTTCCGCAAGAGGTTTTGATCGCACATCAAGCAGGTTCGGGTAAGCCTTTATGTTCGCTGATCAATATTTATATGTGAGTAAAAGGGTAAATTCAATCTGTTTATCATATAAAGTGATTGAGTCTCTTCAGAAAATTTGGACTAAACATTTTACCATTTCTTCTTATGAACTTTTTGAAGCGTTAAAGTGGTAGTTGTGTAGCTGTAAATGGAGAGTACAGAACTGGCTCAGATTTTATTAAAGGGATAGTTCACCCAAAAATGAAAATTAGATGTTTATTTGCTTACCCCCAGCACATCCAAGATGTAGGTGACTTTGTTTCTTCAGTAGAACACAAATGATGATTTTTAACTCCAACCGTCTTATAATGCGAGTGAATGGGAACACAATTTATAAGAGTAAAAAAAAACATGCACAGACAATTCCAAATTAAACCCTGCGGCTCGTGATGACACATTGATGTCCTAAGACACGAAACGATTGGTTTGTGCGAGAAAACGAACATTATTTATATAATTTTTACCTCTGATATACCACTATGTCCAACTGCGTTCAGCACTCGTTTAGTGAGGTCTGATCGCGCTCTGACAGAGTGCTAGACATTACTGCCGTTGTCAGAGCTCGATCAGACCTCAGACATCAATGTGTCGTCATGAGCCGCAGGGTTTAATTTGGATTTGTCTGTGCATATTTTTTGACTCTTATAAATTGTGTTCCCGTTCACTCGCATTATAAGACGGCAACGGTTGGAGTTAAAAATCATCATTTGTGTTCTACTGAAGAAACGAAGTCACGTACATCTTGGATGCACTGGGGGTAAGAAGATAAACATCAAATTTTTCATTTTTGGGTGAACTATCCCTTTAAAATATCATCTTTTGTGTTCCGAAGATGAATGAAAGTCTTGCAGGTTTGGAACGACATGAGGGTGAGTACATGATGAAATGATTTTCATTTTGGGGTGAACTATCACTTTAACATTGCCTTACTGTCCATAACATCACTTTTTTACATTTTTGACATTGGTTGGCTTGTCAGTTTATACATGCATTCAGGGTTTTTCTTTTTCTTTCAGTAAAAGCAGATGACCTCCAAACTATTAAGAAAGAGCTTTCTCAAATCAAACACAAGGTTGACTATCTGCTGGAGAGTCTGGACAGGATGGAGAAAGACCACAGCAAGAAATCCGGTAACATTCTCCATTTTTTTTTTTCCCCTGAGTTTTTGCAGCACGGTCCCCATACATGCCCTTAAAATGGGTCCATATACAGTAATCAATAATCCATAGTTTTTGTCTAAAATAATACATCTTAAAATGCCATTAAAAATCAAAACTTGTATTTGTCTTTAACTATATGTTAGTGATTAGAATGATTTAATAATACTGTTATTTTATATTATTACATAAGAATATTGCATTTATCTGGATATATGGATGGATATATATAATTTATTGTGAACTGATTGTTTATTGTTATTATGTTTCTTTTTCTTCAGAGGGGAAGAGTGTGAAGGCAGAAGTGAGTGAGGCTTCCTCCCTGCAGCATTCCAGCAAGAAAGACAGAGAGAGGGAAGAGCAAGAGATAAACGATTCTGAGGAGGAGAGAGATCTGTTGGAAGAAGAGGAGGAGGTATGTGAAACTGAATCTGAATTATGGAGGTTAAGATGAAGTGTCATTGGTGCTGTCCTAGTTATTAAAGTATGTTTTCAAAAATGAACATAACTGCTTCAAAATCTGCATTTTCGCTATGGGTGTCTGTAATTTACATTGTAGAACATCAATGTCAAAGTATGGTCGAGTTATGTTTACCATGGGCTTTATTTTACACATAAATCGAAAACCCCCATTCTTAAACCCCATAGCAAAATCTCGAAGGAACAAGCAGAGAATTGGACTGTGTTCTGACGTCATACCGCACCACTCTATTAGTGCGAGGACATGATCTGAGTAAAGATATCTAATGTTGTGAATGATGTTTGGGTCTCTAAGATCTGTTTCCAACTATAGCAAGTTTATTTTCCCTCTCAGGTTAAAAGCCAGGGAGGAGAGAATGAAGAAGAGGAAGAGGAGGAGGAAGAGGGAGAGCATGTGGAAGGAGAAGATGATGGCGACAGTGTTAATGGCGACGACTCATAAGCTGTTTTAAGCACCAAGGATACCAGACACACACTCAAAATTCAGCCCTTTCAGTTCTTTTGAAAGGTTGAAGCCAGTCTTTAAAGGATTTGTCTATTATGATGTAAATGCCTGCACTCTTATAATAACTGACACTACAATTACATCAGCTTCACTGATGTCAGTTTATTCTTAATGTAAGCATGACAACTTTTCAGGCTTTTGAAGTGTCCGAACCTCTTACATTCTCCAGTTATTCTTCATCACTCTGACAAGAACCAGAGAGGTTTTTATTTTTCAGAATATGAAGAATATGTCCATTATGCATTCTCAGAGTAAAACTGGCCTGTTCCCTGTTGCCCTGTGTCTCTTATGGGAATTTTCTTTCTGTGAACAAAGGTAAACATTTGTATTTTTAAAGGGAGAAACTTGAACGGCTCTTCTACAGAGAGACAACAAGCTTCCATGAAACATCTATGTTTGTATTTACTTGTCTTTTTTATATTACCCTGTTTCAGAATAATTCTACAGGAAAATTTCAATAAAATATTAAATTAAATGACTTGTTTTTGTTTGACACTCATGTAGGCTTTTTTAAACAATTTTAACCTTTGCAAATATAAGATCAAGTGAAAACGCTGTTTTTAGAATAAGTAGTGACAATTGCCTTTTAAGTTAGTTGTTTTTATTATAATTTTTCATTCATATTAACAATAAAATGAATTTGATGTGAAGTATGATTAATATATTATCATTTAACCACACACTATGAGCTTTAAAGGTCTAATTTTGACTGTTTATCATTGACTTTCTGATTCTTTGCTGGTGTCTGACCACCTGGAGGTAAGAATGCAAGTGAATCATAATTTGGTGACATGTTTGGTTTATTTTCAGACTTAAAGGGATAGTTCACCCAAAAATGAAAATTTGATGTTTATCTGCTTACCCCCGGTGCATCCAAGATGTAGGTGACTTTGTTTCTTCAGTAGAACACAAATGATGATTTTTAGCTCCCACCGTTGCCGTCTGTCAGTCTTATAATGCGTGTCAATGGTAACACAATTTATAAGAGTCAAAAAATATGCTTAGACAAATCCAAATTAAACCCTGCGGTTTGTGACGACACATTGATGTCCTAAGACACGAAACGATCAAGTTTGTGTGAGAAACCGAACAGTATATCATTTTTTACCTTTAAAACACCACTATGTCCAACTGCGTTCGGTTAATGAGTTCTGATCGCGTTCTGACAACGGCAGTGATGTCTCGCGCTTGTACTTCAATGAGTGCTAGACATCACTTCCGTTGTCAGAGCGCAATCAGACCTCACTGAGTGCTGAACGCAGTTGGACATAGTGGTGTATTAGAGGTAAACAATTATATAAATACTGTTCAGTTTCTTGCACAAACCCGATCGTTTCGTGTCTTAGGACATCAATGTGTCGTCACGAGCCGCAGGGTTTAATTTGGATTTGTCTATGCATATTTTTTTACTCATGAATTGTTACCATTGACACGCATTATAAGACTGACAGACTGCAATGGTTGGAGCTAAAAATCATAATTTGTGTTCTACTGAAGGAACAAAGTCACCTATATCTTGGATGCCCTGCGGGTAAGCAGATAACCATCACATTTTCATTTTTGGGTGAACTATCCCTTTAAGTCTAGACTTCTTCATACTTCTTTCTTAAACATATGTAACTAAGAAGCATAAACAATGATCTCCCTTTCGTTGTCCCTATTTACTCTTATTTACTCAGATACAGTTCACATATACAGGAACAGTTGTGTTTTGCATTACATTTAGCACTGGATAAAAGTTATAAAAGATTCAAACGTTCACAAGGGGAAAATCAGAAAGCCACTGAAACTAGTGTAACTTGCAGGATCGTCATAAACCCAGGTGTCCTTCCAAAGATGTGTATAAATCTGATCACCGATCTCCAGTGTGAGAACGACACCATTGCTGGCGTTACCATTGCTAAAAGGCTTCCAGTCATGCAAAGAGCACTGGGTTTGACTATTTTTCAAGAGACTGATCGCCATTGTGGTTCCACCATGACAATGACCGTAAAATCTGAAGTAATAGACTCCTCTTACTGGTGCTGTGAAAATACCTGTAATGCACAGAAAATGTCATCATATATGAACAGGTTTAAGAACGGCATGCCGTTACTGTATTCCTGTAATAGTATTCTCTTTACAGTACTTACCGGTATTTGAGTCGTAGGCATTTCCAACATTACTAAAGACTTTTTTGTATTCCAGAGTTTTGGAATCAGTAAAGGGTCCAGTTTGACCTGTTCCAGAAGCCAGAAGTCCAGCTGAGAAAGCAACCTTTTTGCCTGGAAATAAGCAAATCGATTGATGTAAAATGTGTATTTTAAAACATTTAAATGTCTATAGGAACAAAATGTGTTTTTTTTTTTACTTGCCTTCATTCTCTTTTTGGAGAGATTCAATCTTAGATTGTGAATCTTGTACTAAGGTTTTCAAAGCTGTACAGAATACACATTAATATAATAAAGTTAGAATGTTGCTAAACAATGAGCTTCAAAAGAAGTATACGTTGTAATTTCTTTAAAATACTTTATAAACTGTAAAGTTTCCCCATAATGTCATGTTCAAAATAAGCTGCAATAATTTCCACATTAGGTGACAATAAATCTTGTGGAAGTAACTGCCATTGTCTCACTTCTCAGTTGTTTTTCAGACACTCAGTTGACTGTTATTATTCCATAATTCAGTTATGAACGGTAAAGTTGTTGTTTTTTTTTATTATTTTAATGTTGCGTAAGTTTGTGTAATAAAATAAAATGTGTATTTTAAATCTCTGAAATGTCTATGGGAACTAAATGTGCTTTTTACTTGCCTTCGTTCTCTTTTTGGAGAGATTCAATCTTAGATTGTGAATCTTGTACTAGGGTTTTCAAAGCTGTTCAGAAAACACATTAATATGATAATGTTAGAATAGATGAATTGTAAAGTTTCCCCATAATGTCATGTTCAATACAAGCTGCAGTAATTTCCACATTAGGTGACACTCAATTGACTTATTCCATTATTCAGTTATGAATGGCAAAAGCTGTTCTTCAGTTATTTTAATGTTTGTGTAATAAAATGTGTATTTTAAATCTCTGAAATGTCTATGGGAACTAAATGTGCTTTTTACTTGCCTTCGTTCTCTTTTTGGAGAGATTCAATCTTAGATTGTGAATCTTGTACTAGGGTTTTCAAAGCTGTTCAGAAAACACATTAATATGATAATGTTAGAATGAATGAATTGTAAAGTTTCCTCATGATGTCATGTTCAATACAAGCTGCAACAATTTCCACATTAGGTGACACTCAATTGACTTATTCCATTATTCAGTTATGAATGGCAAAAGCTGTTCTTCAGTTATTTTAATGTTTGTGTAATAAAATGTGTATTTTAAATCTCTGAAATGTCTATGGGAACTAAATGTGCCTTATACTTGCCTTCACTCTCTTTTTGGACAGTTTCAAGCTTGTTTTGTGAATCTCGTACTTCGGTTTTCAAAACTGTACAGAATACACATTAATATAAAATATGATAATGATGATCATCATTAAATATTATAATGATGATCATCATTAAATATTATAATGATGATCATCATTAAATATTATAATCAGGGGCGTAGCGCCAAATTTTGGGCCCTGGGTACAAACCATCTTGCTGGGCTCCCGTACCAAATACCATAGTGATACCAATGGGTGGGGTATTGCATTTTTATCATAAAAAAACTTAAAAGGTGCCCAAGAATGCTTTTTCACAAGATTTAAAATAAGTCTAAGGTGTCTCCTAAATGTGTCTGTTAAGTTTCAGCTCAAAATACCCCATAGATTTTTTTAATGAATTTTTTTTAACTATTTTGGGGCATCAACTATACACTGATTTTTTCAGCACGCCGCCCCTTTAAATCGCGTGCTCCCTGCCACACAAGCTCTCAACTATATTACAGTCTTTTAAAAAAAACGAGATTTACATAAGAAAGAGGAAGCAATGGGGTTTGAAACTCAGTGTATGTCTTTTCCATGTACTGAACTCTTGTTATTCAACTATGCCAAGATAAATTCAATTTTTGATTCTAGGGCACCTTTAAAATGTAAACAAAATAAGCCACACTCTGATTAATATATTTTTGTCTGAAACTGAAATATATGGCTTCAAATGGTTGCTAAAATATCCTTTATTGTCACAATAACTTTCTTAAAGTGTAGGCTAAGTACAAGTTAATTGCTGATTATTTTTCTGTTTAAAATAAATGCAGACTATAGAATCACAGGGTACACTAACCGCCAAACTAGACATTCAGTCTTTGAATTACGTTTTAAAATAAGTCATAATAAGTCAAAATCAATCATTAAAATGTGCATTAAACCAGGGGCGTAGGAACCATTAAACTTATATATTATAATTTTTGTCCCCCTCACTATTTCCCAATGTCAGATTTTGTTTTGCATTGCCTGATCTCTGCCGATTTCAGAGTCTCCAAATTAATCCATTCTGCAACTTTTAAATGCATAATTAATTTTTTAAAAACGAAATTATAGGTTTAAGCAGGCCTGGACTGGTAATCTGGCATACCGGGCAAATGCCCGGTGGGCCGACACACTTGGGGGCGGGGCCGCGATATAATATGATTTTTTTAAATTTTTTTTATAGACATAAAATTGGCCAACGACCGGCCCATAAAGCAGAGACAGCGGCCCATTGGTTCATTTTCCATACTGACACTGGGCTGGCCCAATCACATCTCTTAACAGACTCCACCCCGTCCCCTGTGTTTCGTGTGTCATATGCAGTTCTCAGAGCCAAAACATCTGTGGATTCGGATGGAGAAACAAAAGCGCAAGTGCAAGGGGGGTGCGGAGAAGTTGCGGGCAAAAAAATAAAATAAAAAATTTTGAGGTTGATGCCTCAACGTGCAAAAATTACTGACATGTTTAGTACGGTTACAGTAGCTTCAGTTTACAGTACCTGACGACGTGCAAGAACATAGAAGAGACACCTGTCAGGCAGAGGAGCAGCAGGTGTCTGACAGTGAAGCCAATGAGGGACAGAGTAAGCAGGAGAGTATAATACAAGCGGTAAGCAGGGTAGTTACATGATTAACAGGGAGGGAGGGAGCGAGGGACTCACGATGCGACGACGATGATGATGCTTTACCTAAATTAATGAATATTAGGCTACAAGACAACATAATCGTCGTCGTTATTATAAAGTCAGACTGTCACCTACTGCACTGGTCACTCAGTCAGCTAAAGTCAAATAGCACAGCAAAAGTTGTTTTGCACTGTTTTTTGTAGCTAGCAGTGCCCTTGTAGCTATCAGAGTTCACTTATGCAGTAACGGCCCTTCTCGTTAACTAGAAAAACCTGAAATGATGCAATTTGGTTTTTCAAAAAAAAAAAAAAAAAAAAAAAATCAGGTTATTATTTTAATGTAATATTACTGATGATGTGTTTATTTCACAACGAGACTATAGGTGTCTATTTATAGCCGTTAGTCGTGATGATGGTCTACTAGATCTCACTTTTCAGCTATAAAAAGTTATGTTTTGTAGCTCTTGTACCCCATTACTCTGGTATGAACACTTGGTTGTTTATGGCAAGTGAATAACATGTATATCATTTTATTAGGACGTTTTTTGCGAGTAATTTGGTAGTAGGCTATAGTTTTTTTCATTGTTTTTAATGGGGAGTATCTAAACAATAAGAGGTAAATGTTTGACACTTAAAGAGGGGTTTGTGCTCTTTAAAACAAAGTATATTTGTATACTTGTATATTCTTTATAGAATTATCAGTATACTACATCCATGTTCTAAGGGTTAACTAGCTTTTATAACATGGAGCACATTGTCCATCAAGATTATAATGCAAAGTTAAACACTTAAAATAAGAATTTTTTTCTGATCTTTGCTGTCTATTGGTGTGTAGGCCCTACTCCACTGCCACTTTTGATCACCAGGGAGTCAGTCAAGCGAGAGTGAGTACACTGGTCCACTTGCACTTACTACTCAGCTTTGTAGGGGCTTTGGGGAATGGAACAGTAGGTATGCATATTTACAGGGACTGCAAGGATGGTGTACTGGTGGGTGGTGTCCGACCGATTGTGGTGGGCCGGTCTGAGCAAAAATGCCAGGGCCATTTCTTTGTCCCAGTCCAGCCCTGGCTGTCTCTGCTTTATGGGCCGGTCGTTGGCCAATTTTATGTCTCTAAAAAAAAAAAAAAATCATATTATATCGCGGCCCCGCCCCCAAGTGTGTCGGCCCACCGGGCATTTGCCCGGTATGCCAGATTACCAGTCCAGGCCTGATGTCCACCCACCACAGTCTCACAAAATCCTGGCGGAAAAACTGCAATCCGTTCCCAAAAGTCATTAGAAATTAGCCCCCCGCCTCGGGCCCTGGGTACTCGGTACCCTTTACCCCCCCAGTCCGACGCCCCTGTAAATTATAATGATAATCATCATTAATATGATGATGTTACATTGTTGATAAACAATGAATTTAAAAACGTGTAATTTGTAATTTCTTTAAAAGAGTTCATACATTTTCCACAATGACATGTTCAATACAAATCCACCTTACCTTCATTCTCACTCAATACTTTGGTCAGTGTTTCTTCTAGTTTTTGTATCCTTTCATCCATGTGTTTTAGCTTCTCGGGCTCAGTAGTAATGTCCACGGTTTTTGACAATAAATCCTGAGCAACTGAGCGCTCCGCACAGACCGGCAGCAGAACAGCCATTTTCTTGATTTTCATTTGTAACCGGGTGACGTATGGGTTTGGTACTACAACTCCCATAAGTCTTTGGGGCAATTATAAGATTTGCGTCATTACGTAGTTGGCGCGCTATAAATAGACGCACGGAAGTGTAGCGCGTCCTCGTTTCATTCATTCATTGACTCTGGAAACAAGTGTGAGCTTGCATCAGGTAATTTGTTCTTAATAGTTATTTTAATTAGTAATGGCGAAATGAAGCTTTGCGAAGCACCGAGGCTTTCCCCTCAAGTGTAAAAAGGTTCATTACTCGAAGCTTTTCAACACGGTGCACACTAACGACATCTTGTGGTCAAAAGGTGGAAAAAAATACCTTTGCGTCTCTAGAGGGTATGCACGTGACGTCACAGTTGACCGTTATGACTGCGGTTACGCTCACTGAGTGGCAAAAGAGTGGCAGCATTGGTTTTCAGCGTGAATGACGCGAAAAATACACAAAACACATCCAAAACGAGAAAGAGCTTTGTGATTGACTATACAAATAGCTTTGACACAAAATCTGAGGTATATATTTAAAGACTGCAGAAAGCTACAGAAAAAAGCAAATGAATCGCTGCAGTTCACAGAAACATTAATTTTGCAGTTATCATTTTGTATCAGATTGTTGAATTTTGAGGTAAAATCATATCATATATTGTGTTGACAACTCATCAATTAAATATTTACCATCTTAAATTCTGCATAATTGGGTGTTTTTAAATAAACATTGACAAAAACTATACAAGTTTTAGGGCTGGACAGTATGACGATATAACATTGATATAAGTGATTACTCGGATTTAAACCTACCGATATTGTAGTTCTATACAATATTCAAAGGCAGATTTGCTTTATGTATTTTCCCGGCGTCGAAATCAGACTCCTGGATATCCATGGTTTAGGTTTATTTGACAAGTTGTAAGGAACACATTTAATTGCAACCTTTGGTGTAATCGTTTGTTTTACTTGCGTTTTCGCAGTTTTCCCTATTAAATCCAGTCATGCAGCAGGTTCTCAGGGAGCGTGACATCGATGCATCGGATGTTCAAGATGGCTGAGCTTGATTGGTTTCCGGATCATAGGATGGAGGACGGAGGAGCGAGGAAACTATGTAGGAAACAAGGAGGGATATTGTGAAGCACCCATAGAGCCTCAAGATAGTTTCTTAATCTGCATGTGGTCTGGGAGGCGCACATGGTCATTTACTTTGTGTTTATTGCATATTGTGTATTGTGGTGTTTTGTGTCACTCTGCATGAAAAATGTAATGTGTTATTACTGGTCATTGGATTGTTGTTTTTTCTGTTGCGTCATTCGATTGCATACCAGTGGACATTATAACAAGAAACTTGAGAAATGCATATTTGAAAATCATGTTTTTTATTTATTGTAGTTTTCAGGGTGTCTGGAGAGAGAGAGGGAGAGAGAGAGGGAGAGAGAGAAAATAAAATGACAAAAGACATCTGTATGAAGCCTGGCCATTTTTTCGTCAGACCCATGCAGCTATACCCTGTTTCGGAATAATTCTATGGGAAAATTTCAATAAAATATTAAATGTTTTGTTTTTCAGTTTCACACTCATGCAGGCTTTTTAAAACAAAGTTAACCTTGGCAAATATTTGATCATGTGAAAAATGTCAGTGATTTTTAGGATAAGTAGTGAGAATTTTTGTTTTTTATTATTTTTCATATTCACAAGAGGAAAATCATACATTCACAAGGGGAAAATCAGAAAGCCAGTAAAACTAGTGTAACTTGCAGGATCATCATAAACCCAGGCGTCCTTCCACAGTACTGTATTAATCTTGTCACTGATCTCCAGTGTGAGAACGACACCATTGCTGGCGTTACCATTGCTAACAGGCTTCCAGTCATGCAGAGAGCACTGGGTTTGACCATTCTTCAAGAGACTGATCGCCATTGTGGTTCCACCCTGACAAATACCGTAAAATCTGAAGTAATAGACTCCTCTTACTGGTGCTGTGAAAATACCTGTAATGCAGAGAAAATGTCATCATATATGAACTGGTTTAAGAACTGCATGCCGTTACTGTATTCCTGTAATGTTATTCTCTTTACAGTACTTACCGGTATTTGAGTCGTAGGTATTTCCAACATTAAGACTTTTTTGTATTCCAGAATTTTGGTATCACTAAAGGGCCCACTGTTTCCTGTTCCAGAAGCCAGAAGTCCAGCTGAGAAAGCAACCTTTTTGCCTGGAAATAAAGTGAATCGAATGATGTAAAATTAAAAAATTTTAAAACATTTAAATGTTTATGGGAACAAAATGTGCTTTTTACTTGCCTTCATTCTCTTTTTGGAGAGATTCAATCTGTACTAAAGTTTTCAAAGCTGTTCAGAACAAACATTAATATGTTAGAATGAATGAATTGTAAAGTTTCCCCATGATGTCATGTTCAATACAAGCTGCAGTAATTTCCACATTAGGTGACACTCAATTGACTTATTCCATTATTCAGTTATGAATGGCAAAAGCTGTTCTTCAGTTATTTTAATGTTTGTGTAATCAAATGTGTATTTTAAATCTCTGAAATGTCTATGGAAACAAAATGTGCCTTATACTTGCCTTCACTCTCTTTTTGGACAGTTTCAAGCTTGTTTTGTGAATCTTGTACTTCGGTTTTCAAAGCTGTACAGAATACACATTAATATGATAATGTTAGAATGTTGCTACACAATGAGCTTCAAAAGAAGTATACGTTGTAATTTCTTTAAAATACTTTATAAACTGTAAAGTTTCCCCATAATGTCATGTTCAAAATAAGCTGCAATAATTTCCACATTAGGTGACAATAAATCTTGTGGAAGTAACTGCCATTGTCTCACTTCTCAGATGTTTTTCAGACACTCAGTTGACTGTTATTATTCCATAATTCAGTTATGAATGGTAAAGTTGTTTTTTTTTTAAATTATTTTAATGTTGTTTAAGTTTGTGTAGTAAAATAAAATGTGTATTTTAAATCTCTGAAATGTCTATGGCAGGAGTACTCAAGTTCAGAGGCCAAGAGGGCCGCATTTCAACCAAATGAAACGCGAAGGGCCACAAGTTATAACTTGGAACGTAAGACTTTTATTTAGGCCTACTTAAGACAATATTTGTAGTTTTACTGTTTATTTACTAAAAGTGCAGGTTATTATCTAGCTAAGTCTTAATAGTATGGTGTCCTTTTTAAAGTGTCACTTAACATGATAAATGGCATTTAAAAAAGTGATTAATAGCTTGTCTTGCTGTATTCTTAATGTACAAATGCATAAAGAAAAACAAGAACTGATGAAAAGAAATCCTTATTCATTCCTTATTCATCCTTATTTCATTTCTTTTCACAAGAAATTTAAGGTCTGGCTGTTGTTCACTGGCTGATAAGAGTTTGTCCGTAAGGGGAGCGCTGCTTGCTTTCTGTTTATAACACATTGACATTAAGAATAAAAGGTTTGTTTTTCATGCTGCTTGGCAACTTACACACTGCAAAGTTTGAGGAATGTCAACTGCATTTCATCATGGAAAAATAAGGTTACTTTGTTTTTTACTTGCGCGCACAGTCTCGAGCCTTTGATGGCATTCACGAACACAAGTGCTCGACACATGCGCACTAGAGAGATTCATGCTTGTCTAGTCTTTTTCGCTCAAATAGTTACAATAAAATGTCTTTGTACTGGTTTAAAATTAGAGTTGCTGCTATCTTTTAATCCCCTCAAACAAGCGCTCTTCAACACGGTCGGCTATTGTGTTTGTTGTTACTCTTGTTCCGTCTTATCCGTTTCTTTTCAGACTGAAACAACAGCCCGTTTCAGTGCTGACACCTTGTGGACAAACTAAATTAGTGCAAAAAGTATTCAATGCGCGCGTGCAAAGTGCCTTCAGTTTATATTGTTCTTTGCGGTTAGAAAAACTGTGCTGCACGCGTACACTAGACGCGTTCTCTGCTGATGATTACAGCGTCAAATTATAATAAATATACATTTATATGTAGCATGATGCGGGCCACAAATTTAATGCTGACGGGCCGCCTGTTGAGTACCCCTGGTCTATGGGAACAAAATGTGCCTTATACTTGCCATCACTCTCTTTTTGGACAGTTTCAAGCTTGTTTTGTGAATCTCGTTTTCAAAGCTGTACAGAATACACATTAATATAATAAAGTTAGACTCTTGCTATACAATGAATTTAAAAATGTGTAATTTGTAATTTCTTTTAAAAGAGTTCATAAGTTTTCCACAATGACATGTTCAATACAAATCCACCTTCTCACTCAATACTTTGGTCAGTGTTTCTTCTAGTTTTTGTATCCTTTCATCCATGAGTTTTAGCTTCTCCAGCTCAACAATGATGTTCACACTTGGTGATAATAAATCTTCAGTAATTGAGCTTCCAGCACAGAGCAGCAGAACAGCCATTGTCTTGATTTTCATTTATTTTCAGACACTCAAATTATTCCTGTGATTATTCCACAGTTCACCTTTGAATGGCAAAAGCTGTTCTTCAATACTTGCGAAAGTTTGTAAACGTTTGCACTTTAGACTGTTGTTGGAAGGGTTTTGTTTATTGTAGTAGTCACTAGGGTGAGTCAATATAGAATTGAGTACACGGAAAGTACATTTTTAGCATGTGTGTGTTGTCTGGTTCGGGTTTACTTAAAGATAGTTACCTAGGCAAGGCAAGGCAATTTTATTTGTATAGCACATTTCATACACAATGGTAATTCAAAGTGCTTTACTTAAAGAAGAAGAATAAAAATAGAACATAAGGAATAGAAATAACAGTAAAACAGAGAATTTTGCTATCTGGATGGAAGAGCTAGGAAGTCTTAGTGAGTTTTTTTGTTGTTGTTGTTGTCCATCAGAGTGGATCTAAACGGATCTACCCATCAGAGCAGATCTAAATGGATCTTCCTCACACGACAGGATCGCTACCTGTTAAGGCACTTCAAACTGATAAACACAGTTTCAATCTTCCCTTTTGCCAAGACACCTCAAACTGCGCCACACAGCCCTAATCCCCCTTCCGGAGATATCCTATCTATGCAACGCAGTTCAAATTTCTCCTTTGGAATACCCCTTTCATGCATTCAGGGTTTTTCTTTTTCTTTCAGTAAAAGCAGATGACCTCCAAACTATTAAGAAAGAGCTTTCTCAAATCAAACACAAGGTTGACTATCTGCTGGAGAGTCTGGACAGGATGGAGAAAGACCGCAGCAATAAATCCGGTATTTTTTTACAGTTTTTACAGCATACATGCCCTTAAAATGGGTCCATATACAATAATCAATAATCCATAGCTTTTGTCGAAAATAAAACATTTTAAAATACCATTAAATCAAAAAATTGTATTTGTCTTTAACTATATGTTAGTGATTAGAATGATTTAATAATATTGTCATGTCATATTATAAGAATATCTGTCTATCTGGATATATGGATGGATATATATATATATATATATATATATATATATATATATATATATATATATATATATATATATATAATTTATTGTGAACTGATTGTTTATTGTTATTATGTTTCTTTTTCTTCAGAGGGGAAGAGTGTGAAGGCAGAAGTGAGTGAGGCTTCCTCCCTGCAGCATTCCAGCAGGAAAGACAGAGAGAGGGAAGAGCAAGAGATAAACGATTCTGAGGAGGAGAGAGATCTGTTGGAAGAAGAGGAGGAGGTATGTGAAACTGAATCTTGTTGTGGCAAAAAATCAACTCCGACTCTACTGCATAAGAGGCAAACACAAGCTTCCCCTCACTTTTATATCTCTAACCTCCAAGGCCAAAGCCTCTGTCCTTTTACCATATTAGGAACATCTCTTAGTGGCTGTAACTTTCCACACATTGTTAGCACAGACATGTTTTTAACATACATCTTGCATTTCCCCATACCATATCTTGCTCTTTCTATTTCCAACATCTATGTTAACACTATGTTAAACATTACCACTTAAGCCAACATCATATCATGTTCCATAAGCATCATATTTCAAAAGAATACAGGTAAAAAGCATATGAAAAATTAAAATTTCCACAACAGTAATCGCTACCATTTTAAAAGTTGTTGGGTCATTTATAATACTCAGAACAATAGGACACAGAGAAGCAAAACATGACAACAACAAACTAGTCGGTATGGGATCTAGTAAAGAAGTGGCTGCTTTCATTTTAGAGACCTCTGCTAAAAGAGAATATGTGTCAAGTGTACAAAATTTTGAAAACATGGAAACAGAATAACAAGGAATAAAACAGCTGAAGAAGACAATGAAGTAGAAGCACATAAACCTCTATGAACATTTTCAACCTTAGTGCCAAAGAAATCCAGGAACTTATTACAGAGATGATCAGAAGCAGTAACATGAGAGACAGTTTTACGATTCAGAAATTTGTTAATAGAATTAAAAAGTTGTCTTGAATTTCCTTGATTGTCATTAATCATTTCAGATCTGGCAGAAAACAATACCAGCCTTATATTCTTGTAAGCAGTCTTTCCATGTTTCATGATGAACAGTCAGACCTGAGACGCCTACGCTCCATTTTACGGCAAGATGTCTTCAGCATACGCAAATCCTCATTATACCAAGGAGCAGGACTGCAAATGAAACAGAGCGTGACTTTTGAGGAGCAAATAAGTCCAGGCCAGATAAGATAGAATTGAGTACATGGGAAGTACATTTTAGCATTTTAGCATTTTAGCATGTGTGTGTGTTGTGTGGTTCAGGTATACTTAAAGATGGTTATCTGAAGTCCTTGACCTTGTAGGGACATCTTTGGTCCCCATAAGAAAATACTAAGTGATGTTTTTATTTTTGAAAATGGAAAAAATGAACAAAGTTTTCTGTGTTTGGTTTAAAGGATAGAATTTAGTTTGTACAGTATGAAAATAATTAAGTCTATTGAATTTCCCCATAAAAGATGAAAAGTTCTGAATAATTCTACAGGAAAATAAAAATATTAAAATAAATTACTTGTTTTTTGTTTTTCAGTTTCACAACCATGACTCTCATGCAGGCTTTTTAAAACAATGTTAACCTTGGCAAATATTTGATCAAGTGAAAATGCTGTCAGTGATTTTTTTTTAGGATAAGTAGTGAGAATTGTCTTTTAAGTTCAAATTAACAATGAAATGAATTTGATGTGAAGCATGATTAATATTTTATCATTTAACTGCACACTATGAGCTTTAAACATCTCATTTTGACTGTTTATCATTGACTTTTTGATTCTTTGCTGGTGTCTGACCACCTGGAGGTAAGAATGCAAGTGAATCATAATTTGGTGACATGTTTGGTTTATTTTCAGACTTTAAGAAAGAAGTATGAAGAAGTCCAGACTTAAACATATCATAAACTAAGAAGCATAAACAATTATCTCCCTTTTGTTGTCCCTATTTGCTCTTATTTACTCAGATACAGTTCACATATACAGGAAGAGTTTACAAGGGGAAAATCAGAAAGCCACTGAAACTAGTGTAACTTGCAGGATCATCATAAACCCAGGCGTCCTTCCACAGTACTGTATTAATCTTGTCACCAATCTCCAGTGTGAGAACGACACCATTGCTGGCGTTACTATTGCTAACTGGGCGCGCAGAATGAACAGAGCACTGGGTTTGACTATTCTTCAAGAGAGTGATCGCCATTGTGGTTCCACCATGACAATGACCGTAAAATCTGAAGTAATAGACTCCTCTTACTGGTGCTGTGAAAATACCTGTAATGCACAGAAAATGTCATCATATATGAACAGGTTTAAGAACTGCATGCCGTTACTGTATTCCTGTAATGTTATTCTCTTTACAGTACTTACCGGTATTTGAGTCGTAGGCATTTCCAACATTACTAAAGACTTTTTTGTATTCCAGAGTTTTGGAATCACTAAAGGGTCCAGTTTGACCTGATCCAGAAGCCAGAAGTCCAGCTGAGAAAGCAACCTTTTTGCCTGGAAATAAGTGGACTGATGTAAAATGTGTAGTCAAATAAAATGTGTAATTTAAAATGTCTATGGGAACAAAATGTGCTTTTTTTACTTGCCATAATTTTGTTGGAGAGATTCAATCTTGTTTTTTGAATCTTGTACTAAGGTTTTCAAAGCTGTTCAGAAAACACATTAATATGATAATGTTAGAATGCTGATAAACAATCAACTTCAAAATAAGTATAAGTTGTAATTTCTTTAAAAGTGTTCATAAATTGTAAAGTTTTCCCACTATGACATGATCAATACAAATCCACCTTACCTTCATTATCACTCAATATTTTGGTCAGTGTTTCTTCTAGTTTTTGTATCCTTTCTTCCATGCATTGTTGCTTCTGGGGCTCAGCAATGATGTTCACACTTGGTGACAATAAATCTTGAGCAAATAAGCTTCCAGCACAGAGCAGCAGCACCAGCAGCAGAACAGCCATTGTCTTGATTTTCATTTATTTGACACTCAAATGCCTAAACCCAAACCCTAATCGACACTTACAAACTCTAGCGGGTCTACTGTCGACAATTTGCTTCGAGGCAGAGTTGCTTCAGACAAGACACTAGACAATGCCTTCAATATGCTTTAATCGTGACTGGGAGGATCTCAGACCAATTTCAGAGAAAATCCCACCAGCAAAAAAGAATCCAACAGTTTTTATAGTATAGGAGCATGGCAAAGGTGATTCATTACATCATTTTTCTACAATGTGCTTGGTTCTTCATATGTAGCCTATATTTCAGCAAACCCTTCTGTTACTAGGTAGAAGCAAATCTGGATTTCTTTATTTCTTCACATGATTCAGACACACACTGACTTTGGCCAAAGTGTTGGGGACATGTAGGTTTCCAAAGCAAATAAGTGTTATTCCTGCAAGAAAAAGAAATGTTATTCATGATTAATTAAAAAATTCAATCATGTGATTCAGGTATACTTATGTTGTGGGGACAAAATGTCCCCACAAAGATAGTAATATCTGAAATCCTTGTCCTTGTGTGGACATTATTTGGTACCCAAGTGATGTTTTTTGAAAATGGAATAAAATGAACAAAGTTTTCTGTGAGCCTATTACAGGTGATTAAATTTTAGACCTGGTGGGATGGCGGGACATTGTCTACATACGTCACTCGCCTGTGCGTGTCTTGTATAGAAACGTTTTTTTTCTTTTCTTTTCTATTTTCATATAGAAAAGTTGCTCCAGCTACTCATGGTGTGGGAGTGGCATAGGCTAGCTTATCACAAGAAGCGAGAAAGGTCAACAGGTGAGTAAGGCATTATATTGAACAGATAAACAGCGATATGTAGCTCAGAGTCCCAGAGTTTCCGGCTAACACAGCTATGTTGTGACGAAGTAACTGAACCGGACCATATTCGTTGTAGCGGCGTACCAAATAAAAGTTCCAGTGACGTAAATTTGTGATTCCCATATTCGTCATTGCAACGTTATAACAGTACGTCTCTGGAACCTGATGAGAACGTCAAAACGACCAAACGGGCACGTTGTAAAAACGTATATTAGTATGGTTTATTTATATTTAATATGGTTTTCTGGTTTAATTTTCTTTCTGTTAAACGTAAGAACAAACTTTTTAGGATTATAAACATGGCTGGTAAAATTATTGAAGAGAAACAAGCATTTTTGTCTGATCTTTATACCGTTGCAGTAAAAAGAAAGACTTCCGCTATTTTGGCAGTTACTTCTCATCCTCTTTATAGTTCATTTCCAGTACTTCCATAGACGGTACAAAGAACCCTTGATTAAAAAGGTTAAGTACAGGAAGTCCTTCGTTCTGACAGCCATTGATATTTTAATTAGGATTATAAGATGAGTGGTTGTTGTTGTGAAGTTTTTAATTAATGTTTGTGTGTTCTGTCCTTGTTGAGCCTTGTCTGAAGAAAATGTTTTGTCTTTTTTGAGGGTTTTGCAACCTCCTGTTGCCAAGATAACAGCTCTGAGTCTTCATCTAGAGAACACCTAGATGGAGAACACCTGACAAGAGATCAGAGACCATTGATTTTGATGTTTCTTTTGGATCATTGTCCTGATGGAAGATCCAACCATGGCCCATTAATGGATTTCTAGCAGAAGCGGTAAGGTTTTGATTTTTTATCTGTTAGTATTTGATAGAATCCATGATGCCATGAATCTGAACAAGATGTCCAGGACCTCCAGCAGAAAAATAGGCCCATAACATTAAAGATCCAGCAGTATATATAACCGTGGACATGGGGTACTTTTTATCCCTGTGTGCACCAAACCCATCTGGTGGGTTTGCTGCCATAAAGCTCTTTTTTAGTTTCATCTGACCATAGAAGCCAGTCCCGTTTGAAGTTCCAGTCGTGTCTGACAACTGAATATGCTGGAGATTGATTCTGGATGAATCTGGGTTTTCTTGAAATCCTCCTGAACAACTTGTGGGGATGATGCTGTTTGATCTTTCTTTTAGGCTTTCTGAGACTCAAGACTCAACAAATCTCTGCAATTCTCCAGCTGTGATCCTTGGAGAGTCTTTGGCTACTCAAACTCTCTTCCTCACCGTGCATTAGGACGATTTAGACACTCGTCCTCTTCCAGGCAGATTTGTAACATCTTTAGTTGATTGGAACTTCTTAATTATTGCCCTGATGGTGGAAATGGGGATTTTCAATGCTTTAGCTATTTTCTTACAGCCATTTTCTATTTTGTGAAGCTCAACAATCTTTTGCTGCACATCCTTTGATTTTCCTTTGATGAATGATTAGGGGAATTTGGCCTTTGTGTTTCCTCATGTTTATACTCTTGTGGAACAGGAAGTCATGGCTGGGCAATTTCATGTTCATGATCACCCTGATGCCAAAAAAAATGTAAATATGACTGGGGATATACTTCAGAGATATTTTACTCATACAAAATTCTAGGGGTGCCAATAATTGTGGCCAATGCGTTTTGGAGAAAAACATTTATTTCGTAATGTAATTTCCCCCCACTTTCTTTTCCTTCAATGAAAGGTTAGATTTTTGCTCATTTTATGAATTAAAGATCAAAATCTAAACAATGCAGATTCATTTTTATAGTCATCTTTGTTCATATTTACCAAGGGTGCCAATAATTCTGACCACCACTGTATGTGTTAACTATGATCCTGATCCTTGTTATTTTCTTGTTTGACTAACGGCTGTTTAACATTACTGTAAAACTGAGAGAAAATGCCATTGCCACAGTCTAAGAATGATCCACATTCTATTATTTTTATTTTCTTGTTTGAATAGCTGTTTAACAAATGGAAGACATTTTGATATTTGATATTCACAATACAATCAGATCACTCTAATTTTTGCTTAAAGGGGGTGTATAATGCTATTTCATGCATTCTGACTTATTTGCACTGTTCGTAGCATTCTCAAGCTAAACATGGCCAAAGTTTCAAAACACGAGTTGGACGTATGACAGAGTATTTCTGTGCCAAATATACAACTTCTGGTTGTGGACATTTTCTTGAATTTTTTTCCAAGTATGGCCTGAATCACATCATAAAGGGCAGAATTTCTTGTATTATTCTTTAAATTTTACAGTCATTTATTACACTGCATTCATTCAACAACAATGGTTCATTTCATGCGTCATGCATCATTTCTATATCATTGCACTTGCTTTACACTTTCAAGTTTTGGTTTTTAATCCGATTAAGTGTTTACATGTCCTATTGAGCAGATTAGAAAAGGTTTAAACCACCCCTTACAATCAGAGTGAAATTTCAATCTGAGTTGGCCAATTCATTTTGAATGACATGGTTGCGCATGTGACTTAATTTGACTGTGCAACTAATCCGATTACAAATGAATTATTAGGGTTCATGTAAATGTATAGTCTTTCTTCTATTACCAAATCATACACAATCACATCACATAGGCTGCTTGGCAACATTGATCTGTAAATGTATTAACTAACCCAGTTCCCTAAATGTATTAACTAAAGCAGTTCCCTGTTAGTAGCATTCTCATGCTAAACATGGCCAAAGTTGAACGTATGACGGAGTATTTCTGTGCCAAATATACAACTTCCTGCTTGGCAACATTGATCTGTAAATGTATTAACTAAAGCAGTTCGCTATAACAATTAGAATTTATAAAGTTTTATAGCAGAGAATGAAATGTTTATAAGTTCATGGATTTCAAGGTTATGGACCGAGCACATCTCCATGCCCCGGAGTAAAGGTGAGAAGTAGATTTAAAAATTAAACATGGTATTTTGGTGATTAGGACATACCTGCCACGTTCCAGCAATGTACTAAAACATTGTCACGACGAATATGGGAATCACAAAGTTACATCAATGGAACCTTATTTGGGACGTTGTTGCGACTAATGCTGAGTTCCAGACGAGGATGGATGTGGGAATATCCCAAATTAAATCTCGCACTTCAGACCTCAGTGCGTTCCAGTCACAATACATCACATTCACATGTTGACCACATGATGTCGCCATGACCCCATGAGAGTATATCGTGTTTTTGTGTCAATTATGGCAAAAGCAGATGAAAAGCAAAAAAAAACAAAAAACGTAAGATTACATTAACTTAATATCTAATGTTAAGGTTTGTTTTTACATTCATATTCATTGGAAGCAGGATGCGCCGACATCTTGGAAGTGACGTCAAATGACGCGTCTCGTTGAGGTCAGGGTTGATCGATGTACCCCGAGTTCACACAACGAATATCCGACTTTGAGTGGCATTTCAGACGTTATTTCCTAGAAGGAGGTGGGGAAAATCCAAAATCCGATATGAGCCGAGTGGGTTACGTTTTTACAACGTGCCGGTTTGATCATGTAATTATCACATTCCAGAGATGTACCACTATAACGTCGCCACGTTGAATATGAGAATCACAAAGTTACGTCGCCAGAACATTATTTGGGATGTCGCTGCGACTAATATCAAAGACTATAAAGCCGCCTTTCCACTGCACGTGACATTCGCATCCGACTGTCGCATAGCTGCAGTCGCACGGAACTTTGAAATTGGTAGTGAAGCAACCATTACCCTCGGCTTATTCCAACCCAGGTAAACTGAACGATTTTAATAAATGTAAGGCATGTATGAATATATCCATACAAAGCAAATTACCCTCAAAACATCTAAAATAAAAACATACTAGTAGATTTTATAGAGCTTATATGTAAAATTGATTTAATAATCATAAAATATCTTTCTTTTTTTTTACATAATCATTAATAACAACCATTTTAGAGAAATAATGTTTACAGAATAACGTTAAAGTGTTAAAATATTGGTAATTCTAACTTCACACTTATAGTTTTGATTAGAATACATCATATCCGGTCGGCTGGTCGCATACGGTCTATCCGCAAATATTTTAACGCATCCGAAGCTCAAATCAGATCCGAAATTTCCGCATTCGCAGATCGGAGCTCCACGCATGCCCCCGTACTACTCTCCATTGGAAATGAATTACTTGCAGTCCAACGGCTGTCGTTTGTCGTGTGCAGTGGAAAGGTGGCTTATGAACTTATGCGGCAGAGAAACAAACGCGCCACCATCTTTATAATATTGTCTTTAAACTTTCTTTTTTGCAGGTGCTCCTATATTTCTATGGCATCACTGTCAAAGAATAATTAGCTGGTGAAGTGGATTTACTTGTTGTAGAGTTAATGAAAGTTATCATGAGCATTGTTATGATTAAAGCAGATGTCTTAACAAATGTCAGTAGAAACGAGCAGTTCATTCATAAATACATAATTGCTGTGGAAATACAAACCGGAAGTCAAAAGAAAACGAGCGCAGCGCTGAAAAGTGGCAGGGCTACATAAAGTAAATAGAGGGTATGCACGTGACGTCACCATCGACCGTTAGGACTGCGGTCACGCACGCTGAGTGGCAAAAGACTGAGCGGCAGCATTGGTTTTCAGCGTGAATGTCGTGAAAAACACACAAAACACATTCAAAACGGGAAAGAGCTTTGCGGCTGACTGTGCAAATAGATTTGACACAAACCCTGGTATATATTTAAAAACCAAAAAAAGCAACAGAAAAAGAAGCAAATGGATCACTGCAATTCACAGAAACAGCTGGACTCCAGCAGAGAAACACGGATTTGCAGTTATCATTTTGTGTTGAATTGTTAGATTTTGAGGTAAAATGCCGTATTGTATTGTTATATATTATGTTGACGACTCATCAATTAAATATTTTCCATCTTATATTATGCATTGGGTGTTTTTAAATAAACAACACTGTCAAAAACTATACTAAAAGTTTTAGGGCTGGACAATATGATGATATAACATTGATACAAGTGATTAAGCATATTTAAACCTACCGGTAGTTATATAAAATATTCACAGGCAGATTTGCTTTATGTAAGTTATTTCCCAGGCGTCAAATCAGGCACATAAATGTCAGGAAACACGACTCCTGGCTGCATGTCAATATCCATGGATTAGGTTTATTTGACAAGTTGTAAGAAACACTTTCGAGTCCAACCTTTAGGGTAAATCGTTAGTTTTGCTCGCGTTTTCGCCGTTTCTCCTATTAATCCAGTTACGCAGCCTGTTCTTTTGCCACTCAGTCTAGCTGAGGGAGCGCGTTTTCGGCGGGAAAGTGACGTCGATGCATACCCTCTATCCACAAGTTTCCTACGCCCCATGAGGCCTTGCGTCAAACGTGGGAGCGTCTTCCGGTTTAATGTAAACAAGCTGGACGTGACACTCATTCATTCAACAGTTGACAGTCATTCAAGATTTAACGATCCAAACTTGCGAACGTTTGTTATTTACTTAAAGATTTAAGATTCCGGCATCAATTGAACACTGTATTACAATAAAAAAAAATGTTACAGTAATTGTAATGTATTAATTTATGTCATGAGTGCACGTCAATAATGCTAAATCTAACTGATATTTATATTGACATAAAAAGAAAACACAGACCTATCCAGTTGCGCCTGCTTCCATTTATTTGCGATCACAAGAATTGGGGTTGAGGGGGGAGGGCCTTAGAAGTCCGTTTTCTATACATGCATATACATACACTAACATTTGTATAGCATTTATGTCAGGGGCGTAGGAGCGATTTTGAAACTGGGGGGGACAGTAAATGCCGGGGGGAGGGGGAGGGGGAGGGGGGTTTATATATATATATATATATAATATATATAAATAATGCATATTATATAAGCACTTAAATGCTAATTTCTAATGACTTTTGGGAACGGATTGCAGTGTTTCCGCCAGGATTTTGTGAGACTGTGGTGGGTGGACAATCGGTGAGGCATTTCAGTAACGTTAGTTAGTGTTCTCCAAACTCCGATTTTAACGTTAGGTTTTGGAATAACTGACGACGTGCCGCTGAATTATTAGAAAAACAATGCATAGGCCTATCCGAGATTGTAATGCAGCCACGACCCGAAGCGGCCCGTCGTCAGGTAACTTATTCCTCCTCGGTCATCACACCACAAGATATTGTTCAGATGTTGTATTTCAAGACATTTTTTCAGGTTTTTGTTCTTAAAACGATATTGTATGTAAATGTTTTTATTACACATCTCATCCCAGTCCTCCGTTGCTAATTCAGATCGTCATTTTAGAACTTCCGTTATTACATCACAACTGAGAAATGTCACAGTGCTTTTTAATTGCATAATTATTTTATTGATAAAGTTTCAGTGTATGTTTAAGTTAATGTGCGTCTGCACTATATGTGTGTGCGTTTGTATGTGATAAAGAGCGGGAGAATGAGAGTATGGGTTAGACAATAAAACATGGAAAAGGTTTTTCATTTTTATCCTCTTGTTTGTTATATTTATTTGCTTGATCAATTTCTTTGTGGGGTTTGGTTCTTTTGCGGTTTTTAGGCTCTAAGGACCTTTGAGATGACTGAAATCGTTTGGCGAAGTGATATGGAACTGTAATGCGGTCAAATAAATTCCTCAAGATTCCTGGAACTACTGCCTTGAACAGCTGTACTATAAACAGGTAATATTGCAAAAGTGGTTTGATTTTCTTTTATAGGAGCCTTTAAATTGATTTACATGTATTCCTAGTAAAATCAGAGTTATGTACTTTTGCAAACTTTATGCACACAATGTAACACATGCAGTGCTATCTGTGCATTTATGAGGCACATGCAAATTCACATGCATGTTTCCAGTAGCATATGCAGAATACACCCATAGCTTTCAGACACACACTCACTCACTCACTCAATCAATCAATAATTATTCACTCTTCTGTGGCTACCTGGAAAACAGACATTCACACAATCTTTTGCACACCCCTGCTTTTGTTAAGATGATATTTTGTCTTCTTGTTTTTTTTTTTTTTTTTTCTAATGTAAAAAACACCCTCTTTTATGTAGTTTACAAGTTTCTAATTATTTAAAAAAAAAAAAAAAAAAAAAAAAAAAAACATTCAACTAAACAGTTCAGTTTTTGTTCAATTTAAAACTGTGTGTAGTGTTAATAATAACTTTTCCATGTGCAATATATATAGTCACTAACATTTTCTTAATATGTTTTCTTCTCAGACCTGGGCGTGTTGACCAGTTTCATCAGACCTCTTTCCAGATCTATCCAAAGTTGGTGTAATGTAATCTTTTCTAAAGGTTAAAGGATTAGTTCACTTTCAAATAAATTTTTCCTAATAATTGACTCACCCCCATGTCATCCAAGATGTTCATGTCTGTCTTTCTTCAGTCAAAAAGAAATTAAGGTTTTTGATGAAAACATTCCAGGATTATTCTCCTTATAGTGCACTTCACTGGTCTCCAAACGGTTGAAGGTCAAAATTACAGTTTCAGTGCAGCTTCAAAGGGCTTTAAATGATCCCAGACGAGGAATAAGGGTCTTATCTAGAGAAACAATTGGTCATTTTCTAAAAAAAATACAACTGTATATGCTTTATAAACACAAATGATCGCCTTCCAAGTTGTTCCGCCAAAACCGCACTTTCGTATTCTTCTAAAAGCTTACGCTGTATGTCCTACGCGTTCCCTATTCTACTTATGGCCGCGTTCGTTCCGTAAGTTAAATAAGGAAGGCGTAGGACATACAGCATAAGCTTGAAGAATACAAAAGTGCGCTTTGGGTGGAACCACTTGGAAGGCGATCATTTGTGTTTATAAAGCACATACATTTGCATTTTTCGAAAAAGACATATCGTTATGCTAGATAAGACCATTATTCCTCATCTGGTATTATTTAAAACTCTTTGAAGCTGCACTGAAACTGTAATTTTGACCTTCAACCATTTGGAGGCCATTGAAGTCCACTATAAGGAGAACAATCCTGGAATGTTTTCATCAAAAACCTTAATTTCTTTTTGACTGAAGAAAGAAGGACATGGACATCTTTGATGACATGGGGGCGAGTAAATTATCAGGAAAATTTTACTTGAAAGTGAACTAATCCTTTAACTTACAGTTTCTCTAATCAGACTGTACAATTTACACTTTTCTCTTTGACATTGTTTTTCATTGTTTTATTGCAGTTTGCTTTCAAAAATAAATATTTTCATTATTTACTTACCCTGATGCCATCCAATGGTGTATATGACTTTCTTTATAAGAACACAAAAGCATATTTTTAATCTGGAGGAAATTCAAGCTTTGTAGGATGCATACAATGCAAGAAAATGGCTTCCACCATTGTGATTAAGGAAACAAATCAATAACTAAAACATTCTCAACTTTAAACTAGTGCTTCTCACCAGGGCTCTGATATTGATTCTAAGAATGTTTGTGTTCTGCTGAAGAAAGGCAATTGTGGGATAAAATGATGATTACATTTTCTTTAACAAATTCAAAAATATTTGTGTTGGTTAAAGCAAGTGCTATTTTCCCTTTTCTTAAAGGGTTAGTTCCCCCCAAAATAAAATTTCTGTCATTAATTACACACCCTCATGTCGTTCCACACCCGTAAGACCTTTGTTGAACACAAATTATAATCTTTTTAATGATATAATGCTGTCAGATTTCCATCCATTGACTGCCTTTGTAACTACCACTTTGACGCGTCAAAAACTTTATAAAGAGATTGGAAAACTAATCCTTGTGAGCATACTAATCACTTGTTATGATGAAAAGAATTAATTTAGGCTTTTACTTGCACGTAAACATTGATCAGAGAACATATAAGCAGAAGCTCAACCTAACCTGCTTTGAGAATAAACCTCATTGGTTACTCAGCACGTTTGAGCTTCCGGAAGAGGTTTGTTCTTGTGCATTATACAAGTTATGTTTTGCTTCTGCTTATGTTTGCTGATCAATGTTTACATGCGAGTAAAAGCCTAAATTAAATATTTTCATCATAACAAGCAATCAAGTCTCTTCAGAAAATTTGGTCTAAACTGCTCGATTCATATGGTGTAGTTGTCCTATGTCTTTATGAAGGTTTTGAAGCATCAAAGTGGTAGATAAAAAGGCAGTCAATGGATGGAAATCTGACAGCTTCTGTAATCAAAAAGATCTTAATTTGTGTTCGGAAGATGAACAACATGAGGGTGAGTACTTAATGACAGAATTTTAATTTTGGGGTGAACTAACCCTTTAACTTATTGTTTGTATTTATGTTGATAATCAGTTTGGGTCAGTTTCAGTCAATTTGTCAATGCCTATTTTTTGCATGTTTTAATAAATAGCAAATGATGCACCATAATCTATTTCTTCTTTATTTATTTTCTCTTCATCTAGTGAAAAATAGTTTGACATTGCATTATATACTAGATATACTAGAGATGTGTTAATTATGTATTATGTATTGTTTTAATTTTTCTGTATCGTAGAATTATAGCTGTAACCATTGCTGCAAGTACAATGTAAAACAGTGTTGAAACCGTAAAATTACGGTAAATGGCTGGAACCACAGCTGCCAGTATTTTACTGTGAAATTACAGCACGGCTGTAAAATGGAAAAACGGTGTTGAAACCGTAAAATGGAAAAACGGTATTATAACCGTAAAATGGAAAAACAGTATTAAAACCGTAAAACGGAAAAACAGTGTTGAACCGTAAAATGGAAAAACGGTGTTGAAACCGTAAAATGGAAAACGGCGTTGAAACCGTAAAATTACGGTAAAGTGCTGGAACCACAGCTGCCAGTATTTTACCGTAAATTTACGGGTACATTTTTTACAGTGTACTGGTGGGTTTAGTTGAATTTGAGTAATAGGATATGCAACCATTTACATCTGGAGATAGTTATTTGTGCTCGCCAAAATCATAAAAATTATCATTACAAGACACTTACAGTATCTCCTGTAATCCAAGACAGATTTTCGAGTTGTTAGGCTTTAGAGCATTTATTTTAACAAATGACATGGAAAACATAATTCATTTCATCCACATATCCTTATGCACAATGCACAACAACAATTTAGCTTAAACCGTGAGAATCAAGCAAACCTCACGGCCGTCAGGGCCTTAAAGTGACAGGCACTGAATTCGACTTGCACATCACCAATGCAGTAATGACATGACAGAGTAGTCTTTACCGTTTAAACTTTATAAATAGTAATAGTTTAGCTCAAAGGTCAGATGTGGCCTTTGATTAAGCTTTAATTTTGTGTAATTAATTGTAAATAATACGTTCTTTGTTGTGCATTGTGCTTTAAATATGGATGACTTTATCAAGGTTTTCACCAGCTCACACAAAAATCGGCACATTCAGTTGTTTTAACACCAATATACAGATGGGCAAACAAATTGTAATTCATTGTTCCATGAATAAATAGTATTTAGCTGAGAACTTGGATTTTGGATATTAACAGCTATAGAAATAGATGGCCAAAGATATTATGTTTGAGTTGTTATTGTGAAAAACAAAAAGTCTTGAAGGTGTATTTTTATGTTTGAGATGTTTGTTTATTTATATTTGATTTTATTCAAATAAAAAGAAATTTGATGTAAGAGTACGGCCTTTGTCCTTCAATTTATGAGTAGGTGTTCGATGCATGATTTTATGATGCCACCCTTGAATTAATCAGTGCTCCACTAAGGCCACCCCTGTTAAAAAAGTCTAGAATCGCCACTGGGGGGACGGGGGTTTCGTACATATAATACGCCATAAAGTGTGTATCATATGCACGCGAAAAACTGCGTACCATAAGCACGCCAAAATTCATTTTGGCGTATATTCTACGAGATTACACACTCGTACTATTGTACGCATTTTCGTGTGATCGGGCTCAATATAAATGTAATAATAATAATAATAATAATAATAATAGTAATTTAATGAATGAAAATGAATCAGTGTCATTCAGGCAGGCTCTTGAAGCGAGTCATTGACGCCAGAGGAAGAGGCATAGAGGGCGCTTTAGTGTCTGTGTGTATGACGAGAAACACTGGAAATTAAATTGAGCAGTTTTACATATTAAATAACAAGTTGTTATTTTAACATAACATTTATGTTATTTTTAATAAAAAAATTAATCTTCCATAAAAAATTGGCTTGTATTAGCTTCTCCAGCTCAGCAATGATGTTCGCAGTTGATGACAATACATCTTGAGCAATGGAGCTCCCAGCACAGAGCAGCAGAACCAGCAGCAGAACGGACATTGTCTTGATTTTCAATTATTTTCAGACACTCAAATTATTATTCCACAGTTCACCTTTGAATGGCAAAAGCTGTTCTTCAATACTTGCGAAAGTTTGTTAACATTTGTACTTTAGACTGTTGTCGGAAGGGTTTTGTTTATTTTATAGTCCACTAGGGCGAGTCAATATAGAATTGAGTACGTGGAAAGTACATTTTAGCATTATGTGTGTGTGTTGTGTGGTTCAGGTATATTTAAAGATGATTTTAGATGGCCTTAAAGATGGCCTTGTGGGGACATGTTTTGGTCCCCATGAGAAAATACTAATAAGTGATGTTTTTATTTTTGAAAATGGAAAAAATGAACAAAGTTTTCTGTGAAAACCCAACGTGTGTGTGTGTGTGTGTACACAGCAAAATCCCCAGAGTTAAATCATCTCTGCTCAGATTACATATGGTCCCTCTCTACTTAGTGTTAAAGTAATACTGAAGCAGAGTTAAAGTTAATGAGCAGTGTTGTGCAAGTTACCCTGGAAATCAGGCACATATAAATGTCAGGAAACATGATTCCTGGCTGCATGTCAATATCCATGGTTTAGGTTTATTTGACAAGTTGTAAGGAACACATTTAATTCCAACCTTTAGTGTAATCGTTTGTTTTACTCGCGTTTTCGCAGTTTCCCCTATTAAATCCAGTCATGCAGCAGGTTCTTTTGCCACTCAGTCCAGCTGAGAGAGCGCGTTCCGGCGGGAAAGTGACATCGATGCATGAGATGTTCAAGATGGCTGAGCTTGGTTTCCGGGTCATAGGATGGAGGACGGAGTAGCGAGGAAACGAGGAGGGATATTGAGAAGCACCCACAGAACCTCAAGATAGTTTAAACTGCATGTGGTCTGGGAGGCGCACATGGTTTGTGTTTATTGCATATTGTGTATTGTGTTGATGTAATGTAATGTGTTATTATTGGTCATTGGATTGTTGTATTTCTGTTGCGTCATTCAATTGCATACCAGTGGGCATTATCACGAGAAACTTAAGAAATGCATATTTGAAAATCATGTTTTTTTATTTCTTGTAGTTTTCAGGGTGTCTGCAGAGAGAGAGAGAGAGAGAGAGAGCAAGTAAAATAACAAAAGACATCTGTATGAAGCGTGGCCATTTTTTCGTCGGACCCATGCAGCTATACCCTGTTTCGGAATAAATCTATGGAAAAAAATAATTTCAATAAAATATTAAATGAAATGTTTTGTTTTTCAGTTTCACACTCATGGCACTCATGCAGGCTTTTTAAAACAAAGTTAACCTTGGCAGATATTTGATCAAGTGAAAACGCTGTCAGTGATTTTCAGGATAAGTAGTGAGAATTTAGTTTTATTATTATTATTCATTCATATTAACAATAAAATTAATTTGATGTGAAGTATGATTAATATTTGATCATTTAACTGCACACTATGAGCTTTAAAGGTCTAATTTTGACTGTTTATCATTGACTTTCTGATTCTTTGCTGGTGTCTGACCACCTGGAGGTAAGCATGCAAATGAATCATAATTTGGTGACATGTTTGGTTTATTTTCAGACTTAAGAAGTATGAAGAAGTCCAGACTTAAACATATCGTAACTAAGAAGCATAAACAATTATCTCCCTTTTGTTGTCCCTATTTGCTCTTATTTACTCAGATACAGTTCACTTACACCGGAACAATTAAGTTCCATAAAATTGTTTTGCATCACATCCGGCACTGGATACGAGTTACAAAAGATTAAGATGTTCACAAGGGGAAAATCAGAAAGCCACTGAAACTAGTGTAACTTGCAGGATCATCATAAACCCAGGTGTCCTTCCAAAGATGTGTATAAATCTTGTCACCGATCTCCAGTATGAGAATGACACCATTGCTGCCGTTACTATTGCTAACTGGGCGCGCAGAATGAACAGAGCACTGGCTTTGACCATTCTTCATGAGAGTGATCGCCATTGTGGTTCCACCATGACAATGACCGTAAAATCTGAAGTAATAGACTCCTCTTACTGGTGCTGTGAAAATACCTGTAATGCACAGAAAATGTCATCATATATGAACAGGTTTAAGAACGACATGCCGTTACTGTATTCCTGTAATGTTATTCTCTTTACAGTACTTACCAGTATTTGAGTCGTAGGCATTTCCAATATTACTAAAGACTTTTTTGTATTCCAGAGTTTTGTAATAACTAAAGGGCCCACTGTTTCCTGTTCCAGAATCCAGAAGTCCAGCTGAGAAAGCAACCTTTTTGCCTGGAAATAAGTAAATCGATTGTAAAATGTGTCATTTAAAACATTGAATGTCTATGGGAACAAAATGTGCCTTTTACTTGCCTTCATTCTCTTTTTGGAGAGATTCAATCTTAGATTGTGAATCTTGTACTAGGGTTTTCAAAGCTGTTCAGAAAACACATTAATATGATAATGTTAGAATGTATGAATTGTAAAGTTTCCTCATGATGTCATGTTCAATATAAGCTGCAGTAATTTCCACATGGTGACATTCAATTGACTTATTCCATTATTCAGTTATGAATGGCAAAAGCTGTTCTTCAGTTATTTTAATGTTTGTGTAATAAAATGTGTATTTTAAATCTGTGAAATGTCTATGGGAACTAAATGTGCCTTATACTTGCCTTGACTCTCTTTTTGGACAGTTTCAAGCTTGTTTTGTGAATCTCGTACTTCGGTTTTCAAAGCTGTACAGAATACACATTAATATGATAATGTTACAATGTTGCTAAACAATGAATTTAAAAATGTGTAATTTGTAATTTCTTTAAAAGAGTTCATCAATTTTCCACAATGACATGTACAATACAAATTCACCTTACCTTCATTCTCACTCAATACTTTGGTCAGTGTTTCTTCTAGTTTTTGTATCCTTCCATCCATGAGTTTTAGCTTCTCCAGCTCAGCAATGATGTTCGCAGTTGTTGACAATACATCTTGAGCAATGGAGCTCCCAGCACAGAGCAGCAGAACCAGCAGCAGAACGGCCATTGTCTTGATTTTCATTTATTTTCAGACACTCAAATTATTCCTGTGATTATTCCACAGTTCACATATGAATGGCAAAAGCGGTTCTTTAATACTTGCGAAAGTTTGTTAACATTTGTACTTTAGACTGTTGTCGGAAGGGTTTTGTTTATTTTATAGTCCACTAGGGCGAGTCAATATAGAATTGAGTACGTGGAAAGTACATTTTAGCATTATGTGTGTGTTGTGTGGTTCAGGTATACTTAAAGATGATTTTAGATGGCCTTAAAGATGGCCTTGTGGGGACATGTTTTGGTCCCCATGAGAAAATACTAATAAGTGATGTTTTTATTTTTGAAAATGGAAAAAATGAACAAAGTTTTCTGTGAAAACCCAATGTATGTGTGTGTGTATGTGTGTGTGTACCAGGGCTGTCCGAAGGCCCTGGGTGAGGGGCGCTACTCATGCGTCTCGTGACACGGACTCCTGTCTAATGTTTGTTTTGTTTGATTAGCAGAAAGTGTTTGTAGATTTTTTGTTCTGTTTTGTTTCGTTAATTTATTATGTGAGATGGCTAATCTGTGGGCAATTCTGGGCCTTTTGGTGTTCATTTCTCAACCAATAATGGCTATGTGGTCAACGCCGACTGGAGCAAGCATATCGCCAACTGTGAAAACCTGTAACGATGAAAATTTGATGCTTATAAAATATGCAGATGACATGGCAATGGTGGGATGTGTGAAGGATACCTATGGAGTCAAATTAATGCCTTAAAGTTTTGCACAAAAATAAAGTTTTGCAAAACACAAAAAAGAATTGAGCAATAAAAAAAATGTTTTGCAAACATAAGTAAAGAATTGCAAAGGAAAATTAAAGTATTGAGCGGAAAAAAATAAGTTTTGCAAACAAAAATAATAAATTGCAAAATAAAATAAAGTAGTGCAAAAATAAAAAATATAATTAAAGATCAAAATCTAAACAATGCAGATTCATTTCTATTTTTATAGTCATCTTTGTTCATATTTACCAAGGGTGCCAATAATTCTGACCACCACTGTATGTGTTAACTATGATCCTGATCCTTGTTATTTTCTTGTTTGACTAATGGCTGTTTAACATTACTGTAAAACTGAGAGAAAATGCCATTGCCACAGTCTAAGAATGATCCACATTCTATTATTTTTATTTTCTTGTTTGAATAGCTGTTTAACAAATGGAAGACATTTTTAAAAAACTTGATATTCACAATACAATCAGATCACTCTAATTTTTGCTTAAAGGGGGTGTATAATGCTATTTCATGCATTCTGACTTATTTGCACTGTTCGTAGCATTCTCAAGCTAAACATGGCCAAAGTTTCAAAACACGAGTTGGACGTATGACAGAGTATTTCTGTGCCAAATATACAACTTCTGGTTGTGGACATTTTCTTGAATTTTTTTCCAAGTATGGCCTGAATCACATCATAAAGGGCAGAATTTCTTGTATTATTCTTTAAATTTTACAGTCATTTATTACACTGCATTCATTCAACAACAATGGTTCATTTCATGCGTCATGCATCATTTCTATATCATTGCACTTGCTTTACACTTTCAAGTTTTGGTTTTTAATCCGATTAAGTGTTTACATGTCCTATTGAGCAGATTAGAAAAGGTTTAAACCACCCCTTACAATCAGAGTGAAATTTCAATCTGAGTTGGCCAATTCATTTTGAATGACATGGTTGCGCATGTGACTTAATTTGACTGTGCAACTAGTCCGATTACAAATGAATTATTAGGGTTCATGTAAATGTATAGTCTTTCTTCTATTACCAAATCATACACAATCACATCACATAGGCTGCTTGGCAACATTGATCTGTAAATGTATTAACTAACCCAGTTCCCTAAATGTATTAACTAAAGCAGTTCCCTGTTAGTAGCATTCTCATGCTAAACATGGCCAAAGTTGAACGTATGACGGAGTATTTCTGTGCCAAATATACAACTTCCTGCTTGGCAACATTGATCTGTAAATGTATTAACTAAAGCAGTTCGCTATAACAATTAGAATTTATAAAGTTTTATAGCAGAGAATGAAATGTTTATAAGTTCATGGATTTCAAGGTTATGGACCGAGCACATCTCCATGCCCCGGAGTAAAGGTGAGAAGTAGATTTAAAAATTAAACATGGTATTTTGGTGATTAGGACATACCTGCCACGTTCCAGCAATGTACTAAAACATTGTCACGACGAATATGGGAATCACAAAGTTACATCAATGGAACCTTATTTGGGACGTTGTTGCGACTAATGCTGAGTTCCAGATGAGGATGGATGTGGGAATATCCCAAATTAAATCTCGCACTTCAGACCTCAGTGCGTTCCAGTCACAATACATCACATTCACATGTTGACCACATGATGTCGCCATGACCCCATGAGAGTATATCGTGTTTTTGTGTCAATTATGGCAAAAGCTGATGAAAAGCAAAAAAAAAAAAAACGAACGTAATATTACATTAACTTAATATCTAATGTTAAGGTTTGTTTTTACATTCATATTCATTGGAAGCAGGATGCGCCGACATCTTGGAAGTGACGTCAAATGACGCGTCTCGTTGAGGTCAGGGTTGATCGATGTACCCCGAGTTCACACAACGAATATCCGACTTTGAGTGGCATTTCAGACATTATTTCCTAGAAGGAGGTGGGGAAAATCCAAAATCCGATATGAGCCGAGTGGGTTACGTTTTTACAACGTGCCGGTTTGATCATGTAATTATCACATTCCAGAGATGTACCACTATAACGTCGCCACGTTGAATATGAGAATCACAAAGTTACGTCGCCAGAACATTATTTGGGATGTCGCTGCGACTAATATCAAAGACTATAAAGCCGCCTTTCCACTGCACGTGACATTCGCATCCGACTGTCGCATAGCTGCAGTCGCACGGAACTTTGAAATTGGTAGTGAAGCAACCATTACCCTCGGCTTATTCCAACCCAGGTAAACTGAACGATTTTAATAAATGTAAGGCATGTATGAATATATCCATACAAAGCAAATTACCCTCAAAACATCTAAAATAAAAACATACTAGTAGATTTTATAGAGCTTATATGTAAAATTGATTTAATAATCATAAAATATCTTTCTTTTTTTTTACATAATCATTAATAACAACCATTTTAGAGAAATAATGTTTACAGAATAACGTTAAAGTGTTAAAATATTGGTAATTCTAACTTCACACTTATAGTTTTGATTAGAATACATCATATCCGGTCGGCTGGTCGCATACGGTCTATCCGCAAATATTTTAACGCATCCGAAGCTCAAATCAGATCCGAAATTTCCGCATTCGCAGATCGGAGCTCCACGCATGCCCCCGTACTACTCTCCATTGGAAATGAATTACTTGCAGTCCAACGGCTGTCGTTTGTCGTGTGCAGTGGAAAGGTGGCTTATGAACTTATGCGGCAGAGAAACAAGCGCGCCACCATCTTTATAATATTGTCTTTAAACTTTCTTTTTTGCAGGTGCTCCTATATTTCTATGGCATCACTGTCAAAGAATAATTAGCTGGTGAAGTGGATTTACTTGTTGTAGAGTTAATGAAAGTTATCATGAGCATTGTTATGATTAAAGCAGATGTCTTAACAAATGTCAGTAGAAACGAGCAGTTCATTCATAAATACATAATTGCTGTGGAAATACAAACCGGAAGTCAAAAGAAAACGAGCGCAGCGCTGAAAAGTGGCAGGGCTACATAAAGTAAATAGAGGGTATGCACGTGACGTCACCATCGACCGTTAGGACTGCGGTCACGCACGCTGAGTGGCAAAAGACTGAGCGGCAGCATTGGTTTTCAGCGTGAATGTCGTGAAAAACACACAAAACACATTCAAAACGGGAAAGAGCTTTGCGGCTGACTGTGCAAATAGATTTGACACAAACCCTGGTATATATTTAAAAACCAAAAAAAGCAACAGAAAAAGAAGCAAATGGATCACTGCAATTCACAGAAACAGCTGGACTCCAGCAGAGAAACACGGATTTGCAGTTATCATTTTGTGTTGAATTGTTAGATTTTGAGGTAAAATGCCGTATTGTATTGTTATATATTATGTTGACGACTCATCAATTAAATATTTTCCATCTTATATTATGCATTGGGTGTTTTTAAATAAACAACACTGTCAAAAACTATACTAAAAGTTTTAGGGCTGGACAATATGATGATATAACATTGATACAAGTGATTAAGCATATTTAAACCTACCGGTAGTTATATAAAATATTCACAGGCAGATTTGCTTTATGTAAGTTATTTCCCAGGCGTCAAATCAGGCACATAAATGTCAGAAAACACGACTCCTGGCTGCATGTCAATATCCATGGATTAGGTTTATTTGACAAGTTGTAAGAAACACTTTCGAGTCCAACCTTTAGGGTAAATCGTTAGTTTTGCTCGCGTTTTCGCCGTTTCTCCTATTAATCCAGTTACGCAGCCTGTTCTTTTGCCACTCAGTCTAGCTGAGGGAGCGCGTTTTCGGCGGGAAAGTGACGTCGATGCATACCCTCTATCCACAAGTTTCCTACGCCCCATGAGGCCTTGCGTCAAACGTGGGAGCGTCTTCCGGTTTAATGTAAACAAGCTGGACGTGACACTCATTCATTCAACAGTTGACAGTCATTCAAGATTTAACGATCCAAACTTGCGAACGTTTGTTATTTACTTAAAGATTTAAGATTCCGGCATCAATTGAACACTGTATTACAATAAAAAAAAATGTTACAGTAATTGTAATGTATTAATTTATGTCATGAGTGCACGTCAATAATGCTAAATCTAACTGATATTTATATTGACATAAAAAGAAAACACAGACCTATCCAGTTGCGCCTGCTTCCATTTATTTGCGATCACAAGAATTGGGGTTGAGGGGGGAGGGCCTTAGAAGTCCGTTTTCTATACATGCATATACATACACTAACATTTGTATAGCATTTATGTCAGGGGCGTAGGAGCGATTTTGAAACTGGGGGGGACAGTAAATGCCGGGGGGAGGGGGAGGGGGGAGGGGGGTTTATATATATATATATATATAATATATATAAATAATGCATATTATATAAGCACTTAAATGCTAATTTCTAATGACTTTTGGGAACGGATTGCAGTGTTTCCGCCAGGATTTTGTGAGACTGTGGTGGGTGGACAATCGGTGAGGCATTTCAGTAACGTTAGTTAGTGTTCTCCAAACTCCGATTTTAACGTTAGGTTTTGGAATAACTGACGACGTGCCGCTGAATTATTAGAAAAACAATGCATAGGCCTATCCGAGATTGTAATGCAGCCACGACCCGAAGCGGCCCGTCGTCAGGTAACTTATTCCTCCTCGGTCATCACACCACAAGATATTGTTCAGATGTTGTATTTCAAGACATTTTTTCAGGTTTTTGTTCTTAAAACGATATTGTATGTAAATGTATTTATTACACATCTCATCCCAGTCCTCCGTTGCTAATTCAGATCGTCATTTTAGAACTTCCGTTATTACATCACAACTGAGAAATGTCACAGTGCTTTTTAATTGCATAATTATTTTATTGATAAAGTTTCAGTGTATGTTTAAGTTAATGTGCGTCTGCACTATATGTGTGTGCGTTTGTATGTGATAAAGAGCGGGAGAATGAGAGTATGGGTTAGACAATAAAACATGGAAAAGGTTTTTCATTTTTATCCTCTTGTTTGTTATATTTATTTGCTTGATCAATTTCTTTGTGGGGTTTGGTTCTTTTGCGGTTTTTAGGCTCTAAGGACCTTTGAGATGACTGAAATCGTTTGGCGAAGTGATATGGAACTGTAATGCGGTCAAATAAATTCCTCAAGATTCCTGGAACTACTGCCTTGAACAGCTGTAGTATAAACAGGTAATATTGCAAAAGTGGTTTGATTTTCTTTTATAGGAGCCTTTAAATTGATTTACATGTATTCCTAGTAAAATCAGAGTTATGTACTTTTGCAAACTTTATGCACACAATGTAACACATGCAGTGCTATCTGTGCATTTATGAGGCACATGCAAATTCACATGCATGTTTCCAGTAGCATATGCAGAATACACCCATAGCTTTCAGACACACACTCACTCACTCAATCAATCAATAATTATTCACTCTTCTGTGGCTACCTGGAAAACAGACATTCACACAATCTTTTGCACACCCCTGCTTTTGTTAAGATGATATTTTGTCGTCTTGTTTTTTTTTCTTCTTTTTCTAATGTAAAAAACACCCTCTTTTATGTAGTTTACAAGTTTCTAATTATGTAAAAAAAAAAAAAAAAAAAAAAAAACATTTAACTAAACAGTTCAGTTTTTGTTCAATTTAAAACTGTGTGTAGTGTTAATAATAACTTTTCCATGTGCAATATATATAGTCACTAACATTTTCTTAATATGTTTTCTTCTCAGACCTGGGCGTGTTGACCAGTTTCATCAGACCTCTTTCCAGATCTATCCAAAGTTGGTGTAATGTAATCTTTTCTAAAGGTTAAAGGATTAGTTCACTTTCAAATAAATTTTTCCTAATAATTTACTCACCCCCATGTCATCCAAGATGTTCATGTCTGTCTTTCTTCAGTCAAAAAGAAATTAAGGTTTTTGATGAAAACATTCCAGGATTATTCTCCTTTATAGTGCACTTCACTGGTCTCCAAACGGTTGAAGGTCAAAATTACAGTTTCAGTGCAGCTTCAAAGGGCTTTAAATGATCCCAGACGAGGAATAAGGGTCTTATCTAGAGAAACAATTGGTCATTTTCTAAAAAAAATACAACTGTATATGCTTTATAAACACAAATGATCGCCTTCCAAGTTGTTTCGCCAAAACCGCACTTTCGTATTCTTCAAAAAGCTTACGCTGTATGTCCTACGCGTTCCCTATTCTACTTATGGCCGCGTTCGTTCCGTAAGTTAAATAAGGAAGGCGTAGGACATACAGCATAAGCTTGAAGAATACAAAAGTAAGCTTTGGGTGGAACCACTTGGAAGGCGATCATTTGTGTTTATAAAGCACATACATTTGCATTTTTCGAAAAAGACATATCGTTATGCTAGATAAGACCATTATTCCTCATCTGGTATTATTTAAAGCTCTTTGAAGCTGCACTGAAACTGTAATTTTGACCTTCAACCATTTGGAGGCCATTGAAGTCCACTATAAGGAGAATAATCCTGGAATGTTTTCATCAAAAACCTTAATTTCTTTTTGACTGAAGAAAGAAGGACATGGACATCTTTGATGACATGGGGGCGAGTAAATTATCAGGAAAATTTTACTTGAAAGTGAACTAATCCTTTAACTTACAGTTTCTCTAATCAGACTGTACAATTTACACTTTTCTCTTTGACATTGTTTTTCATTGTTTTATTGCAGTTTGCTTTCAAAAATAAATATTTTCATTATTTACTTACCCTGATGCCATCCAATGGTGTATATGACTTTCTTTATAAGAACACAAAAGCATATTTTTAATCTGGAGGAAATTCAAGCTTTGTAGGATGCATACAATGCAAGAAAATGGCTTCCACCATTGTGATTAAGGAAACAAATCAATAACTAAAACATTCTCAACTTTAAACTAGTGCTTCTCACCAGGGCTCTGATATTGATTCTAAGAATGTTTGTGTTCTGCTGAAGAAAGGCAATTGTGGGATAAAATGATGATTACATTTTCTTTAACAAATTCAAAAATATTTGTGTTGGTTAAAGCAAGTGCTATTTTCCCTTTTCTTAAAGGGTTAGTTCCCCCCAAAATAAAATTTCTGTCATTAATTACACACCCTCATGTCGTTCCACACCCGTAAGACCTTTGTTGAACACAAATTATAATCTTTTTAATGATATAATGCTGTCAGATTTCCATCCATTGACTGCCTTTGTAACTACCACTTTGACGCGTCAAAAACTTTATAAAGAGATTGGAAAACTAATCCTTGTGAGCATACTAATCACTTGTTATGATGAAAAGAATTAATTTAGGCTTTTACTTGCACGTAAACATTGATCAGAGAACATATAAGCAGAAGCTCAACCTAACCTGCTTTGAGAATAAACCTCATTGGTTACTTAGCACGTTTGAGCTTCCGGAAGAGGTTTGTTCTTGTGCATTATACAAGTTATGTTTTGCTTCTGCTTATGTTTGCTGATCAATGTTTACATGCGAGTAAAAGCCTAAATTAAATATTTTCATCATAACAAGCAATCAAGTCTCTTCAGAAAATTTGGTCTAAACTGCTCGATTCATATGGTGTAGTTGTCCTATCTCTTTATGAAGGTTTTGAAGCATCAAAGTGGTAGATAAAAAGGCAGTCAATGGATGGAAATCTGACAGCTTCTGTAATCAAAAAGATCTTTGAGGGTGATGAGGGTGAGTACTTAATGACAGAATTTTAATTTTGGGGTGAACTAACCCTTTAACTTATTGTTTGTATTTATGTTTATAATCAGTTTGGGTCAGTTTCAGTCAATTTGTCAATGCCTATTTTTTGCATGTTTTAATAAATAGCAAATGATGCACCATAATCTATTTCTTCTTTATTTATTTTCTCTTCATCTAGTGAAAATAGTAGTTTGACATTGCATTATATACTAGATATACTAGAGATGTGTTAATTATGTATTATGTATTGTTTTAATTTTTCTGTATCGTAGAATTATAGCTGTAACCATTGCTGCAAGTACAATGTAAAACAGTGTTGAAACCGTAAAATTACGGTAAATGGCTGGAACCACAGCTGCCAGTATTTTACTGTGAAATTACAGCACGGCTGTAAAATGGAAAAACGGTGTTGAAACCGTAAAATGGAAAAACGGTATTATAACCGTAAAATGGAAAAACAGTATTAAAACCGTAAAACGGAAAAACAGTGTTGAACCGTAAAATGGAAAAACGGTGTTGAAACCGTAAAATGGAAAAACGGTATTATAACCGTAAAATGGAAAAACAGTATTAAAACCGTAAAACGGAAAAACAGTGTTGAACCGTAAAATGGAAAAACGGTGTTGAAACCGTAAAATGGAAAAACGGCGTTGAAACCGTAAAATTACGGTAAAGTGCTGGAACCACAGCTGCCAGTATTTTACCGTAAATTTACGGGTACATTTTTTACAGTGTACTGGTGGGTTTAGTTGAATTTGAGTAATAGGATATGCAACCATTTACATCTGGAGATAGTTATTTGTGCTCGCCAAAATCATAAAAATTATCATTACAAGACACTTACAGTATCTCCTGTAATCCAAGACAGATTTTCGAGTTGTTAGGCTTTAGAGCATTTATTTTAACAAATGACATGGAAAACATAATTCATTTCATCCACATATCCTTATGCACAATGCACAACAACAATTTAGCTTAAACCGTGAGAATCAAGCAAACCTCACGGCCGTCAGGGCCTTAAAGTGACAGGCACTGAATTCGACTTGCACATCACCAATGCAGTAATGACATGACAGAGTAGTCTTTACCGTTTAAACTTTATAAATAGTAATAGTTTAGCTCAAAGGTCAGATGTGGCCTTTGATTAAGCTTTAATTTTGTGTAATTAATTGTAAATAATACGTTCTTTGTTGTGCATTGTGCTTTAAATATGGATGACTTTATCAAGGTTTTCACCAGCTCACACAAAAATCGGCACATTCAGTTGTTTTAACACCAATATACAGATGGGCAAACAAATTGTAATTCATTGTTCCATGAATAAATAGTATTTAGCTGAGAACTTGGATTTTGGATATTAACAGCTATAGAAATAGATGGCCAAAGATATTATGTTTGAGTTGTTATTGTGAAAAACAAAAAGTCTTGAAGGTGTATTTTTATGTTTGAGATGTTTGTTTATTTATATTTGATTTTATTCAAATAAAAAGAAATTTGATGTAAGAGTACGGCCTTTGTCCTTCAATTTATGAGTAGGTGTTCGATGCATGATTTTATGATGCCACCCTTGAATTAATCAGTGCTCCACTAAGGCCACCCCTGTTAAAAAAGTCTAGAATCGCCACTGGGGGGGACGGGGGTTTCGTACATATAATACGCCATAAAGTGTGTATCATATGCACGCGAAAAACTGCGTACCATAAGCACGCCAAAATTCATTTTGGCGTATATTCTACGAGATTACACACTCGTACTATTATACGCATTTTCGTGTGATCGGGCTCAATATAAATGTAATAATAATAATAATAATAGTAATTTAATGAATGAAAATGAATCAGTGTCATTCAGGCAGGCTCTTGAAGCGAGTCATTGACGCCAGAGGAAGAGGCATAGAGGGCGCTTTAGTGTCTGTGTGTATGACGAGAAACACTGGAAATTAAATTTAGCAGTTTTACATATTAAATAACAAGTTGTTATTTTAACATAACATTTATGTTATTTTTAATAAAAAAATTAATCTTCCATAAAAAATTGGCTTGTATTAGCTTCTCCAGCTCAGCAATGATGTTCGCAGTTGATGACAATACATCTTGAGCAATGGAGCTCCCAGCACAGAGCAGCAGAACCAGCAGCAGAACGGACATTGTCTTGATTTTCAATTATTTTCAGACACTCAAATTATTATTCCACAGTTCACCTTTGAATGGCAAAAGCTGTTCTTCAATACTTGCGAAAGTTTGTTAACATTTGTACTTTAGACTGTTGTCGGAAGGGTTTTGTTTATTTTATAGTCCACTAGGGCGAGTCAATATAGAATTGAGTACGTGGAAAGTACATTTTAGCATTATGTGTGTGTGTTGTGTGGTTCAGGTATATTTAAAGATGATTTTAGATGGCCTTAAAGATGGCCTTGTGGGGACATGTTTTGGTCCCCATGAGAAAATACTAATAAGTGATGTTTTTATTTTTGAAAATGGAAAAAATGAACAAAGTTTTCTGTGAAAACCCAACGTGTGTGTGTGTGTTTGTACACAGCAAAATCCCCAGAGTTAAATCATCTCTGCTCAGATTACATATGGTCCCTCTCTACTTAGTGTTAAAGTAATACTGAAGCAGAGTTAAAGTTAATGAGCAGTGTTGTGCAAGTTACCCTGGAAATCAGGCACATATAAATGTCAGGAAACATGATTCCTGGCTGCATGTCAATATCCATGGTTTAGGTTTATTTGACAAGTTGTAAGGAACACATTTAATTCCAACCTTTAGTGTAATCGTTTGTTTTACTCGCGTTTTCGCAGTTTCCCCTATTAAATCCAGTCATGCAGCAGGTTCTTTTGCCACTCAGTCCAGCTGAGAGAGCGCGTTCCGGCGGGAAAGTGACATCGATGCATGAGATGTTCAAGATGGCTGAGCTTGGTTTCCGGGTCATAGGATGGAGGACGGAGTAGCGAGGAAACGAGGAGGGATATTGAGAAGCACCCACAGAACCTCAAGATAGTTTAAACTGCATGTGGTCTGGGAGGCGCACATGGTTTGTGTTTATTGCATATTGTGTATTGTGTTGATGTAATGTAATGTGTTATTATTGGTCATTGGATTGTTGTATTTCTGTTGCGTCATTCAATTGCATACCAGTGGGCATTATCACGAGAAACTTAAGAAATGCATATTTGAAAATCATGTTTTTTTATTTCTTGTAGTTTTCAGGGTGTCTGCAGAGAGAGAGAGAGAGAGAGAGAGAGAGAGCAAGTAAAATAACAAAAGACATCTGTATGAAGCGTGGCCATTTTTTCGTCGGACCCATGCAGCTATACCCTGTTTCGGAATAAATCTATGGAAAAAAATAATTTCAATAAAATATTAAATGAAATGTTTTGTTTTTCAGTTTCACACTCATGGCACTCATGCAGGCTTTTTAAAACAAAGTTAACCTTGGCAGATATTTGATCAAGTGAAAACGCTGTCAGTGATTTTCAGGATAAGTAGTGAGAATTTAGTTTTTTTTTATTATTATTATTCATTCATATTAACAATAAAATTAATTTGATGTGAAGTATGATTAATATTTGATCATTTAACTGCACACTATGAGCTTTAAAGGTCTAATTTTGACTGTTTATCATTGACTTTCTGATTCTTTGCTGGTGTCTGACCACCTGGAGGTAAGCATGCAAATGAATCATAATTTGGTGACATGTTTGGTTTATTTTCAGACTTAAGAAGTATGAAGAAGTCCAGACTTAAACATATCGTAACTAAGAAGCATAAACAATTATCTCCCTTTTGTTGTCCCTATTTGCTCTTATTTACTCAGATACAGTTCACTTACACCGGAACAATTAAGTTCCATAAAATTGTTTTGCATCACATCCGGCACTGGATACGAGTTACAAAAGATTAAGATGTTCACAAGGGGAAAATCAGAAAGCCACTGAAACTAGTGTAACTTGCAGGATCATCATAAACCCAGGTGTCCTTCCAAAGATGTGTATAAATCTTGTCACCGATCTCCAGTATGAGAATGACACCATTGCTGCCGTTACTATTGCTAACTGGGCGCGCAGAATGAACAGAGCACTGGCTTTGACCATTCTTCATGAGAGTGATCGCCATTGTGGTTCCACCATGACAATGACCGTAAAATCTGAAGTAATAGACTCCTCTTACTGGTGCTGTGAAAATACCTGTAATGCACAGAAAATGTCATCATATATGAACAGGTTTAAGAACGACATGCCGTTACTGTATTCCTGTAATGTTATTCTCTTTACAGTACTTACCAGTATTTGAGTCGTAGGCATTTCCAATATTACTAAAGACTTTTTTGTATTCCAGAGTTTTGTAATAACTAAAGGGCCCACTGTTTCCTGTTCCAGAATCCAGAAGTCCAGCTGAGAAAGCAACCTTTTTGCCTGGAAATAAGTAAATCGATTGTAAAATGTGTCATTTAAAACATTGAATGTCTATGGGAACAAAATGTGCCTTTTACTTGCCTTCATTCTCTTTTTGGAGAGATTCAATCTTAGATTGTGAATCTTGTACTAGGGTTTTCAAAGCTGTTCAGAAAACACATTAATATGATAATGTTAGAATGTATGAATTGTAAAGTTTCCTCATGATGTCATGTTCAATATAAGCTGCAGTAATTTCCACATGGTGACATTCAATTGACTTATTCCATTATTCAGTTATGAATGGCAAAAGCTGTTCTTCAGTTATTTTAATGTTTGTGTAATAAAATGTGTATTTTAAATCTGTGAAATGTCTATGGGAACTAAATGTGCCTTATACTTGCCTTGACTCTCTTTTTGGACAGTTTCAAGCTTGTTTTGTGAATCTCGTACTTCGGTTTTCAAAGCTGTACAGAATACACATTAATATGATAATGTTACAATGTTGCTAAACAATGAATTTAAAAATGTGTAATTTGTAATTTCTTTAAAAGAGTTCATCAATTTTCCACAATGACATGTACAATACAAATTCACCTTACCTTCATTCTCACTCAATACTTTGGTCAGTGTTTCTTCTAGTTTTTGTATCCTTCCATCCATGAGTTTTAGCTTCTCCAGCTCAGCAATGATGTTCACAGTTGTTGACAATACATCTTGAGCAATGGAGCTCCCAGCACAGAGCAGCAGAACCAGCAGCAGAACAGCCATTGTCTTGATTTTCATTTATTTTCAGACACTCAAATTATTCCTGTGATTATTCCACAGTTCACATATGAATGGCAAAAGCGGTTCTTTAATACTTGCGAAAGTTTGTTAACATTTGTACTTTAGACTGTTGTCGGAAGGGTTTTGTTTATTTTATAGTCCACTAGGGCGAGTCAATATAGAATTGAGTACGTGGAAAGTACATTTTAGCATTATGTGTGTGTGTTGTGTGGTTCAGGTATACTTAAAGATGATTTTAGATGGCCTTAAAGATGGCCTTGTGGGGACATGTTTTGGTCCCCATGAGAAAATACTAATAAGTGATGTTTTTATTTTTGAAAATGGAAAAAATGAACAAAGTTTTCTGTGAAAACCCAATGTATGTGTGTGTGTATGTGTGTGTGTACCAGGGCTGTCCGAAGGCCCTGGGTGAGGGGCGCTACTCATGCGTCTCGTGACACGGACTCCTGTCTAATGTTTGTTTTGTTTGATTAGCAGAAAGTGTTTGTAGATTTTTTGTTCTGTTTTGTTTCGTTAATTTATTATGTGAGATGGCTAATCTGTGGGCAATTCTGGGCCTTTTGGTGTTCATTTCTCAACCAATAATGGCTATGTGGTCAACGCCGACTGGAGCAAGCATATCGCCAACTGTGAAAACCTGTAACGATGAAAATTTGATGCTTATAAAATATGCAGATGACATGGCAATGGTGGGATGTGTGAAGGATACCTATGGAGTCAAATTAATGCCTTAAAGTTTTGCACAAAAATAAAGTTTTGCAAAACACAAAAAAGAATTGAGCAATAAATAAATGTTTTGCAAACATAAGTAAAGAATTGCAAAGGAAAATTAAAGTATTGAGCGGAAAAAAATAAGTTTTGCAAACAAAAATAATAAATTGCAAAATAAAATAAAGTAGTGCAAAAATAAAAAATATAATTAAAGATCAAAATCTAAACAATGCAGATTCATTTTTATAGTCATCTTTGTTCATATTTACCAAGGGTGCCAATAATTCTGACCACCACTGTATGTGTTAACTATGATCCTGATCCTTGTTATTTTCTTGTTTGACTAACGGCTGTTTAACATTACTGTAAAACTGAGAGAAAATGCCATTGCCACAGTCTAAGAATGATCCACATTCTATTATTTTTATTTTCTTGTTTGAATAGCTGTTTAACAAATGGAAGACATTTTTAAAAAACTTGATATTCACAATACAATCAGATCACTCTAATTTTTGCTTAAAGGGGGTGTATAATGCTATTTCATGCATTCTGACTTATTTGCACTGTTCGTAGCATTCTCAAGCTAAACATGGCCAAAGTTTCAAAACACGAGTTGGACGTATGACAGAGTATTTCTGTGCCAAATATATATATTATTATATATTTATAATATATAATATATATATTTTCTTGAATTTTTTTCCAAGTATGGCCTGAATCACATCATAAAGGGCAGAATTTCTTGTATTATTCTTTAAATTTTACAGTCATTTATTACACTGCATTCATTCAACAACAATGGTTCATTTCATGCGTCATGCATCATTTCTATATCATTGCACTTACAATCAGAGTGAAATTTCAATCTGAGTTGGCCAATTCATTTTGAATGATATGGTTGCGCATGTGACTTAATTTGACTGTGCAACTAGTCCGATTACAAATGAATTATTAGGGTTCATGTAAATGTATAGTCTTTCTTCTATTACCAAATCATACACAATCACATCACATAGGCTGCTTGGCAACATTGATCTGTAAATGTATTAACTAACCCAGTTCCCTAAATGTATTAACTAAAGCAGTTCCCTGTTAGTAGCATTCTCATGCTAAACATGGCCAAAGTTGAACGTATGACGGAGTATTTCTGTGCCAAATATACAACTTCCTGCTTGGCAATATTGATCTGTAAATGTATTAACTAAAGCAGTTCACTATAACAATTAGAATTTATAAAGTTTTATAGCAGAGAATGAAATGTTTATAAGTTCATGGATTTCAAGGTTATGGACCGAGCACATCTCCATGCCCCGGAGTAAAGGTGAGAAGTAGATTTAAAAATTAAACATGGTATTTTGGTGATTAGGACATACCTGCCACGTTCCAGCAATGTACTAAAACATTGTCACGACGAATATGGGAATCACAAAGTTACGTCAATGGAACCTTATTTGGGACGTTGTTGCGACTAATGCTGAGTTCCAGACGAGGATGGATGTGGGAATATCCCAAATTAAATCTCGCACTTCAGACCTCAGTGCGTTCCAGTCACAATACATCACATTCACATGTTGACCACATGATGTCGCCATGACCCCATGAGAGTATATCGTGTTTTTGTGTCAATTATGGCAAAAGCTGATGAAAAGCAAAAAAAAAAAAAAAACGAACGTAAGATTACATTAACTTAATATCTAATGTTAAGGTTTGTTTTTACATTCATATTCATTGGAAGCAGGATGCGCCGACATCTTGGAAGTGACGTCAAATGACGCGTCTCGTTGAGGTCAGGGTTGATCGATGTACCCCGAGTTCACACAACGAATATCCGACTTTGAGTGGCATTTCAGACGTTATTTCCTAGAAGGAGGTGGGGAAAATCCAAAATCCGATATGAGCCGAGTGGGTTACGTTTTTACAACGTGCCGGTTTGATCATGTAATTATCACATTCCAGAGATGTACCACTATAACGTCGCCACGTTGAATATGAGAATCACAAAGTTACGTCGCCAGAACATTATTTGGGATGTCGCTGCGACTAATATCAAAGACTATAAAGCCGCCTTTCCACTGCACGTGACATTCGCATCCGACTGTCGCATAGCTGCAGTCGCACGGAACTTTGAAATTGGTAGTGAAGCAACCATTACCCTCGGCTTATTCCAACCCAGGTAAACTGAACGATTTTAATAAATGTAAGGCATGTATGAATATATCCATACAAAGCAAATTACCCTCAAAACATCTAAAATAAAAACATACTAGTAGATTTTATAGAGCTTATATGTAAAATTGATTTAATAATCATAAAATATCTTTCTTTTTTTTACATAATCATTAATAACAACCATTTTAGAGAAATAATGTTTACAGAATAACGTTAAAGTGTTAAAATATTGGTAATTCTAACTTCACACTTATAGTTTTGATTAGAATACATCATATCCGGTCGGCTGGTCGCATACGGTCTATCCGCAAATATTTTAACGCATCCGAAGCTCAAATCAGATCCGAAATTTCCGCATTCGCAGATCGGAGCTCCACGCATGCCCCCGTACTACTCTCCATTGGAAATGAATTACTTGCAGTCCAACGGCTGTCGTTTGTCGTGTGCAGTGGAAAGGTGGCTTATGAACTTATGCGGCAGAGAAACAAACGCGCCACCATCTTTATAATATTGTCTTTAAACTTTCTTTTTTGCAGGTGCTCCTATATTTCTATGGCATCACTGTCAAAGAATAATTAGCTGGTGAAGTGGATTTACTTGTTGTAGAGTTAATGAAAGTTATCATGAGCATTGTTATGATTAAAGCAGATGTCTTAACAAATGTCAGTAGAAACGAGCAGTTCATTCATAAATACATAATTGCTGTGGAAATACAAACCGGAAGTCAAAAGAAAACGAGCGCAGCGCTGAAAAGTGGCAGGGCTACATAAAGTAAATAGAGGGTATGCACGTGACGTCACCATCGACCGTTAGGACTGCGGTCACGCACGCTGAGTGGCAAAAGACTGAGCGGCAGCATTGGTTTTCAGCGTGAATGTCGTGAAAAACACACAAAACACATTCAAAACGGGAAAGAGCTTTGCGGCTGACTGTGCAAATAGATTTGACACAAACCCTGGTATATATTTAAAAACCAAAAAAAGCAACAGAAAAAGAAGCAAATGGATCACTGCAATTCACAGAAACAGCTGGACTCCAGCAGAGAAACACGGATTTGCAGTTATCATTTTGTGTTGAATTGTTAGATTTTGAGGTAAAATGCCGTATTGTATTGTTATATATTATGTTGACGACTCATCAATTAAATATTTTCCATCTTATATTATGCATTGGGTGTTTTTAAATAAACAACACTGTCAAAAACTATACTAAAAGTTTTAGGGCTGGACAATATGATGATATAACATTGATACAAGTGATTAAGCATATTTAAACCTACCGGTAGTTATATAAAATATTCACAGGCAGATTTGCTTTATGTAAGTTATTTCCCAGGCGTCAAATCAGGCACATAAATGTCAGGAAACACGACTCCTGGCTGCATGTCAATATCCATGGATTAGGTTTATTTGACAAGTTGTAAGAAACACTTTCGAGTCCAACCTTTAGGGTAAATCGTTAGTTTTGCTCGCGTTTTCGCCGTTTCTCCTATTAATCCAGTTACGCAGCCTGTTCTTTTGCCACTCAGTCTAGCTGAGGGAGCGCGTTTTCGGCGGGAAAGTGACGTCGATGCATACCCTCTATCCACAAGTTTCCTACGCCCCATGAGGCCTTGCGTCAAACGTGGGAGCGTCTTCCGGTTTAATGTAAACAAGCTGGACGTGACACTCATTCATTCAACAGTTGACAGTCATTCAAGATTTAACGATCCAAACTTGCGAACGTTTGTTATTTACTTAAAGATTTAAGATTCCGGCATCAATTGAACACTGTATTACAATAAAAAAAAATGTTACAGTAATTGTAATGTATTAATTTATGTCATGAGTGCACGTCAATAATGCTAAATCTAACTGATATTTATATTGACATAAAAAGAAAACACAGACCTATCCAGTTGCGCCTGCTTCCATTTATTTGCGATCACAAGAATTGGGGTTGAGGGGGGAGGGCCTTAGAAGTCCGTTTTCTATACATGCATATACATACACTAACATTTGTATAGCATTTATGTCAGGGGCGTAGGAGCGATTTTGAAACTGGGGGGGACAGTAAATGCCGGGGGGAGGGGGAGGGGGAGGGGGGTTTATATATATATATATATATAATATATATAAATAATGCATATTATATAAGCACTTAAATGCTAATTTCTAATGACTTTTGGGAACGGATTGCAGTGTTTCCGCCAGGATTTTGTGAGACTGTGGTGGGTGGACAATCGGTGAGGCATTTCAGTAACGTTAGTTAGTGTTCTCCAAACTCCGATTTTAACGTTAGGTTTTGGAATAACTGACGACGTGCCGCTGAATTATTAGAAAAACAATGCATAGGCCTATCCGAGATTGTAATGCAGCCACGACCCGAAGCGGCCCGTCGTCAGGTAACTTATTCCTCCTCGGTCATCACACCACAAGATATTGTTCAGATGTTGTATTTCAAGACATTTTTTCAGGTTTTTGTTCTTAAAACGATATTGTATGTAAATGTATTTATTACACATCTCATCCCAGTCCTCCGTTGCTAATTCAGATCGTCATTTTAGAACTTCCGTTATTACATCACAACTGAGAAATGTCACAGTGCTTTTTAATTGCATAATTATTTTATTGATAAAGTTTCAGTGTATGTTTAAGTTAATGTGCGTCTGCACTATATGTGTGTGCGTTTGTATGTGATAAAGAGCGGGAGAATGAGAGTATGGGTTAGACAATAAAACATGGAAAAGGTTTTTCATTTTTATCCTCTTGTTTGTTATATTTATTTGCTTGATCAATTTCTTTGTGGGGTTTGGTTCTTTTGCGGTTTTTAGGCTCTAAGGACCTTTGAGATGACTGAAATCGTTTGGCGAAGTGATATGGAACTGTAATGCGGTCAAATAAATTCCTCAAGATTCCTGGAACTACTGCCTTGAACAGCTGTAGTATAAACAGGTAATATTGCAAAAGTGGTTTGATTTTCTTTTATAGGAGCCTTTAAATTGATTTACATGTATTCCTAGTAAAATCAGAGTTATGTACTTTTGCAAACTTTATGCACACAATGTAACACATGCAGTGCTATCTGTGCATTTATGAGGCACATGCAAATTCACATGCATGTTTCCAGTAGCATATGCAGAATACACCCATAGCTTTCAGACACACACTCACTCACTCACTCAATCAATCAATAATTATTCACTCTTCTGTGGCTACCTGGAAAACAGACATTCACACAATCTTTTGCACACCCCTGCTTTTGTTAAGATGATATTTTGTCGTCTTGTTTTTTTTTTTTCTTTTTCTAATGTAAAAAACACCCTCTTTTATGTAGTTTACAAGTTTCTAATTATGTAAAAAAAAAAAAAAACATTCAACTAAACAGTTCAGTTTTTGTTCAATTTAAAACTGTGTGTAGTGTTAATAATAACTTTTCCATGTGCAATATATATAGTCACTAACATTTTCTTAATATGTTTTCTTCTCAGACCTGGGCGTGTTGACCAGTTTCATCAGACCTCTTTCCAGATCTATCCAAAGTTGGTGTAATGTAATCTTTTCTAAAGGTTAAAGGATTAGTTCACTTTCAAATAAATTTTTCCTAATAATTGACTCACCCCCATGTCATCCAAGATGTTCATGTCTGTCTTTCTTCAGTCAAAAAGAAATTAAGGTTTTTGATGAAAACATTCCAGGATTATTCTCCTTATAGTGCACTTCACTGGTCTCCAAACGGTTGAAGGTCAAAATTACAGTTTCAGTGCAGCTTCAAAGGGCTTTAAATGATCCCAGACGAGGAATAAGGGTCTTATCTAGAGAAACAATTGGTCATTTTCTAAAAAAAATACAACTGTATATGCTTTATAAACACAAATGATCGCCTTCCAAGTTGTTCCGCCAAAACCGCACTTTCGTATTCTTCTAAAAGCTTACGCTGTATGTCCTACGCGTTCCCTATTCTACTTATGGCCGCGTTCGTTCCGTAAGTTAAATAAGGAAGGCGTAGGACATACAGCATAAGCTTGAAGAATACAAAAGTGCGCTTTGGGTGGAACCACTTGGAAGGCGATCATTTGTGTTTATAAAGCACATACATTTGCATTTTTCGAAAAAGACATATCGTTATGCTAGATAAGACCATTATTCCTCATCTGGTATTATTTAAAACTCTTTGAAGCTGCACTGAAACTGTAATTTTGACCTTCAACCATTTGGAGGCCATTGAAGTCCACTATAAGGAGAACAATCCTGGAATGTTTTCATCAAAAACCTTAATTTCTTTTTGACTGAAGAAAGAAGGACATGGACATCTTTGATGACATGGGGGCGAGTAAATTATCAGGAAAATTTTACTTGAAAGTGAACTAATCCTTTAACTTACAGTTTCTCTAATCAGACTGTACAATTTACACTTTTCTCTTTGACATTGTTTTTCATTGTTTTATTGCAGTTTGCTTTCAAAAATAAATATTTTCATTATTTACTTACCCTGATGCCATCCAATGGTGTATATGACTTTCTTTATAAGAACACAAAAGCATATTTTTAATCTGGAGGAAATTCAAGCTTTGTAGGATGCATACAATGCAAGAAAATGGCTTCCACCATTGTGATTAAGGAAACAAATCAATAACTAAAACATTCTCAACTTTAAACTAGTGCTTCTCACCAGGGCTCTGATATTGATTCTAAGAATGTTTGTGTTCTGCTGAAGAAAGGCAATTGTGGGATAAAATGATGATTACATTTTCTTTAACAAATTCAAAAATATTTGTGTTGGTTAAAGCAAGTGCTATTTTCCCTTTTCTTAAAGGGTTAGTTCCCCCCAAAATAAAATTTCTGTCATTAATTACACACCCTCATGTCGTTCCACACCCGTAAGACCTTTGTTGAACACAAATTATAATCTTTTTAATGATATAATGCTGTCAGATTTCCATCCATTGACTGCCTTTGTAACTACCACTTTGACGCGTCAAAAACTTTATAAAGAGATTGGAAAACTAATCCTTGTGAGCATACTAATCACTTGTTATGATGAAAAGAATTAATTTAGGCTTTTACTTGCACGTAAACATTGATCAGAGAACATATAAGCAGAAGCTCAACCTAACCTGCTTTGAGAATAAACCTCATTGGTTACTCAGCACGTTTGAGCTTCCGGAAGAGGTTTGTTCTTGTGCATTATACAAGTTATGTTTTGCTTCTGCTTATGTTTGCTGATCAATGTTTACATGCGAGTAAAAGCCTAAATTAAATATTTTCATCATAACAAGCAATCAAGTCTCTTCAGAAAATTTGGTCTAAACTGCTCGATTCATATGGTGTAGTTGTCCTATGTCTTTATGAAGGTTTTGAAGCATCAAAGTGGTAGATAAAAAGGCAGTCAATGGATGGAAATCTGACAGCTTCTGTAATCAAAAAGATCTTAATTTGTGTTCGGAAGATGAACAACATGAGGGTGAGTACTTAATGACAGAATTTTAATTTTGGGGTGAACTAACCCTTTAACTTATTGTTTGTATTTATGTTGATAATCAGTTTGGGTCAGTTTCAGTCAATTTGTCAATGCCTATTTTTTGCATGTTTTAATAAATAGCAAATGATGCACCATAATCTATTTCTTCTTTATTTATTTTCTCTTCATCTAGTGAAAAATAGTTTGACATTGCATTATATACTAGATATACTAGAGATGTGTTAATTATGTATTATGTATTGTTTTAATTTTTCTGTATCGTAGAATTATAGCTGTAACCATTGCTGCAAGTACAATGTAAAACAGTGTTGAAACCGTAAAATTACGGTAAATGGCTGGAACCACAGCTGCCAGTATTTTACTGTGAAATTACAGCACGGCTGTAAAATGGAAAAACGGTGTTGAAACCGTAAAATGGAAAAACGGTATTATAACCGTAAAATGGAAAAACAGTATTAAAACCGTAAAACGGAAAAACAGTGTTGAACCGTAAAATGGAAAAACGGTGTTGAAACCGTAAAATGGAAAACGGCGTTGAAACCGTAAAATTACGGTAAAGTGCTGGAACCACAGCTGCCAGTATTTTACCGTAAATTTACGGGTACATTTTTTAAAGTGTACTGGTGGGTTTAGTTGAATTTGAGTAATAGGATATGCAACCATTTACATCTGGAGATAGTTATTTGTGCTCGCCAAAATCATAAAAATTATCATTACAAGACACTTACAGTATCTCCTGTAATCCAAGACAGATTTTCGAGTTGTTAGGCTTTAGAGCATTTATTTTAACAAATGACATGGAAAACATAATTCATTTCATCCACATATCCTTATGCACAATGCACAACAACAATTTAGCTTAAACCGTGAGAATCAAGCAAACCTCACGGCCGTCAGGGCCTTAAAGTGACAGGCACTGAATTCGACTTGCACATCACCAATGCAGTAATGACATGACAGAGTAGTCTTTACCGTTTAAACTTTATAAATAGTAATAGTTTAGCTCAAAGGTCAGATGTGGCCTTTGATTAAGCTTTAATTTTGTGTAATTAATTGTAAATAATACGTTCTTTGTTGTGCATTGTGCTTTAAATATGGATGACTTTATCAAGGTTTTCACCAGCTCACACAAAAATCGGCACATTCAGTTGTTTTAACACCAATATACAGATGGGCAAACAAATTGTAATTCATTGTTCCATGAATAAATAGTATTTAGCTGAGAACTTGGATTTTGGATATTAACAGCTATAGAAATAGATGGCCAAAGATATTATGTTTGAGTTGTTATTGTGAAAAACAAAAAGTCTTGAAGGTGTATTTTTATGTTTGAGATGTTTGTTTATTTATATTTGATTTTATTCAAATAAAAAGAAATTTGATGTAAGAGTACGGCCTTTGTCCTTCAATTTATGAGTAGGTGTTCGATGCATGATTTTATGATGCCACCCTTGAATTAATCAGTGCTCCACTAAGGCCACCCCTGTTAAAAAAGTCTAGAATCGCCACTGGGGGACGGGGGTTTCGTACATATAATACGCCATAAAGTGTGTATCATATGCACGCGAAAAACTGCGTACCATAAGCACGCCAAAATTCATTTTGGCGTATATTCTACGAGATTACACACTCGTACTATTATACGCATTTTCGTGTGATCGGGCTCAATATAAATGTAATAATAATAATAATAATAATAATAATAGTAATTTAATGAATGAAAATGAATCAGTGTCATTCAGGCAGGCTCTTGAAGCGAGTCATTGACGCCAGAGGAAGAGGCATAGAGGGCGCTTTAGTGTCTGTGTGTATGACGAGAAACACTGGAAATTAAATTTAGCAGTTTTACATATTAAATAACAAGTTGTTATTTTAACATAACATTTATGTTATTTTTAATAAAAAAATTAATCTTCCATAAAAAATTGGCTTGTATTAGCTTCTCCAGCTCAGCAATGATGTTCGCAGTTGATGACAATACATCTTGAGCAATGGAGCTCCCAGCACAGAGCAGCAGAACCAGCAGCAGAACGGACATTGTCTTGATTTTCAATTATTTTCAGACACTCAAATTATTATTCCACAGTTCACCTTTGAATGGCAAAAGCTGTTCTTCAATACTTGCGAAAGTTTGTTAACATTTGTACTTTAGACTGTTGTCGGAAGGGTTTTGTTTATTTTATAGTCCACTAGGGCGAGTCAATATAGAATTGAGTACGTGGAAAGTACATTTTAGCATTATGTGTGTGTGTTGTGTGGTTCAGGTATATTTAAAGATGATTTTAGATGGCCTTAAAGATGGCCTTGTGGGGACATGTTTTGGTCCCCATGAGAAAATACTAATAAGTGATGTTTTTATTTTTGAAAATGGAAAAAATGAACAAAGTTTTCTGTGAAAACCCAACGTGTGTGTGTGTGTGTGTACACAGCAAAATCCCCAGAGTTAAATCATCTCTGCTCAGATTACATATGGTCCCTCTCTACTTAGTGTTAAAGTAATACTGAAGCAGAGTTAAAGTTAATGAGCAGTGTTGTGCAAGTTACCCTGGAAATCAGGCACATATAAATGTCAGGAAACATGATTCCTGGCTGCATGTCAATATCCATGGTTTAGGTTTATTTGACAAGTTGTAAGGAACACATTCAATTCCAACCTTTAGTGTAATCGTTTGTTTTACTCGCGTTTTCGCAGTTTCCCCTATTAAATCCAGTCATGCAGCAGGTTCTTTTGCCACTCAGTCCAGCTGAGAGAGCGCGTTCCGGCGGGAAAGTGACATCGATGCATGAGATGTTCAAGATGGCTGAGCTTGGTTTCCGGGTCATAGGATGGAGGACGGAGTAGCGAGGAAACGAGGAGGGATATTGAGAAGCACCCACAGAACCTCAAGATAGTTTAAACTGCATGTGGTCTGGGAGGCGCACATGGTTTGTGTTTATTGCATATTGTGTATTGTGTTGATGTAATGTAATGTGTTATTATTGGTCATTGGATTGTTGTATTTCTGTTGCGTCATTCAATTGCATACCAGTGGGCATTATCACGAGAAACTTAAGAAATGCATATTTGAAAATCATGTTTTTTTATTTCTTGTAGTTTTCAGGGTGTCTGCAGAGAGAGAGAGAGAGAGAGAGAGAGAGAGCAAGTAAAATAACAAAAGACATCTGTATGAAGCGTGGCCATTTTTTCGTCGGACCCATGCAGCTATACCCTGTTTCGGAATAAATCTATGGAAAAAAATAATTTCAATAAAATATTAAATGAAATGTTTTGTTTTTCAGTTTCACACTCATGGCACTCATGCAGGCTTTTTAAAACAAAGTTAACCTTGGCAGATATTTGATCAAGTGAAAACGCTGTCAGTGATTTTCAGGATAAGTAGTGAGAATTTAGTTTTTTTTTATTATTATTATTCATTCATATTAACAATAAAATGAATTTGATGTGAAGTATGATTAATATTTGATCATTTAACTGCACACTATGAGCTTTAAAGGTCTAATTTTGACTGTTTATCATTGACTTTCTGATTCTTTGCTGGTGTCTGACCACCTGGAGGTAAGCATGCAAATGAATCATAATTTGGTGACATGTTTGGTTTATTTTCAGACTTAAGAAGTATGAAGAAGTCCAGACTTAAACATATCGTAACTAAGAAGCATAAACAATTATCTCCCTTTTGTTGTCCCTATTTGCTCTTATTTACTCAGATACAGTTCACTTACACCGGAACAATTAAGTTCCATAAAATTGTTTTGCATCACATCCGGCACTGGATACGAGTTACAAAAGATTAAGATGTTCACAAGGGGAAAATCAGAAAGCCACTGAAACTAGTGTAACTTGCAGGATCATCATAAACCCAGGTGTCCTTCCAAAGATGTGTATAAATCTTGTCACCGATCTCCAGTATGAGAATGACACCATTGCTGCCGTTACTATTGCTAACTGGGCGCGCAGAATGAACAGAGCACTGGCTTTGACCATTCTTCATGAGAGTGATCGCCATTGTGGTTCCACCATGACAATGACCGTAAAATCTGAAGTAATAGACTCCTCTTACTGGTGCTGTGAAAATACCTGTAATGCACAGAAAATGTCATCATATATGAACAGGTTTAAGAACGACATGCCGTTACTGTATTCCTGTAATGTTATTCTCTTTACAGTACTTACCAGTATTTGAGTCGTAGGCATTTCCAATATTACTAAAGACTTTTTTGTATTCCAGAGTTTTGTAATAACTAAAGGGCCCACTGTTTCCTGTTCCAGAATCCAGAAGTCCAGCTGAGAAAGCAACCTTTTTGCCTGGAAATAAGTAAATCGATTGTAAAATGTGTCATTTAAAACATTGAATGTCTATGGGAACAAAATGTGCCTTTTACTTGCCTTCATTCTCTTTTTGGAGAGATTCAATCTTAGATTGTGAATCTTGTACTAGGGTTTTCAAAGCTGTTCAGAAAACACATTAATATGATAATGTTAGAATGTATGAATTGTAAAGTTTCCTCATGATGTCATGTTCAATATAAGCTGCAGTAATTTCCACATGGTGACATTCAATTGACTTATTCCATTATTCAGTTATGAATGGCAAAAGCTGTTCTTCAGTTATTTTAATGTTTGTGTAATAAAATGTGTATTTTAAATCTGTGAAATGTCTATGGGAACTAAATGTGCCTTATACTTGCCTTGACTCTCTTTTTGGACAGTTTCAAGCTTGTTTTGTGAATCTCGTACTTCGGTTTTCAAAGCTGTACAGAATACACATTAATATGATAATGTTACAATGTTGCTAAACAATGAATTTAAAAATGTGTAATTTGTAATTTCTTTAAAAGAGTTCATCAATTTTCCACAATGACATGTACAATACAAATTCACCTTACCTTCATTCTCACTCAATACTTTGGTCAGTGTTTCTTCTAGTTTTTGTATCCTTCCATCCATGAGTTTTAGCTTCTCCAGCTCAGCAATGATGTTCACAGTTGTTGACAATACATCTTGAGCAATGGAGCTCCCAGCACAGAGCAGCAGAACCAGCAGCAGAACGGCCATTGTCTTGATTTTCATTTATTTTCAGACACTCAAATTATTCCTGTGATTATTCCACAGTTCACATATGAATGGCAAAAGCGGTTCTTTAATACTTGCGAAAGTTTGTTAACATTTGTACTTTAGACTGTTGTCGGAAGGGTTTTGTTTATTTTATAGTCCACTAGGGCGAGTCAATATAGAATTGAGTACGTGGAAAGTACATTTTAGCATTATGTGTGTGTGTTGTGTGGTTCAGGTATACTTAAAGATGATTTTAGATGGCCTTAAAGATGGCCTTGTGGGGACATGTTTTGGTCCCCATGAGAAAATACTAATAAGTGATGTTTTTATTTTTGAAAATGGAAAAAATGAACAAAGTTTTCTGTGAAAACCCAATGTATGTGTGTGTGTATGTGTGTGTGTACCAGGGCTGTCCGAAGGCCCTGGGTGAGGGGCGCTACTCATGCGTCTCGTGACACGGACTCCTGTCTAATGTTTGTTTTGTTTGATTAGCAGAAAGTGTTTGTAGATTTTTTGTTCTGTTTTGTTTCGTTAATTTATTATGTGAGATGGCTAATCTGTGGGCAATTCTGGGCCTTTTGGTGTTCATTTCTCAACCAATAATGGCTATGTGGTCAACGCCGACTGGAGCAAGCATATCGCCAACTGTGAAAACCTGTAACGATGAAAATTTGATGCTTATAAAATATGCAGATGACATGGCAATGGTGGGATGTGTGAAGGATACCTATGGAGTCAAATTAATGCCTTAAAGTTTTGCACAAAAATAAAGTTTTGCAAAACACAAAAAAGAATTGAGCAATAAAAAAAATGTTTTGCAAACATAAGTAAAGAATTGCAAAGGAAAATTAAAGTATTGAGCGGAAAAAAATAAGTTTTGCAAACAAAAATAATAAATTGCAAAATAAAATAAAGTAGTGCAAAAATAAAAAATATAATTAAAGATCAAAATCTAAACAATGCAGATTCATTTCTATTTTTATAGTCATCTTTGTTCATATTTACCAAGGGTGCCAATAATTCTGACCACCACTGTATGTGTTAACTATGATCCTGATCCTTGTTATTTTCTTGTTTGACTAATGGCTGTTTAACATTACTGTAAAACTGAGAGAAAATGCCATTGCCACAGTCTAAGAATGATCCACATTCTATTATTTTTATTTTCTTGTTTGAATAGCTGTTTAACAAATGGAAGACATTTTTAAAAAACTTGATATTCACAATACAATCAGATCACTCTAATTTTTGCTTAAAGGGGGTGTATAATGCTATTTCATGCATTCTGACTTATTTGCACTGTTCGTAGCATTCTCAAGCTAAACATGGCCAAAGTTTCAAAACACGAGTTGGACGTATGACAGAGTATTTCTGTGCCAAATATATATATTATTATATATTTATAATATATAATATATATATTTTCTTGAATTTTTTTCCAAGTATGGCCTGAATCACATCATAAAGGGCAGAATTTCTTGTATTATTCTTTAAATTTTACAGTCATTTATTACACTGCATTCATTCAACAACAATGGTTCATTTCATGCGTCATGCATCATTTCTATATCATTGCACTTGCTTTACACTTTCAAGTTTTGGTTTTTAATCCGATTAAGTGTTTACATGTCCTATTGAGCAGATTAGAAAAGGTTTAAACCACCCCTTACAATCAGAGTGAAATTTCAATCTGAGTTGGCCAATTCATTTTGAATGACATGGTTGCGCATGTGACTTAATTTGACTGTGCAACTAGTCCGATTACAAATGAATTATTAGGGTTCATGTAAATGTATAGTCTTTCTTCTATTACCAAATCATACACAATCACATCACATAGGCTGCTTGGCAACATTGATCTGTAAATGTATTAACTAACCCAGTTCCCTAAATGTATTAACTAAAGCAGTTCCCTGTTAGTAGCATTCTCATGCTAAACATGGCCAAAGTTGAACGTATGACGGAGTATTTCTGTGCCAAATATACAACTTCCTGCTTGGCAACATTGATCTGTAAATGTATTAACTAAAGCAGTTCGCTATAACAATTAGAATTTATAAAGTTTTATAGCAGAGAATGAAATGTTTATAAGTTCATGGATTTCAAGGTTATGGACCGAGCACATCTCCATGCCCCGGAGTAAAGGTGAGAAGTAGATTTAAAAATTAAACATGGTATTTTGGTGATTAGGACATACCTGCCACGTTCCAGCAATGTACTAAAACATTGTCACGACGAATATGGGAATCACAAAGTTACATCAATGGAACCTTATTTGGGACGTTGTTGCGACTAATGCTGAGTTCCAGATGAGGATGGATGTGGGAATATCCCAAATTAAATCTCGCACTTCAGACCTCAGTGCGTTCCAGTCACAATACATCACATTCACATGTTGACCACATGATGTCGCCATGACCCCATGAGAGTATATCGTGTTTTTGTGTCAATTATGGCAAAAGCTGATGAAAAGCAAAAAAAAAAAAAAAAACGAACGTAATATTACATTAACTTAATATCTAATGTTAAGGTTTGTTTTTACATTCATATTCATTGGAAGCAGGATGCGCCGACATCTTGGAAGTGACGTCAAATGACGCGTCTCGTTGAGGTCAGGGTTGATCGATGTACCCCGAGTTCACACAACGAATATCCGACTTTGAGTGGCATTTCAGACATTATTTCCTAGAAGGAGGTGGGGAAAATCCAAAATCCGATATGAGCCGAGTGGGTTACGTTTTTACAACGTGCCGGTTTGATCATGTAATTATCACATTCCAGAGATGTACCACTATAACGTCGCCACGTTGAATATGAGAATCACAAAGTTACGTCGCCAGAACATTATTTGGGATGTCGCTGCGACTAATATCAAAGACTATAAAGCCGCCTTTCCACTGCACGTGACATTCGCATCCGACTGTCGCATAGCTGCAGTCGCACGGAACTTTGAAATTGGTAGTGAAGCAACCATTACCCTCGGCTTATTCCAACCCAGGTAAACTGAACGATTTTAATAAATGTAAGGCATGTATGAATATATCCATACAAAGCAAATTACCCTCAAAACATCTAAAATAAAAACATACTAGTAGATTTTATAGAGCTTATATGTAAAATTGATTTAATAATCATAAAATATCTTTCTTTTTTTTTACATAATCATTAATAACAACCATTTTAGAGAAATAATGTTTACAGAATAACGTTAAAGTGTTAAAATATTGGTAATTCTAACTTCACACTTATAGTTTTGATTAGAATACATCATATCCGGTCGGCTGGTCGCATACGGTCTATCCGCAAATATTTTAACGCATCCGAAGCTCAAATCAGATCCGAAATTTCCGCATTCGCAGATCGGAGCTCCACGCATGCCCCCGTACTACTCTCCATTGGAAATGAATTACTTGCAGTCCAACGGCTGTCGTTTGTCGTGTGCAGTGGAAAGGTGGCTTATGAACTTATGCGGCAGAGAAACAAGCGCGCCACCATCTTTATAATATTGTCTTTAAACTTTCTTTTTTGCAGGTGCTCCTATATTTCTATGGCATCACTGTCAAAGAATAATTAGCTGGTGAAGTGGATTTACTTGTTGTAGAGTTAATGAAAGTTATCATGAGCATTGTTATGATTAAAGCAGATGTCTTAACAAATGTCAGTAGAAACGAGCAGTTCATTCATAAATACATAATTGCTGTGGAAATACAAACCGGAAGTCAAAAGAAAACGAGCGCAGCGCTGAAAAGTGGCAGGGCTACATAAGGTAAATAGAGGGTATGCACGTGACGTCACCATCGACCGTTAGGACTGCGGTCACGCACGCTGAGTGGCAAAAGACTGAGCGGCAGCATTGGTTTTCAGCCTGAATGTCGTGAAAAACACACAAAACACATTCAAAACGGGAAAGAGCTTTGCGGCTGACTGTGCAAATAGATTTGACACAAACCCTGGTATATATTTAAAAACCAAAAAAAGCAACAGAAAAAGAAGCAAATGGATCACTGCAATTCACAGAAACAGCTGGACTCCAGCAGAGAAACACGGATTTGCAGTTATCATTTTGTGTTGAATTGTTAGATTTTGAGGTAAAATGCCGTATTGTATTGTTATATATTATGTTGACGACTCATCAATTAAATATTTTCCATCTTATATTATGCATTGGGTGTTTTTAAATAAACAACACTGTCAAAAACTATACTAAAAGTTTTAGGGCTGGACAATATGATGATATAACATTGATACAAGTGATTAAGCATATTTAAACCTACCGGTAGTTATATAAAATATTCACAGGCAGATTTGCTTTATGTAAGTTATTTCCCAGGCGTCAAATCAGGCACATAAATGTCAGAAAACACGACTCCTGGCTGCATGTCAATATCCATGGATTAGGTTTATTTGACAAGTTGTAAGAAACACTTTCGAGTCCAACCTTTAGGGTAAATCGTTAGTTTTGCTCGCGTTTTCGCCGTTTCTCCTATTAATCCAGTTACGCAGCCTGTTCTTTTGCCACTCAGTCTAGCTGAGGGAGCGCGTTTTCGGCGGGAAAGTGACGTCGATGCATACCCTCTATCCACAAGTTTCCTACGCCCCATGAGGCCTTGCGTCAAACGTGGGAGCGTCTTCCGGTTTAATGTAAACAAGCTGGACGTGACACTCATTCATTCAACAGTTGACAGTCATTCAAGATTTAACGATCCAAACTTGCGAACGTTTGTTATTTACTTAAAGATTTAAGATTCCGGCATCAATTGAACACTGTATTACAATAAAAAAAAATGTTACAGTAATTGTAATGTATTAATTTATGTCATGAGTGCACGTCAATAATGCTAAATCTAACTGATATTTATATTGACATAAAAAGAAAACACAGACCTATCCAGTTGCGCCTGCTTCCATTTATTTGCGATCACAAGAATTGGGGTTGAGGGGGGAGGGCCTTAGAAGTCCGTTTTCTATACATGCATATACATACACTAACATTTGTATAGCATTTATGTCAGGGGCGTAGGAGCGATTTTGAAACTGGGGGGGACAGTAAATGCCGGGGGGAGGGGGAGGGGGGAGGGGGGTTTATATATATATATATATATATATATAATATATATAAATAATGCATATTATATAAGCACTTAAATGCTAATTTCTAATGACTTTTGGGAACGGATTGCAGTGTTTCCGCCAGGATTTTGTGAGACTGTGGTGGGTGGACAATCGGTGAGGCATTTCAGTAACGTTAGTTAGTGTTCTCCAAACTCCGATTTTAACGTTAGGTTTTGGAATAACTGACGACGTGCCGCTGAATTATTAGAAAAACAATGCATAGGCCTATCCGAGATTGTAATGCAGCCACGACCCGAAGCAGCCCGTCGTCAGGTAACTTATTCCTCCTCGGTCATCACACCACAAGATATTGTTCAGATGTTGTATTTCAAGACATTTTTTCAGGTTTTTGTTCTTAAAACGATATTGTATGTAAATGTATTTATTACACATCTCATCCCAGTCCTCCGTTGCTAATTCAGATCGTCATTTTAGAACTTCCGTTATTACATCACAACTGAGAAATGTCACAGTGCTTTTTAATTGCATAATTATTTTATTGATAAAGTTTCAGTGTATGTTTAAGTTAATGTGCGTCTGCACTATATGTGTGTGCGTTTGTATGTGATAAAGAGCGGGAGAATGAGAGTATGGGTTAGACAATAAAACATGGAAAAGGTTTTTCATTTTTATCCTCTTGTTTGTTATATTTATTTGCTTGATCAATTTCTTTGTGGGGTTTGGTTCTTTTGCGGTTTTTAGGCTCTAAGGACCTTTGAGATGACTGAAATCGTTTGGCGAAGTGATATGGAACTGTAATGCGGTCAAATAAATTCCTCAAGATTCCTGGAACTACTGCCTTGAACAGCTGTAGTATAAACAGGTAATATTGCAAAAGTGGTTTGATTTTCTTTTATAGGAGCCTTTAAATTGATTTACATGTATTCCTAGTAAAATCAGAGTTATGTACTTTTGCAAACTTTATGCACACAATGTAACACATGCAGTGCTATCTGTGCATTTATGAGGCACATGCAAATTCACATGCATGTTTCCAGTAGCATATGCAGAATACACCCATAGCTTTCAGACACACACTCACTCACTCAATCAATCAATAATTATTCACTCTTCTGTGGCTACCTGGAAAACAGACATTCACACAATCTTTTGCACACCCCTGCTTTTGTTAAGATGATATTTTGTCGTCTTGTTTTTTTTTCTTCTTTTTCTAATGTAAAAAACACCCTCTTTTATGTAGTTTACAAGTTTCTAATTATGTAAAAAAAAAAAAAAAACATTCAACTAAACAGTTCAGTTTTTGTTCAATTTAAAACTGTGTGTAGTGTTAATAATAACTTTTCCATGTGCAATATATATAGTCACTAACATTTTCTTAATATGTTTTCTTCTCAGACCTGGGCGTGTTGACCAGTTTCATCAGACCTCTTTCCAGATCTATCCAAAGTTGGTGTAATGTAATCTTTTCTAAAGGTTAAAGGATTAGTTCACTTTCAAATAAATTTTTCCTAATAATTGACTCACCCCCATGTCATCCAAGATGTTCATGTCTGTCTTTCTTCAGTCAAAAAGAAATTAAGGTTTTTGATGAAAACATTCCAGGATTATTCTCCTTATAGTGCACTTCACTGGTCTCCAAACGGTTGAAGGTCAAAATTACAGTTTCAGTGCAGCTTCAAAGGGCTTTAAATGATCCCAGACGAGGAATAAGGGTCTTATCTAGAGAAACAATTGGTCATTTTCTAAAAAATACAACTGTATATGCTTTATAAACACAAATGATCGCCTTCCAAGTTGTTCCGCCAAAACCGCACTTTCGTATTCTTCTAAAAGCTTACGCTGTATGTCCTACGAGTTCCCTATTCTACTTATGGCCGCGTTCGTTCCGTAAGTTAAATAAGGAAGGCGTAGGACATACAGCATAAGCTTGAAGAATACAAAAGTGCACTTTGGGTGGAACCACTTGGAAGGCGATCATTTGTGTTTATAAAGCACATACATTTGCATTTTTCGAAAAAGACATATCGTTATGCTAGATAAGACCATTATTCCTCATCTGGTATTATTTAAAACTCTTTGAAGCTGCACTGAAACTGTAATTTTGACCTTCAACCATTTGGAGGCCATTGAAGTCCACTATAAGGAGAACAATCCTGGAATGTTTTCATCAAAAACCTTAATTTCTTTTTGACTGAAGAAAGAAGGACATGGACATCTTTGATGACATGGGGGCGAGTAAATTATCAGGAAAATTTTACTTGAAAGTGAACTAATCCTTTAACTTACAGTTTCTCTAATCAGACTGTACAATTTACACTTTTCTCTTTGACATTGTTTTTCATTGTTTTATTGCAGTTTGCTTTCAAAAATAAATATTTTCATTATTTACTTACCCTGATGCCATCCAATGGTGTATATGACTTTCTTTATAAGAACACAAAAGCATATTTTTAATCTGGAGGAAATTCAAGCTTTGTAGGATGCATACAATGCAAGAAAATGGCTTCCACCATTGTGATTAAGGAAACAAATCAATAACTAAAACATTCTCAACTTTAAACTAGTGCTTCTCACCAGGGCTCTGATATTGATTCTAAGAATGTTTGTGTTCTGCTGAAGAAAGGCAATTGTGGGATAAAATGATGATTACATTTTCTTTAACAAATTCAAAAATATTTGTGTTGGTTAAAGCAAGTGCTATTTTCCCTTTTCTTAAAGGGTTAGTTCCCCCCAAAATAAAATTTCTGTCATTAATTACACACCCTCATGTCGTTCCACACCCGTAAGACCTTTGTTGAACACAAATTATAATCTTTTTAATGATATAATGCTGTCAGATTTCCATCCATTGACTGCCTTTGTAACTACCACTTTGACGCGTCAAAAACTTTATAAAGAGATTGGAAAACTAATCCTTGTGAGCATACTAATCACTTGTTATGATGAAAAGAATTAATTTAGGCTTTTACTTGCACGTAAACATTGATCAGAGAACATATAAGCAGAAGCTCAACCTAACCTGCTTTGAGAATAAACCTCATTGGTTACTCAGCACGTTTGAGCTTCCGGAAGAGGTTTGTTCTTGTGCATTATACAAGTTATGTTTTGCTTCTGCTTATGTTTGCTGATCAATGTTTACATGCGAGTAAAAGCCTAAATTAAATATTTTCATCATAACAAGCAATCAAGTCTCTTCAGAAAATTTGGTCTAAACTGCTCGATTCATATGGTGTAGTTGTCCTATGTCTTTATGAAGGTTTTGAAGCATCAAAGTGGTAGATAAAAAGGCAGTCAATGGATGGAAATCTGACAGCTTCTGTAATCAAAAAGATCTTAATTTGTGTTCGGAAGATGAACAACATGAGGGTGAGTACTTAATGACAGAATTTTAATTTTGGGGTGAACTAACCCTTTAACTTATTGTTTGTATTTATGTTGATAATCAGTTTGGGTCAGTTTCAGTCAATTTGTCAATGCCTATTTTTTGCATGTTTTAATAAATAGCAAATGATGCACCATAATCTATTTCTTCTTTATTTATTTTCTCTTCATCTAGTGAAAATAGTAGTTTGACATTGCATTATATACTAGATATACTAGAGATGTGTTAATTATGTATTATGTATTGTTTTAATTTTTCTGTATCGTAGAATTATAGCTGTAACCATTGCTGCAAGTACAATGTAAAACAGTGTTGAAACCGTAAAATTACGGTAAATGGCTGGAACCACAGCTGCCAGTATTTTACTGTGAAATTACAGCACGGCTGTAAAATGGAAAAACGGTGTTGAAACCGTAAAATGGAAAAACGGTATTATAACCGTAAAATGGAAAAACAGTATTAAAACCGTAAAACGGAAAAACAGTGTTGAACCGTAAAATGGAAAAACGGTGTTGAAACCGTAAAATGGAAAAACGGCGTTGAAACCGTAAAATTACGGTAAAGTGCTGGAACCACAGCTGCCAGTATTTTACCGTAAATTTACGGGTACATTTTTTAAAGTGTACTGGTGGGTTTAGTTGAATTTGAGTAATAGGATATGCAACCATTTACATCTGGAGATAGTTATTTGTGCTCGCCAAAATCATAAAAATTATCATTACAAGACACTTACAGTATCTCCTGTAATCCAAGACAGATTTTCGAGTTGTTAGGCTTTAGAGCATTTATTTTAACAAATGACATGGAAAACATAATTCATTTCATCCACATATCCTTATGCACAATGCACAACAACAATTTAGCTTAAACCGTGAGAATCAAGCAAACCTCACGGCCGTCAGGGCCTTAAAGTGACAGGCACTGAATTCGACTTGCACATCACCAATGCAGTAATGACATGACAGAGTAGTCTTTACCGTTTAAACTTTATAAATAGTAATAGTTTAGCTCAAAGGTCAGATGTGGCCTTTGATTAAGCTTTAATTTTGTGTAATTAATTGTAAATAATACGTTCTTTGTTGTGCATTGTGCTTTAAATATGGATGACTTTATCAAGGTTTTCACCAGCTCACACAAAAATCGGCACATTCAGTTGTTTTAACACCAATATACAGATGGGCAAACAAATTGTAATTCATTGTTCCATGAATAAATAGTATTTAGCTGAGAACTTGGATTTTGGATATTAACAGCTATAGAAATAGATGGCCAAAGATATTATGTTTGAGTTGTTATTGTGAAAAACAAAAAGTCTTGAAGGTGTATTTTTATGTTTGAGATGTTTGTTTATTTATATTTGATTTTATTCAAATAAAAAGAAATTTGATGTAAGAGTACGGCCTTTGTCCTTCAATTTATGAGTAGGTGTTCGATGCATGATTTTATGATGCCACCCTTGAATTAATCAGTGCTCCACTAAGGCCACCCCTGTTAAAAAAGTCTAGAATCGCCACTGGGGGGGACGGGGGTTTCGTACATATAATACGCCATAAAGTGTGTATCATATGCACGCGAAAAACTGCGTACCATAAGCACGCCAAAATTCATTTTGGCGTATATTCTACGAGATTACACACTCGTACTATTATACGCATTTTCGTGTGATCGGGCTCAATATAAATGTAATAATAATAATAATAATAATAATAATAGTAATTTAATGAATGAAAATGAATCAGTGTCATTCAGGCAGGCTCTTGAAGCGAGTCATTGACGCCAGAGGAAGAGGCATAGAGGGCGCTTTAGTGTCTGTGTGTATGACGAGAAACACTGGAAATTAAATTGAGCAGTTTTACATATTAAATAACAAGTTGTTATTTTAACATAACATTTATGTTATTTTTAATAAAAAAATTAATCTTCCATAAAAAATTGGCTTGTATTAGCTTCTCCAGCTCAGCAATGATGTTCGCAGTTGATGACAATACATCTTGAGCAATGGAGCTCCCAGCACAGAGCAGCAGAACCAGCAGCAGAACGGACATTGTCTTGATTTTCAATTATTTTCAGACACTCAAATTATTATTCCACAGTTCACCTTTGAATGGCAAAAGCTGTTCTTCAATACTTGCGAAAGTTTGTTAACATTTGTACTTTAGACTGTTGTCGGAAGGGTTTTGTTTATTTTATAGTCCACTAGGGCGAGTCAATATAGAATTGAGTACGTGGAAAGTACATTTTAGCATTATGTGTGTGTGTTGTGTGGTTCAGGTATATTTAAAGATGATTTTAGATGGCCTTAAAGATGGCCTTGTGGGGACATGTTTTGGTCCCCATGAGAAAATACTAATAAGTGATGTTTTTATTTTTGAAAATGGAAAAAATGAACAAAGTTTTCTGTGAAAACCCAACGTGTGTGTGTGTGTGTGTACACAGCAAAATCCCCAGAGTTAAATCATCTCTGCTCAGATTACATATGGTCCCTCTCTACTTAGTGTTAAAGTAATACTGAAGCAGAGTTAAAGTTAATGAGCAGTGTTGTGCAAGTTACCCTGGAAATCAGGCACATATAAATGTCAGGAAACATGATTCCTGGCTGCATGTCAATATCCATGGTTTAGGTTTATTTGACAAGTTGTAAGGAACACATTTAATTCCAACCTTTAGTGTAATCGTTTGTTTTACTCGCGTTTTCGCAGTTTCCCCTATTAAATCCAGTCATGCAGCAGGTTCTTTTGCCACTCAGTCCAGCTGAGAGAGCGCGTTCCGGCGGGAAAGTGACATCGATGCATGAGATGTTCAAGATGGCTGAGCTTGGTTTCCGGGTCATAGGATGGAGGACGGAGTAGCGAGGAAACAAGGAGGGATATTGAGAAGCACCCACAGAACCTCAAGATAGTTTAAACTGCATGTGGTCTGGGAGGCGCACATGGTTTGTGTTTATTGCATATTGTGTATTGTGTTGATGTAATGTAATGTGTTATTATTGGTCATTGGATTGTTGTATTTCTGTTGCGTCATTCAATTGCATACCAGTGGGCATTATCACGAGAAACTTAAGAAATGCATATTTGAAAATCATGTTTTTTTATTTCTTGTAGTTTTCAGGGTGTCTGCAGAGAGAGAGAGAGAGAGAGAGAGCAAGTAAAATAACAAAAGACATCTGTATGAAGCGTGGCCATTTTTTCGTCGGACCCATGCAGCTATACCCTGTTTCGGAATAAATCTATGGAAAAAAATAATTTCAATAAAATATTAAATGAAATGTTTTGTTTTTCAGTTTCACACTCATGGCACTCATGCAGGCTTTTTAAAACAAAGTTAACCTTGGCAGATATTTGATCAAGTGAAAACGCTGTCAGTGATTTTCAGGATAAGTAGTGAGAATTTAGTTTTATTATTATTATTCATTCATATTAACAATAAAATGAATTTGATGTGAAGTATGATTAATATTTGATCATTTAACTGCACACTATGAGCTTTAAAGGTCTAATTTTGACTGTTTATCATTGACTTTCTGATTCTTTGCTGGTGTCTGACCACCTGGAGGTAAGCATGCAAATGAATCATAATTTGGTGACATGTTTGGTTTATTTTCAGACTTAAGAAGTATGAAGAAGTCCAGACTTAAACATATCGTAACTAAGAAGCATAAACAATTATCTCCCTTTTGTTGTCCCTATTTGCTCTTATTTACTCAGATACAGTTCACTTACACCGGAACAATTAAGTTCCATAAAATTGTTTTGCATCACATCCGGCACTGGATACGAGTTACAAAAGATTAAGATGTTCACAAGGGGAAAATCAGAAAGCCACTGAAACTAGTGTAACTTGCAGGATCATCATAAACCCAGGTGTCCTTCCAAAGATGTGTATAAATCTTGTCACCGATCTCCAGTATGAGAATGACACCATTGCTGCCGTTACTATTGCTAACTGGGCGCGCAGAATGAACAGAGCACTGGCTTTGACCATTCTTCATGAGAGTGATCGCCATTGTGGTTCCACCATGACAATGACCGTAAAATCTGAAGTAATAGACTCCTCTTACTGGTGCTGTGAAAATACCTGTAATGCACAGAAAATGTCATCATATATGAACAGGTTTAAGAACGACATGCCGTTACTGTATTCCTGTAATGTTATTCTCTTTACAGTACTTACCAGTATTTGAGTCGTAGGCATTTCCAATATTACTAAAGACTTTTTTGTATTCCAGAGTTTTGTAATAACTAAAGGGCCCACTGTTTCCTGTTCCAGAATCCAGAAGTCCAGCTGAGAAAGCAACCTTTTTGCCTGGAAATAAGTAAATCGATTGTAAAATGTGTCATTTAAAACATTGAATGTCTATGGGAACAAAATGTGCCTTTTACTTGCCTTCATTCTCTTTTTGGAGAGATTCAATCTTAGATTGTGAATCTTGTACTAGGGTTTTCAAAGCTGTTCAGAAAACACATTAATATGATAATGTTAGAATGTATGAATTGTAAAGTTTCCTCATGATGTCATGTTCAATATAAGCTGCAGTAATTTCCACATGGTGACATTCAATTGACTTATTCCATTATTCAGTTATGAATGGCAAAAGCTGTTCTTCAGTTATTTTAATGTTTGTGTAATAAAATGTGTATTTTAAATCTGTGAAATGTCTATGGGAACTAAATGTGCCTTATACTTGCCTTGACTCTCTTTTTGGACAGTTTCAAGCTTGTTTTGTGAATCTCGTACTTCGGTTTTCAAAGCTGTACAGAATACACATTAATATGATAATGTTACAATGTTGCTAAACAATGAATTTAAAAATATGTAATTTGTAATTTCTTTAAAAGAGTTCATCAATTTTCCACAATGACATGTACAATACAAATTCACCTTACCTTCATTCTCACTCAATACTTTGGTCAGTGTTTCTTCTAGTTTTTGTATCCTTCCATCCATGAGTTTTAGCTTCTCCAGCTCAGCAATGATGTTCACAGTTGTTGACAATACATCTTGAGCAATGGAGCTCCCAGCACAGAGCAGCAGAACCAGCAGCAGAACGGCCATTGTCTTGATTTTCATTTATTTTCAGACACTCAAATTATTCCTGTGATTATTCCACAGTTCACATTTGAATGGCAAAAGCGGTTCTTTAATACTTGCGAAAGTTTGTTAACATTTGTACTTTAGACTGTTGTCGGAAGGGTTTTGTTTATTTTATAGTCCACTAGGGCGAGTCAATATAGAATTGAGTACGTGGAAAGTACATTTTAGCATTATGTGTGTGTTGTGTGGTTCAGGTATACTTAAAGATGATTTTAGATGGCCTTAAAGATGGCCTTGTGGGGACATGTTTTGGTCCCCATGAGAAAATACTAATAAGTGATGTTTTTATTTTTGAAAATGGAAAAAATGAACAAAGTTTTCTGTGAAAACCCAATGTATGTGTGTGTGTATGTGTGTGTGTACCAGGGCTGTCCGAAGGCCCTGGGTGAGGGGCGCTACCGTTGGCGCCATGACCAAGTTCTGAAGGCCATAGCGAATACCATCAGCTGTGGAATTGGCCACTGTAAGCGCCTCCGCCCGGTGAAGAACATCATTGCATTCGTCCGGGCTGGGGAGAAGCCACCATTAGCTGCCAGGGCCACCTCATCTGGCCTGCTAGCAACAGCACAAGACTGGGAGTTGAAAGTTGACCTGGGGAAGCAACTGAAATTCCCAGAAACTGTTGCCATCTCAACACTGCGGCCTGATATGCTACTCATCTCAGAGACCTCCAAGCAGATCGTTCTTCTGGAACTCACCGTACCCTGGGAGGACCGTATCGGGGAGGCCAATGAGAGGAAGAGGGCAAAATATGCTGAACTAGTGGAGCAGTGCCGGAATAATGGGTGGCGAGCGCGGTGTGAGCCTATCGAGGTGGGATGCAGAGGGTTTGCTGGCCAGTCTCTCTGCAGAGCCTATAACATCTTGGGCATTATAGGAACCAGTAAGCGAAGGGCCATCAAGGAGGTCACGGAGGCAGCAGAAGTTGCCTCAAGGTGGCTGTGGATTAGGAGAGGAGAACCATGGGTGGGGTAGGGCTACCTGGACACAAGCTGGGGCCTGATCAACCCCAGCTGGGTCGCCTGGGTGAGAGTGTATGAAGTTTGAAAGACCCGAAACACTCCATGACCCCAGGTAACATCACTGATGATGTGTCCAGGTTAAGCATCGAGTCGATGTATGTTACAAGAATCTGTCTGGAACAACCAGTGACGATCAGGAATAGACTGGTTGACAACCGAGAACAGAGTGGTGGCAGCTGGAGAGACAGCGGACAGCTCGGAGAGACGGCAACAGGGTAGGGAGGGTTAGCAGCCCAACCTGCATCTTCTGAGAGGAAGAACCCATGTACACAAGCTCGACCTATGGAGTTATACCCCCAGGGATCCCCGAGAGGGGGGGAGGATGAGGATCCCACTCGGACAGACCAAAGAACACAGACACACAGCGAAGGAAATATGACGATGAGCGCACAATGCTTTTGTGGCAAAGTGTGCAAAAACCCACATGGCCTGAGAATCCACCAGGCCAAGATGAGATGCGTGCGGAAGGTTCCTGTATCACAGCGCTCAGGGAACATCCCTGGTGAGACGCAGGAGGAGCTAGGCCCGGAGTCAAACCACAGCGCCCAGAACCTCCGAGTGACACAAGCCCCGGACCCATGCAGAACATCAGAACAGCGTCGGGTAAAATGGCCCCAAGCTAACAAGGAGAAGGCAAGTTTGACGAAGACGTCGATACCATCTTGGAAGCTGTTGTCAAGGGTGATGCTGACCGACGCCTCCAATCAATGACTACCATCATTGTCAGCCTAGCAGCTGAGAGATTTGGGTTGGAGGAGAAGAAAGTAGTGAACCTACCCTACACTATGAACAACAGGGCAAACAAGATCCACCAGCTTAGGCAAGAGCTGAAGAGTCTGAGGAGGAGGTTCAAAGAGGCGAGGGAGGAGGAGAGGGGCCCTCTAGTAGAGTTGCGTGTCATCCTCCGTAAGAAGCTTATGACTCTGAGGAGAGCGGAGTGGCACAGGAGGAGGAGGAAAGAGAGGGCCAGGAAGCGGGCTGCTTTCATAGCGAATCCTTTTGGGTTCACAAAGCAGCTGCTTGGGAAGAAGCGGAGTGGCCAGCTCACGTGCTCCAAAGATGAGATTGACCGTCACCTCAGAGATACCTTCTGTGACAGATCTAGGGAGCAAGATCTGGGACACTGCCAGCACCTGATTGATCCACCTGTACCAACTCTGGACTTTGATGGGAAGGAGCCTAGCTGGAAGGAGATCCAGGAGGTGATCAAAACAGCCAGAGCAAGCTCAGCCCCAGGACCTAGTGGGGTACCTTACAAGGTTTATAAGAACTGCCCGAAGCTACTACACAGGCTCTGGAAGATCCTGAAGGTCATATGGAGGAGGGGAAAGGTTGCTCAGCAGTGGCGGTTTGCAGAAGGGGTGTGGATTCCAAAGGAGGAAGAGTCAAAGACCATCGACCAGTTTAGAAACATCTCGCTGCTCAGTGTTGAGGGGAAGATATTCTTCAGCATTGTTGCTAGGCGGCTGACTTACTACCTCCTAAAGAATTCGTATATTGACACCTCTGTGCAGAAAGGAGGGATCCCGAAGGTGCCGGGGTGTTTGGAGCACACAGGCGTGGTCACACAGCTGATCAGGGAAGCCCGGGAGAACAAGGGGGACCTGGTGGTGCTGTGGTTGGACCTCACAAATGCCTATGGATCCATACCCCACAAACTGGTTGAGGAGGCCCTGCATCGGCACCACATCCCGGACAAGTTTAGAGACCTCATTCTGGACTACTACGACAGTTTCAGTCTGAGAGTCTCTGCGGGGTCTATAACATCAGACTGGCACAGGCTTGAGAAGGGTATCATCACTGGATGCACAATTTCAGTGATATTATTCGCACTCGCCATGAACATGCTGGTAAAGTCTGTAGAGGTCCAGTGCAGAGGTCCCCTCACAAAGTCTGGTATTCGCCAGCCGCCCATTAGGGCTTTCATGGATGACCTGACGGTGACAACACCACACGTCCCAGGGGGCAGGTGGATCCTGAAAGGCTTAGAAGAGATGACCACCTGGGCTCGCATGTGCTTCAAGCCAGCAAAGTCTAGATCTCTGGTGTTGAAGAAAGGAAAGGTCACCAACAAGTTCCGCTTCACACTTGGCACGACCCAGATACCATCAATCACTGAGAAACCAGTGAAGAGCTTGGGAAAGGTGTTCGACTGCAGCCTGAAAGATACAGCAGCCATCCATGCAACCAACCTTGAACTGGAAGGCTGGCTATCTGTAGTGGACAAGTCAGGCCTACCTGGCAAGTTTAAGGCCTGGATTTACCAACACGGCATCCTCCCACGGATTCTCTGGCCCCTCCTGATTTATGAGGTGCCAATCTCCACCATCGAGGGCTTTGAGAGGAGAGTCAGTAGGTTTCTACGAAAGTGGCTTGGCCTACCTCGAAGCCTGAGCAGTATCGCTCTGTATGGCCAGAACAACAAACTGAAGCTCCCCATCAGCAGCTTGAATGAGGAGTTCAAGGTAGGCCGTGCTAGGGAGGTGCTGCAATACAGAGAGTCACAAGACCTGAAGGTCTCCCAGGCTGGGATCGAGGTGAGGACAGGGCGGAAGTGGAGGGCAACAGAGGCGGTGGATGGGGCTGAGTCATGGCTGCGGTACAGGGCACTGATAGGAGCAGTGACTCATGGAAGAGCTGGCCTGGGTAACGGCACAACATCTCACTACAACAAGGCACAGGGGAAGGATAGGAGATCACTAGTGCAGCAAGAGGTGCGGGTAGCAATAGAGGAGGAGCGGGCCAGCAGGATGGTTGGAATGCGGCAGCAGGGAGCCTGGACAAGATGGGAGCATGCAGTGGACCGTAGAGTCTCATGGGCAGAGCTGTGGAAAACAGACCCCCCACCGCATACGGTTCCTGATCCAGGTTGTCTACGATGTACTACCGAGCCCATCCAACCTATATAGCTGGGGATTGGTGGAGTCACCAGCCTGCAGCCTCTGCTCAAAGAGGGGGACCCTGGAGCACATCCTCAGCTGCTGTCCGAAGGCCCTGGGTGAGGGGCGCTACCGTTGGCGCCATGACCAAGTTCTGAAGGCCATAGCGAATACCACCAGCTGTGGAATTGGCCACTGTAAGCGCCTCCGCCCGGTGAAGAACATCATTGCATTTGTCCGGGCTGGGGAGAAGCCACCATTAGCTGCCAGGGCCACCTCATCTGGCCTGCTAGCAACAGCACAAGACTGGGAGTTGAAAGTTGACCTGGGGAAGCAACTGAAATTCCCAGAAACTGTTGCCATCTCAACACTGCGGCCTGATATGCTACTCATCTCAGAGACCTCCAAGCAGATCGTTCTTCTGGAACTCACCGTACCCTGGGAGGACCGTATCGGGGAGGCCAATGAGAGGAAGAGGGCAAAATATGCTGAACTAGTGGAGCAGTGCCGGAATAATGGGTGGCGAGCGCGGTGTGAGCCTATCGAGGTGGGATGCAGAGGGTTTGCTGGCCAGTCTCTGTGCAGGGCCTATAACATCTTGGGCATTATAGGAGCCAGTAAGTGAAGGGCCATCAAGGAGGTCACAGAGGCAGCAGAAGTTGCCTCAAGGTGGCTGTGGATTAGGAGAGGAGAACCATGGGTGGGGTAGGGCTACCTGGACACAAGCTGGGGCCTGATCAACCCCAGCTGGGTCGCCTGGGTGAGAGTGTATGAAGTTTGAAAGACCCGAAACACTCCATGACCCCAGGTAACATCACTGATGATGTGTCCAGGTTAAGCATCAAGTCGATGTATGTTACAAGAATGTGTACACAGCAAAATCCCCAGAGTTAAATCAACTCTGCTCAGAGAACATATGGTCCCTCTCTACTTAGTGTTAAAGTAACACTGAAGCAGAGTTAAAGTTAATGAGCAGTGTTGTGCAAGTTACCCTGGAAATGTAATTAGATTACTGATTACTCCTTTTGAAAGTAATCAAGTTACTTTTCTGATTAGGTTTTTTTTTTCTCAAAAGTAATTAGTTACATTACTAGTTACGTTACTTGCCCCCCCACAAAACAACAACAGAATAACTTGTTTGGCCCGCTCATGAATAAACTTTATTCGGAACTTGCAACAAACAAAACTAAGCCAGTCTCTTGACTTTTAACTCCAACTGTCAAATATTCTTACTTGCTTTTCTGAATATTCCAATTAGAAAATAATCAAAGCCAGTCTCTCCTGACCTTTTAACCCTGTAACTCAAATATTGGGCTAACAAATTCTTTCTGCATATTCCATAATATAAATAAACCTAACTTAAAACATTTTAATGTTGTTAACTAGTATTTCTGAATCTGCACACTCAATGAACAAAAAAATAAAATAAAGTAAATTTGTAAATGATTTAACTAACAGTTCACTGGATCAACAGAGACACTTTAAATCATCACAAAGCTGCTTTAGCATGTAAAAGACTGAGAAGCAGGCACACTTTTGATGTTATTGCTGCAGAGTTGGAACAAATTCACTCATCATATGAACTGCTTAAAGTTGTTGCGACAGTGACAGACAATGCATCTAATTTCATCAAGGCATTTAAAATATATCAGGCTGTCACTTCTGAGTCTGATGAGGATGAGGAGGAGGAGAAAGAAGATGGTGCCACTTTTACAGATATCACAGAAGCCCTCTCTGCTGAGAATGATGATGGTCAGCTGACTCTTCCCCCACATTACAGGTGTGCATTGCATACAATCAACCTAATTTCCACAGGTGATATTGAGAAATACTTAACTTCCAGTACAAGCACCAAAGCTGTGTATAGGATTAGTATAGCAAAATGCACAGCTCTTTGGACTAAGGCAAGACGATCAACGATTGCATCAGAACAAGTGCAAGAAGTCACCCAGAGAAAGCTCCTGGTACCCTCGTCCACAAGGTGGAATTCCTTTCATGAGGCTGTTTCCAGAATCACAAAAATTCCCATGAATGAGCTGAATAGCTTGTGCACCAAGATGGGAGTCAAGTGCTTCAATGACAAGGAGTACCAGTTCTTGCATGAGTACTGCATTGCAATGAAGCCCCTTACAGCTGCATTGGACCTTTTACAAGGGGATAACTGCTCTTATGGTGCTTTGTTACCCACGCTCGAAGTCCTGATGGCAAAGACCCTTACCTTAAAAGACACCCTCTCCAGGATGACAGCTGACCTTCCAGATGTCATTGTAAAGGTACGAACCTATACATCTGATCTTTTAGCTAATTTATTTTTGATTTGTTGCATTGCACCATCATGGACAGGGAACAGAACATACTATAGTATGTTTTAAGTCAAAATTTTCAACACATTACCACAGCAAAAGTAGATTAAAATTAATTAAAGGGTGAGTAAATAACCTAACAAAACAACATTAAATAAGTTCTTAATCCCACATGAGGCAAGGTGTAGGTCTACAGTGAATAGCCCACATTGCAAAATGACAAAATAAATAGTACTTATCATACAGCTATAATAAACAAATTAAATTGTATTTTTCAGGCCATCCAGACTTGTTTTTCTGATGTGCTGGACAACAAAGATGCACTTCTTGCAGCTGTCAGTTGTCCAAAATTCAAACTCCGATGGTTGAGAGATGAGGGTAGGAGACAGCAAGTGAAGGAGCTTCTGATAGCAGAAGCAGAGTGTGGAACAAATGCTCCTGTAGCAGAAAAAACTGCCAGTGTACCCACAAAGTCAACCATACCTGGTGATGGGATGGACTTTTTTGGATTTGAGATGGAGCCAGAGGAGAGCTACTCTGCAGAAAAAGAAGTCATGGACTACTTGAGTTCAGGACTATTTGAGCTTCAGAATCGGAACCAGTTCTCAAACATCAAGAACATTTTCTTGAAGTACAACACTCGGACTCCATCTAGCGCACCTGTAGAGCGGCTTTTTAGTTTAGGTGGTTTGTTTCTCACTCCTAGAAGAAACAGACTGTCTGACAAGAGATTTGAAAAGCTTCTGTTAATGTGATACAACAATTGTTTCACTGGCTCCACTTCATTGTTTCACTCCGAACATTAGGACCCAGAGGCAGGCATATTAAAAAAAAAAAAAAAAAGTTTTATACAATAAGCCTTCATGTGGTATTAGCAACATTTTTGTTTTATAAAACTAGTCTTTGCTGCTCTAGTGCTGTTAAATTCAGAAGGGAGCATTGCTTCTATTTTTTTTTTATAGATATACATATGGAGGAATATGTAGAAGCATTATTACACCCATGTAGCTTCTGTTGTTTGCTGTCCAGATGTCAGCAGTAGTGGAAACGAAATTTTCTTCCAATTCAGCCTTTACCTCTTCCAACCTCTTCCAATTCAGCCTTTAAATTAGCTTCCATCGTTGCATATTCTCTCTCCAGGTCGGAAGCAAATGTCTTTCTGTGTGGTAGCCTTACATTGTTGTGTGTGGGTATTTTCTCAGGAAGGTGAGTCCACAGTGGAAATAGGTAGCATATCATCCACGATAAACCCAGCGACGAGTTTGTTCAGTTCTTCTCCACTTACGCTTGGTGTTGGACAGGAGAAATCCAACTTCTGTTGTTTAGCTGGAGAAGGACATCCACTGGCACTGGACTCGACAGTGGAAGATGATGCATTGGTCTCGTCATCACTCGGTGCTTTCTTGACAAGTTTTACCATGCTGTGCTGCCCTTTACGGTGTTTTTCGCGGTTGAAAATGTTTTCGCCCCCCCCCGCATAATTCACAACGCACAATAATGTTCTTGCCTTTGACCAAAATAAACTCAAAATAATGACTGTATTTCCAGCTACAGAATGCAAACTTTTCGCTCTCCATGCTTAGATTGTTTTGATAGTAATCACCACTCAGGCGCTTACCAGTCAGTAGGTCTCAGGTAAATGACGTCGCGTGAGTGACAGGCAGGGATGACGCCTGATGCTTACTTTTTTATTTTTGCAATCTTGATGTTAGAACGCTGCATTCTGTCGGCAACAGTGATGGGAATGACGCCGTTACTTTTTTCAGTAACGAGTTACAACGCCGTTACCGTTACTGACAAAAAATGACGCGTTACTATAATTGAGCTCACTGAAGCGGTTTTCATCTGAGTAAGCTCTCTCTCAGCCACAGGACCTGTAAAGTTTTTTTTCTCTGGTGTGTGCTGCGGTTAGTTATACACAAATATAATTTTAAACTGATAATAATGTATGATGCGCTGTGTGTGTGTCTGTCAGAGCATGCGCGCGGAGCGCGAGCTCAAACCAGAATACCCTTTTTGATGCTTGATCGAAAATATGTGAAATTAGTTTTTTTTTTTCTAGTCGACTAGTAGTTGTTCATTTAAACTATTAGTTGACTAATCACTTCTAAATTAATTTAATATCTTATATACTGAAGAGAATAAACCATAATAAGGAGCGTTTACATAATATAGGCTATATTGCACTCAAGGGCACGCATAATTGCCATAAAGAACCGGCAAAAGTAATGATTATGAGTGTGACAAAAACAGCAAGGAGACATTTTAATTGTTTATTAATAAAGTAATTTTTTCTGAATCAGTGTCGGCTGCAAAGATGAAGTTGACATTGCTGATTCTCATTGCTGATCATCTGCTCATATGGACGCGCCTAGAGAGATAATGCACATTTCATTCGGATTAGGCTACATAATCAGAGTAGCCTCTTTCTTTTCATTTTTAATTACTTCATTTTCGTTAAAGTAGATATTTCAAGCATTCTATAGATATATTTCTCATGTCTGCGAGGCAAGCAGCCTCTGCGTTTCGGTTCATTTAGCCTATAGCCTAAGTCACGCTCCAGTTCACGCGCCAGTGATCGCGCCCGCGCCTCCATGTCATGATTTTATTGTCTGCTATATTTGCTTGTTATATATTAAATCCAAGCAACTGGTTGATGAAACATTGATTAAAATTAAGATACAATTTTTACAAAACGAAATTCACTTTAAAGAAAGGCTTTCTACAAAGCAAAACTTAATGAAGTGGTCAAAATCATATCTGACCCACTGTCTCCCGATATATTTGCGCATCTTATGATGCATCTTACTCATGCTGTTCACTTTTCATAATCGAATAAATGGATTTAAAACATAACATAGGACTATTTAAACATAAATATGAAACTACGTTTTCTTTAATGGCTACCAACAGAGAAATTTCATGTCGTGAGCAAGAGCGGATCATGAGTCAGGAGTCGCATCAAGAATAATTTATTCTTAGACTTATATGTAATATTGGGGGCATTCAATTTATTTGGCATATTTTTATTTATTTATTTATTTATTTGTTAAAGTAACGCAATAGTTACTTTCCCTGGTAATTAGTTACTTTTATAATTATGTAACTAAGTTACTAACTCCATTACTATTTGTGAGAAGTAACAAGTAACTATAACTAATTACTTTTTTAAAGTAACGTGCCCAACACTGGTCGGCAAGGATATAACGCAGCTGTAACGCAAATTGACCTGGGCCTGTAACTATACTCTAATTACTATTTTCACAATTATAACGTGTTAAATTACTCCATTGCTAAAAAAGAAATCAAATTACAGTAACGCGTTACTAAGTAATGCGTTACTGCCCAACACTGTTAATAAGATAATAAAGTGATTAATTAAGTTATGATTGAGCATTAGTGATGAACACCTGCTGTTAACAAGCAGAATCACAGAAGAGAAACACAAGAACTACAACTGACTTCAGCCACAGCCTTAGATGAAATCAACTGAAGATAAAAGACATAAAATCTCTCAAGATCTGATTAAACAACTCCACAAACAGCACATTACAATGACTTTAACTCTGCTTCAGTGTTATTTTAACTCTATGTAGAGAGGGACCATATGTTCTCTGAGCAGAGTTGATTTAACTCCGGAGATTTGGCTTTGTACACATTTGGATATACTTGTGGGGGCCAAATGTCCTCACTGTGGGAGTGGATCACCCATTTGGAAAAAAAAACGCTGAACAGAGGAGAGTCTGCCCTGTGTCTCTTATTGGAATTGTCTTTCTGTGAACAAAGTTAAAATTTGAACGGCTCCTCTACAGAGAGACAACAAGCTTCCATGAAACATATAAGTTTGTATTTACCTGTCTTTTTTATATTACCCTGTTTCAGAATAATTCTACAGGAAAATTTCGATAAAGTATTAAATTAAATGACTTGTTTTTTTTTTGTTTTTGTTTTTAAGTTTTACACTCATGACACTCATGCAGGCTTTTTAAAACAAAGTTAACCTTGGCAAATATTTGATCAAGTGAAAACGCTGTCAGTGATTTTTAGGATAAGCAGTGAGAATTGTCTTTTAAGTTAGTTTTTTTTTCATTCATATTAACAATAAAATGAATTTGATGTTAAGTATGATTAATATTTGATCATTTAACTGCACACTATGAGCTTTAAAGGTCTAATTTTAACTGTTTATCATTGACTTTCTGATTCTTTGCTGGTGTCTGACCACCTGGAGGTAAGAATGCAAGTGAATCATAATTTGGTGACATGTTTGGTTTATTTTCAGACTTTAAGAAAGAAGTATGAAGAATTCCAGACTTAACTAAGAAGCATAAACAATTATCTCCCTTTCATTGTCCCTATTTGCTCTTATTTACTCAGATACAGTTCACTTACACCGGAACAATTAAGTTCCATAAAATTGTGTTTTGCATCGCATTGTAAGATCAACAGATCCTCAGATACTTTGATCTCCTGAGATTTGGACAGCACAAACGTATACAGCCATTTGTCTCCACACCCCACAGCGCGAAGTTGCGGGAAGGCTTCTTTCCATCCTGTCCTTTCTTCGCATTTGCTCCTTCTCCCCCACTTCCTTCCCTTTACACATTCTTCTCATCACTCAGTTCACTTAAAAAGATTATGTTTGGTATCATTTGAAATGTCTCAATGCAACTGGTACAATGGTCTCGTAAACCAAAGGTATTAAAGGTTTTAAAGTTTTAGAGATACTTTGGTTGCAACCATGGGTGTGCCTCTTTCCCAGGGTCTTTCATCGAAATTACCTCATGTTCCACAGCAAGGTGCGAACCCCTGAGGTCTGTGACCCTAGTCAATGCAAATTCTGATTGTAAGTTCATGCCCCACATTGGGGGATGTTTTGTCTTGGTCTGAGTATTTAAAGAAATGTTGCAAAAGGCTCAAGGCGCTTCTGTATTCAGACGTGCCCTCATTGCTGGGTGTCTAGGACACTCAGCAGTGTGTATTTTCCTAATGTCAGGTATGCATCTTACTCTATTTCTGAGCATTTGATGTTTTGTACTGATCATCTTTGAATTGATTATGTAATTGGCATGATACATTTACCTGACTAATAAACTGCCACATTTGATTTATTCTGACTTACTCTGAAATTATTGACTTCAGTAGATTACGATGTATCCATTGTTACCGCAAATCTGCGTCAGGTTAGTAACGGACTAAAGTCCAGTTTTGAGTGGAGCATAGGGCACACCAACTGTGATTTTAGAGCTCCGACTAACACTTGGCATTAGTTCAAGTGTACTTAGACTGTAAAGGCTAAAAAGGGAATTCCGTTTAGGACAACTAATCGACCAACCTAAATAGGGTGAGCCTTACCTCTGTTTATTGTAACGTTACTCTAGCTAAGTGTACATGAGAAATCATGGCATAACCAAACCAAAGCTACTATAAGAGAAGTAATATTGGTCAGCTTACCTGTAGTAGTGGTTATGTCCTCTGACTAGAGTTAGTGTTACTTTAATTCAAGTGTATACAGATCTAAGGGGACTACACAAATACTTTTAGAGAAAGCAAGCATGAGAGCGGCACTCTATTAGTATAGTCAATTACCTCTGTCTAGTGACCAAGACTGACGAGTTTGTGATCGTGGGCCCGCATATTAATGAATGACCAGTGCGAGGACCCTGTGCGACACTGAGAACTGAATGAACGAGTATAATAAGAGTAAAGAGTTAAATAGAATATTCAAATGTAAAGCTAAATTATTATACAAATGACCAATAATCAATTGACATTCTAAACTAAATTCGAGGTCATAATAACATGGAGTCAGATAAAAGAATATTTGGAATTAAACTTCTTTGCCACGCTGTAAAGACAGAACGCGCAAGAAACCTTCCCCGCCCGGTGGGAAACCGCCATTGGGCCGATTGGGCGGGCCTTACAACATCCAGTACTGGATACGAGTAACAAAAGATTAAGAGGTTCACAAGGGGAAAATCAGAAAGCCACTGAAACTAGTGTAACTTGCAGGATCATCATAAACCCAGGTGTCCTTCCAAAGATGTGTATAAATCTTGTCACCGATCTCCAGTATGAGAATGACACCATTGCTGCCGTTACTATTGCTAACTGGGCGCGCAGAATGAACAGAGCACTGGGTTTGACCATTCTTCAGGAGACTGATCGCCATTGTGGTTCCACCATGACAATGACCGTAAAATCTGAAGTAATAGACTCCTTTTACTGGTGCTGTGAAAATACCTGTAGGCACATGTACAAGGAAGCCACAGAAAATGTCATAATGTGGGAACAGGTTTAAGAACGGCATGCCGTTACTGTATTCCTGTAATAGTATTCTCTTTACAGTACTTACCGGTATTTGAGTCGTAGGCATTTCCAACATTACTAAATACTTTTTTGTATTCCAGAGTTTTGTCATAACTAAAGGGTCCAGTTTGACCTGTTCCAGAAGCCAGAAGTCCAGCTGAGAAAGCAACCTTTTTGCCTGGAAATAAGCAAATCGATTGATGTAAAATGTGTCACTTAAAACATTTAAACATCTATGGGAACAAAATGTGCCTTTTACTTGCCTTCATTCTCTTTTTGGAGAGATTCAATCTTAGATTGTGAATCTTGTACTAGGGTTTTCAAAGCTGTTCAGAAAACACATTAATATGATAATGTTAGAATGTATGAATTGTAAAGTTTCCTCATGATGTCATGTTCAATACAAGCTGCAGTAATTTCCACATGGTGACATTCAATTGACTTATTCCATTATTCAGTTATGAATGGCAAAAGCTGTTCTTCAGTTATTATGTAGTATAAAATGTGTATTTTAAATCTCTGAAATGTCTATGGAAACAAAATGTGCCTTATACTTGCCTTCACTCTCTTTTTGGACAGTTTCAAGCTTGTTTTGTGAATCTCGTACTTCGGTTTTCAAAGCTGTACAGAATACACATTAATATGATAAAGTTAGAATGTTGCTAAACAATGAGCTTCAAAAGAACTATACGTTGTAATTTCTTTAAAATACTTTATAAACTGTAAAGTTTCCCCATAATGTCATGTTCAAAATAAGCTGCAATAATTTCCACATTAGGTGACAATAAATCTTGTGGAAGTAACTGCCATTGTCTCACTTCTCAGTTGTTTTTCAGACACTCAGTTGACTGTTATTATTCCATAATTCAGTTTTGAATGGTAAAGTTTTTTTTTTATTATTATTTTAATGTTGCGTAAGTTTGTGTAATAAAATAAAATGTGTATTTTAAATCTCTGAAATGTCCATGGGAACTAAATGTGCCTTATACTTGCCTTCACTCTCTTTTTGGACAGTTTCAAGCTTGTTTTGTGAATCTCGTACTTCGGTTTTCAAAGCTGTACAGAATACACATTAATATGATAATGTTACAATGTTGATAAACAATGAATTTAAAAATGTGTAATTTGTAATTTCTTTAAAAGAGTTCATAAATTTTCCACAATGACATGTTCAATACAAATCCACCTTACCTTCATTCTCACTCAATACTTTGGTCAGTGTTTCTTCTAGTTTTTGTATCCTTTCATCCATGTGTTTTAGCTTCTCCAGCTCAACAATGATGTTCACACTTGGTGACAATAAATCTTCAGTAATTGAGCTTCCAGCACAGAGCAGCAGAACCAGCAGCAGAACAGCCATTGTCTTGATTTTCATTTATTTTCAGACACTCAAATTACTCTCGTGTGATTATTCCACAATTCACCTTTAAATGACAAAAGCTGTTCTTTAATACTTTAAGGTTGCGAAAGTTTGTAAATGTTTGTACTTTAGACTGTTGTTGGAAGGTTTTTGTTTATTTTATAGTCCACTAGGGCGAGAATTGAATACATGGAAAGTACATTTTAGCATTATGTGTGTGTGTTGTGTAGTTCAGGTATACTTAAAGATGATTATCTGAAATCTTTGGCCTTGTGGGGACATCTTTTGGTCCCCATGAGAAAATATTATGTGTTTTGTGTATTGTCCTGCACTGCCCTATGTTGTCTTGCACTGATGTGTGTTGTCTTTGCCACCAGGTTGCACACATGCACTTTATGCACACATGCACTTTATGCACGCATGCACTTTTTGTTGTTTTAAGTAGCATCGGGGTTCTGGAGGAACGTTGTTTCATTTCACTGTGTACTGCGTCAGCTATATATGGTTGAAATGACAATAAAAGCTTCTTGACTTCTTGACTTGACTTGATATTAAGTGATGTTTTTATTTTTGAAAATGGAAAAAATGAACAATGTTTTCTGTGATGGGTTTAGAGGATTGAATTTACAGTTTGTACAGTATGAAAATCATTAAGTCTATAGAAATGTCCCCATAAAACATGAAAACCCAACGTGTGTGTGTGTGTGTGTGTGTGTGTGTGTGTGTGTGTGTGTGTGTGTGTGTGTGTGTGTGTGTGCACAGCAAAATCCCCAGAGTTAAATCAACTCTGCTCAGATTACATATGGTCCCTCTCTACTTAGTGTTAAAGTAACACTGAAGCAGAGTTAAAGTTAAAGTGATTATTTAAGTTATGATTGAGCATTAGTGATGAACACCTGCTGTTAACAAGCAGAATCACAGAAGAGAAACACAAGAACTACAACTGACTTCAGCCACAGCCTTAGATGAAATCAACTGAAGATAAAAGACATAAAATCTCTCAAGATCTGATTAAACAACTCCACAAACAGCACATTACAATGACTTTAACTCTGCTTAAGTGTTATTTTAACTCTATGTAGAGAGGGACCATATGTTCTCTGAGCAGAGTTGATTTAACTCCGGAGATTTGGCTGTGTACACATTTGGATATACTTGTGAGGGCCAAATGTCCTCACTGTGGGAGTGGATCACCCATTTGGAAAAAAAAAACGCTGAACAGAGGAGAGTCTGCCCTGTGTCTCTTATTGGAATTGTCTTTCTGTGAACAAAGGTAAAATTTGAAATGGAAAAAAATTGGAAATGATACAGGTGCGAATGAGCTTCAGCAGAACAAGTGAACGGCGAACAATATATATCGGTTACGTAAATGTTTCTCAACTGGTGGGTTGCAAGACCGCGCACTTTTCAATCACGCGCAAACACGGTGCGCTGTATAGGCCTATTACTCACTATAAATAAAGCACAAAAGAAACTATGAGCATGCAACGTCATAGTTCTGTCGTCTATTAAGTCATGAAATAACCAAAAAGGCGATTAAAGCTGCGTTAAAACTGCATGCATGTAGGCCTATTTGAGATATACAGTATATAGGCCTTTGCGTCACATGAAATATTCTAATATTCTGCTATGTGAGATCACAGTATGGCACAAAATATGTAATTTTTTAATGCATAAATAAATGTGAGAACTGTGCATTTGTACTAGAAGGTCCTAATTTTGCAAACAAACAAAAATGTATCACATTTAAATGCATAAAATAATTAATTTTACATTCTGGCATTTATGTGCTGTTGACTTCTGCATCAGCAATATGGGAATTCAAAAGAGAATACTTTTTCCCTCTTTGTACTGAGTTTAGGTATGACAGAACTGTTCCAATTTTGACAATATAGAAAGTTAAACATTTAGTGTTTACTTTTTTGGTTAGTTTTTGAAACAGACAAACTCAGAATTGTTGAAGTTCATTGATTATTCATAAAATTCAATGAAGGTTGAATAATCTTTGAACTACAGTATGTAGTTATCTGTCTCATCCATGAAGATGCAGCAATGGAGAACAAGCTATTGGGGGTTTTGAGAACCTGAACTGACAGAACAAGGTCAAATTTAGCTAGAGTGTGAGCACCTTTATTAATATGCCTGCAGGTGAGGAATGATTAAAAAAAAAAAAAATGGTCAAATTCACTCAGCATTCCATGATCTAATTCACTATCTCAATTACAATTAAGTTCAAATTAACTGTATTCAGTTGTGTTGTATAGGCACAGTCCAGGGCTGGGTTTCCCAATAACGATGTATCTTAGCTCTTAAGAGCGCTTTCTAAGTGCGAGGTTACGAACGCTCGCTGCAATTCCACGTGCGTTTCCCAAAAATGCCCTTAACATGAACGCGCGAGAACGCGCTCTACGTGCTACTTAAGAGTCGCTGTCCGTTTCTCAAGTGCTGAATATTACCTTATAAAATCGTATCCTTTAACGTTTAACCTAATAATCGTCACCTGATGTGGTTTAAAATAAATAAATAAAGGTACCTTTCAAAAAGATTAAATTAATGTTCTTCTGGAGGAGGTAGAGCTAAACAAAGATGTAATTGTCAGACGATTTCTTTAAGCTATATATATATATATATATATATATATATATATATATATATATATATATATATATATATATATATATGAAGACTTCAGATGCAAAAGCCTATAAGTGCCGTCTGAAATGTTCTTCTAAAATGAGCATTTTTATCAAGCTTGTATGTTTAGGTTCAGTAATTTCACTTTAATGGCAATTAATAGGTCATTTTCTTTTCCATTAATGTGAAATAACTGAACATAAACATAGGCCTACAAGCTTGATAAAACTGTTCATTTTATAAGAAAATTTCAGATGGCACTTAGAGGCTTTTGCATCTGAAGTCTTCATATATATACACACACAGTCAAACCACAATTTATTCAGACACCTTGAACATTTCATTCATTATTACAAATTATTCACTATAGTTTTTTTTTTTTTAATGGTAGTAAAATATGACAAGATCTCAAATAACACTTTAGCAAAACATGGTCAGGTCAAAGTGTCTGAATAATTTTGGTTCCAAATTTGTATCAATTTTACTGGTAGTCCACTGTATGAAGAATTTTTGGGCATAATATGTCACAGTTTACTTTATTTTGTCATTCTCACTTACATAAATTAACCATAGTATCTATATTTAACTTAAATTAATTATAGTTTATATATATATATATATATATATATATATATATATATATATATATATATATATATATATATATATATATATGTGTGTGTGTATGTGTGTGTATGTGTGTGTGTTTGTGTGTGAAATCAATCAAACTGTGATTCAGTGTTTTTGAAGTTAATATCTAAACTTGTTTATGTTTTAAAATTTAGTTTATAGTTATAGTTATAGTAAAGTCAGTCACTTCAGAAACACTTGGAAGAACTCCTATAGTATTTCATAGAGCTTTAGGCCATAGGTGGTAGGCCTATATAAAGCCTATATAAAGGGTATAGGGTGACAGTAGTACAAATTATGTACTTCATCTAGCCAATTTCTACAGGTGTACAGACAATTTTTTTTATTGCAGACATGTTTTATCAGCACTATTTATGACATCATGTGTATTTTTATTTTTTTATTTTCTTCCGTTTTCTTTTCATATTAAACAACAAAGAGGATTTAAGAGGAATACAGTCAAAACCTTAGTTATGTTATACACATTGCACTTGAATAAAGGTGTAATCTGCCGGTTGTCCTGTAGGTGACCTCATAACTCTGTCTTCTTACGATGCACTTAGGGCTTAACGATTACTCCTGAGCACTCGTAGATCTACGATCATTTTCAAGTGCAACTTAAGTTACGATGCTTTTGGGAAACAGACCTTAATATTAAGATCACTCGTACGATCGTTTTTACGATCAACTTAGGCTTACGATGCTTTTGGGAAACGCAGCCCAGTACATTATATTCAGACTCATTTTTATGTTGAAATAATGAAGATTTCTGTGCCACCCCGGACTCATTGCTGGCCCCTGCCTGGCCACCCCTGTGAAAAAATCCTGGCTCCGCCACTGCAGATACATATGAGGCGCCATACTGGACAAAAGCGAGGCGAACGCCGCGAGCGAGCGAACTTGCGCGAGAGAGACCGAGTGTGCGCGCGAGAGAGACCGAGTGTGCGCGCGAGCGAGCGAACTTGCGCGAGAGAGACCGAGTGTGTCCGAGAGCGAGCGAACTTGCGCGAGAGAAACCGAGTGAGCGCGCGAGAGAGACCGAGCGTGTCCGAGAGCGAGCGAACCTGCGAGAGAGAGAGAGATGATTTACATTTACATTGTAGGCTGTTTCTGATTTAGTAAAATCAGAGTCATGTACATTTGTAGACTTTGTGAGATGTGCAAATTTACATATGCATGTTACCTGCACAGCAAAACATCCAGTGTTAAATTAACACTGCCAGTGTTTATATAATCCGGTTGGATCCACTGGCAATGTTAATTAAACACTAACAGTGTTCATTTAACACTGGAGGTTTTGCTGTGTGTAGCATACAGCATAGCTTCCAGACACACGCTCAATTACTTAATTATTCACTCCTCTCAACTTCTGTTTACATGCAGATAAAGAAAAGATTCTGTTAAGATTATATTTTGTCTTGTTTTCAATACTGTAACAAACATACAACCTCATGTATTTACTTTATTAGTCTCAATCTACTAAACAGTTCATTTTCATTTAAAACATTTTTGCTTTATGTGCATGTGCTTTATTCACTAACATTTTCTTAATGTTTTCTTCTCAGACCTCCTCAGCGTGATCAGATCTATTCAAAGTTGCTGTAAGGTCTTGGCCTTTTTTTTTTTTTTTTTTTAATTAGGTTTATTGACACACTAGTTCTTCTCATTGGACTGTGCAATTTACTTTTTTTTTTCTTTAACATTGTTTTTTATTTTCCTTTTAAAACTGTTATCATACTGATTAACATATAAAGCAGTATAGTTTTAAAAATAAAGACTCATTATTTACTTACCCTGATCCCATTCATGTACATGACTTCTCTTATCAAATGCATATATATATATATATTTTAAATCTGGAGGAAATTGCATTTTCTTGCATACAATGCAAGAAAATGGGTCCCACTTGTGATTAATATACAAAAACAAAACAATAAGTAACATTCTTACCTGTAAACTAGTCCTTCTAACCAGGGCTCTGATATTGTTTGATACACTTTCTACTTCGCACATGAACATGCCAGCTATGTAATGAATTGAGTGCAGACAGGAAGAGCTTTTTTGTTAAAGCTTTATATTTAGTAAGATCAGAGTCATGTACATTTGCAGGTATATATACTGATACATGTACATTTTTATATATATTTACTGATCCCAATATAAACTACCATTCAAAAGTTCAGGATCAGCAAGATTTTTAATTTTTAAAATAAGTTTCGTCTGCTCACCTAGGCTACATTAATTAAAAATACAGTAAAAACAATAATATTGTGAAATATTATTACAATAAATAAATTAAAATAACTGTTTTCTATTTTTTGTATATTTTTACAAAGTAATGTATTCCTGTGATCAAAGCTGAATTTTCAGCATCATTACTCCAGTCTTCAGTGTCACATGATCCTTCAGAAATCATTCTAATATGCTGATTTGCTGCTCAAGAAACATTTATGATTATTATCAATGTTGAGAACAGTTGTGTAGCTTTCTTTCAGGATTCCTTGATTAATAAAAAGTTCAAGATTTTTTTAAGACATTAAAGAAAATAATACTTTTATTCAGCAAGGATGCATTAAAACGATCAAAAGTCACAGCATAGACATTTCTAATGTTACAAAAAATAATATTTCAACTTTGAACGCTCTATTTATCAAAGAATCCTGAAAAATATATATATATATATTGTACACAAATATTTTGTACAATTATTGTACACATTAAATGTGTGTGCTCGGTCTCTCTCGCGCGCACACTCGGTCTCTCTCGCGCAAGTTCGCTCGCTCGCGCGCACACTCGGTCCCTCTCGCGCAAGTTCGCTCGCTCGCGCGCACACTCGGTCTCTCTCGCGCAAGTTCGCTCCCTCGCGCGCACACTCGGTCTCTCTCGCGCAAGTTCGCTCGCTCGCGGCGTTCGCCTCGCTTTTGTCCAGTACGGCGCTTCATAGATACATAGGCGTAATTTGCGGGTGGGACGGGTGGACATGTCCCCACCACTTTTTGAAAGGGTCGATATTGTCCCCACCACTTTTTGAAACCTCTCGCGGCATCTCGCGGATATATAATACAAAAGAAACACCTCTAGTTTATTATCAATTTGTGTTAATAATAGGCGATCTGGCGCTGGGATGTGTTGTTTTTGAAATCATGTTGAGTGCTCGTTGTCGCTGTTATCAGAGGCGCAACAGTGTTCTCTTGGCGCTCGTGCACACTGCGCAGTGTTCACACGGATGAGCGCTTCAATCTATCGCTTAACTGTTGCAGAGACTCTCTATTCGTTACGTCGAATCACAAAACAAAATACAAATAAACGTGTCCCTGCTCTTGATATACAATCACTGACGAACGTCTTTGGTTTTAATGAGAGAAAAAAAAAATCGTACATGGTTGGATTCGAACCCAGAATCTCTTGCATGCTAAACGAAAATATTACCTCCAGTCCATCAGGACGATCTATTTTTAACAGCTGATCCACATATTTATTAGCTAATATACATCCTCTCGAGACATAGTATTATAGCAGATGTAAGGAAGAAACATCATATTAAGTTTAATTAGGGGCCAAGCCCCGAAGGGGCTGTAGCCCCTATTGTAATTGTACGTTTTCCCTTTTATTATTATTATTCTTCCTCCCGAATGGGAGTCTATGGCAGCCCTATCAACGGAACATGAGAAAATTATGAAATTTGGCACACTTGTAGTGATGGTCATGTCTAGAAATCTGACCAATTTTGGAGTCTCTAGGACCAACTCTATAGCGCCACCACCAGTTCAAAAATGCAACATTCTAAAGTTTATAACTTTTGAACCATTTGCTCTAGAAAAATACAATTTAGTACATCTGATTCGTCTCTTCATGCTGATTCTATTAAAATTCTTACATTAAGTCTCCGCCCATTACAGTAGCGGCCATTTTGAAAAGTACAGTATTCCGTTTTTTCGCTACTCCTCCTTCAAAATTTGTCCAATTTTGTCCAAACTTTGATCAGGTGATCTTTGGTCTGAGCCGCACAGAAATGACTGAACAGATTTTTATTCATCTTTGTTCAAAAGTTATGATGTCACAAAGTTAACGAGGTTGACCCAAAATTGCTATAGAGGCTGTATCTCGGCCAAACTTTGAGCAATCAAAACTAAAATTGGTACACTTGATCAAGACCATGATCTGAGGTTCCATGCCAAATTTGGGAACAGCGCCACCTACAGGTCATGAGATCTGAAAAATGGCTATTTTGGCCAATAACTTTTGAACACTTTATTAGAAAATCAAGATCTTGGTGTCTATGGATTCCCTGTGCCATGCCGAATCCGAGGATATCGAATTCGTCAACATCGGATGAACCACGTGTCCGCCATTTTGAATTTTGTCATAAATTGCAATAACTTTTAAACAATTTGACATATCTTCACACAAATTGGTATGTATGACCTTTAGAAGGTCCTGAAGGTACCTGAGAAGTTTCAACACAGCGCCACCTACTGTTCCACAGATGTAATGATTATTGCAAAACCACTTATAACTTTTGAAAACACTTTCCAAAATGTGTATGCTTTATGTCATTTTATTCCCTGGCTTATGCCGATTCCGACGATGTGTCATTTGTCATTTTCCTTAAATGTACCTGTCCGCCATATTGAAATAAATGGAAAACAGTTTTTTCGCTACTCCTCCTACAATTTTTGTCCAATTTTGTCCAAAATCAGCTCAGGTGATCTTTGGACCGAGCCGCACAGAAATGACTGAATGGATTTTTGATATTCGCTACCATTCCCAAGATATTCATCTCTGAATGTGACCTTGCTTGTGTTTGTTGTCTTATGCTAGTTAGCTTAGCATGCTAATTGCTTAGCATGCTAACCAGTTGTCATTCTCTTTAATGTGGCTCTTCAGTTATCAAGTTAACCATGAGCCTCATTAGCATTAAGTTAGCTTAGCATGCTAATATGGATAGCATGCTAAGTAATGCTTTTTTGTGAATTCTTTGTTAGACTAAAAGGTTTCTTCCACAGTCTGTTGAATGTGCATCCTCAAGTAGCTCAATGTGTAAAGCCAGTTATCTGAAGAGCCCTGTATCCGAAGTTAGTGGGTTCGAATCCCAGGTGGAGCGGTTTTATAAAATAGTGTGTTTTGATTCCTTTACTGCCTCTTGGATTAGAAATAAATGCTTTTTGTTTCATGCTGTGTTCATTTTCATCTAAGCTTATGTACATTCTGAGTTCATTCTTGCCCGTAATTCTGAACCAGCTGTTTCATGTTTGTTCATTTTCTGCTGTTTTTCCTCTTCCTGCTCTGTATTGCACTACAGCATGATGAGCTGCAGAATGATCTAAAGTGCAGTTTTATAAGAATTCTTCATTTTGAGTTCATTTTCACATGAACTAATAAACTTCGGCAGGTGTGGAAACATTCACTTGCACAGTGGTGCAATGAGATGAGAAATGGACCTTGGACCCGGAGGTCGTGGATTCGAATCTTGTGTGGGGTTCCTTTATACAATTGTGTGTAATGAGTCATTTTGATACCTTTTTTATCCAAATAAGGATTGTGCTAATCTTTATTCCTCTTCAATGAGATACAAGTATTTTAGTTCATTCCGTGTTCGTTCTCTGAACTTCTATTGATTTTCATTTCATTTCCACCTGTCCTTCTGAACCAGATGTTTTGCATGTACATTCAATTTCTGCTGTTTTTGCTCTTCCTGCTCCGTATTGCGCTACTGCCCCTACTGGGGCTTGGCCCCGAATTGCTGCTTGCAGCTATATTATCATATTAGTATTATTATTATTGTAATAATAAAATTACAATACCACCCCCCCCCCCCCCCATACACTTTCCTGTCCCACCCACTTTTTAAAACAAAGTTACGCCACTGCTCAGATACAGTTCACATATTTGTGTTTTGCATCACATCCAGTACTGGATACGAGTTACAAAAGATTAAGATGTTCACAAGGGGAAAATCAGAAAGCCACTGAAACTAGTGTAACTTGCAGGATCATCATAAACCCAGGTGTTCCTCCAAAGTCGTGTATAAATCTGATCACTGATCTCCAGTGTGAGAACGACACCATTGCTGGCGTTACCATTGCTAGAAGGCTTCCAGTCATGCAGAGAGCACTGGGTTTGACCATTCTTCAGGAGACTGATCGCCATTGTGGTTCCACCCTGACAAATACCGTAAAATCTGAAGTAATAGACTCCTTTTACTGGTGCTGTGAAAATACCTGTAATGCAAATGTACAAGGAAACCACAGAAAATGTCATAATGTGGGAACAGGTTTAAGAACTGCATGCCGTTACTGTATTCCTGTAATAGTATTCTCTTTACAGTACTTACCGGTATTTGAGTCGTAGGCATTTCCAACATTACTAAATACTTTTTTGTATTCCAGAGTTTTGTCATAACTAAAGGGTCCAGTTTGACCTGTTCCAGAAGCCAGAAGTCCAGCTGAGAAAGCAACCTTTTTGCCTGGAAATAAGCAAATCGATTGATGTAAAATGTGTCACTTAAAACATTTAAACATCTATGGGAACAAAATGTGCTTTTTACTTGCCTTCATTCTCTTTTTGGAGAGATTCAATCTTAGATTGTGAATCTTGAACTAAAGTTTTCAAAGCTGTTCAGAAAACACATTAATATGATAATGTTAGAATAGATGAATTGTAAAGTTTCCCCATAATGTCATGTTCAATACAAGCTGCAACAATTTCCACATGGTGACATTCAATTGACTTATTCCATTATTCAGTTATGAATGGCAAAAGCTGTTCTTCAGTTATTTTAATGTTTGTGTAATAAAATGTGTATTTTAAATCTCTGAAATGTCTATGGAAACAAAATGTGCCTTATACTTGCCTTGACTCTCTTTTTGGACAGTTTCAAGCTTGTTTTGTGAATCTCGTACTTCGGTTTTCAAAGCTGTACAGAATACACATTAATATAATAAAGTTAGAATGTTGCTAAACAATGAGCTTCAAAAGAAGTATACGTTGTAATTTCTTTAAAATACTTTATAAACTGTAAAGTTTCCCCATAATGTCATGTTCAAAATAAGCTGCAATAATTTCCACATTAGGTGACAATAAATCTTGTGGAAGTAACTGCCATTGTCTCACTTCTCAGATGTTTTTCAGACACTCAGTTGACTGTTATTATTCCATAATTCAGTTTTGAATGGTAAAGTTTTTTTTTTTTTATTATTTTAATGTTGCGTAAGTTTGTGTAATAAAATAAAATGTGTATTTTAAATCTCTGAAATGTCCATGGGAACTAAATGTGCCTTATACTTGCCTTCACTCTCTTTTTGGACAGTTTCAAGCTTGTTTTGTGAATCTCGTACTTCGGTTTTCAAAGCTGTACAGAATACACATTAATATGATAATGTTACAATGTTGATAAACAATGAATTTAAAAATGTGTAATTTGTAATTTCTTTAAAAGAGTTCATAAATTTTCCACAATGACATGTTCAATACAAATCCACCTTACCTTCATTCTCACTCAATACTTTGGTCAGTGTTTCTTCTAGTTTTTGTATCCTTCCATCCATGAGTTTTAGCTTCTCCAGCTCAGCAATGATGTTCACACTTGGTGACAATAAATCTTCAGTAATTGAGCTTCCAGCACAGAGCAGCAGAACCAGCAGCAGAACAGCCATTGTCTTGATTTTCATTTATTTTCAGACACTCAAATTACTCTCGTGTGATTATTCCACAATTCACCTTTAAATGACAAAAGCTGTTCTTTAATACTTTAAGGTTGCGAAAGTTTGTAAATGTTTGTACTTTAGACTGTTGTTGGAAGGGTTTTGTTTATTTTATAGTCCACTAGGGCGAGAATTGAATACATGGAAAGTACATTTTAGCATTATGTGTGTGTGTTGTGTAGTTCAGGAATACTTAAAGATGATTATCTGAAATCTTTGGCCTTGTGGGGACATCTTTTGGTCCCCATGAGAAAATATTATGTGTTTTGTGTATTGTCCTGCACTGCCCTATGTTGTCTTGCACTGATGTGTGTTGTCTTTGCCACCAGGTTGCACACATGCACTTTATGCACACATGCACTTTATGCACGCATGCACTTTTTGTTGTTTTAAGTAGCATCGGGGTTCTGGAGGAACGTTGTTTCATTTCACTGTGTACTTCGTCAGCTATATATGGTTGAAATGACAATAAAAGCTTCTTGACTTCTTGACTTGACTTGATATTAAGTGATGTTTTTATTTTTGAAAATGGAAAAAATGAACAATGTTTTCTGTGATGGGTTTAGAGGATTGAATTTACAGTTTGTACAGTATTAAAATCATTAAGTCTATAGAAATGTCCCCATAAAACATGAAAACCCAACGTGTGTGTGTGTGTGTGTGTGTGTGTGTGTGTGTGTGTGTGTGCACAGCAAAATCCCCAGAGTTAAATCAACTCTGCTCAGATTACATATGGTCCCTCTCTACTTAGTGTTAAAGTAACACTGAAGCAGAGTTAAAGTTAATGAGATAATAAAGTGATTATTTAAGTTATGATTGAGCATTTGTGATGAACACCTGCTGTTAACAAGCAGAATCACAGAAGAGAAACACAAGAACTACAACTGACTTCAGCCACAGCCTTAGATGAAATCAACTGAAGATAAAAGACATAAAATCTCTCAAGATCTGATTAAACAACTCCACAAACAGCACATTACAATGACTTTAACTCTGCTTAAGTGTTATTTTAACTCTATGTAGAGAGGGACCATATGTTCTCTGAGCAGAGTTGATTTAACTCTGGAGATTTGGCTGTGTACACATTTGGATATACTTGTGAGGGCCAAATGTCCTCACTGTGGGAGTGGATCACCCATTTGGAAAAAAAAAACGCTGAACAGAGGAGAGTCTGCCCTGTGTCTCTTATTGGAATTGTCTTTCTAGTAATTTAATGTTTATATATTTTAAAGCACTGAATCACTATAGAATCGCGATTAATCCGGTTCTTTACATTTTACATCGATTATCGACCGAAATAAACGATTCACGATTCAAAAAACATGTTTCAAGATCGATGCATATGCATCGTCAGGAATTATAATCGATGCATTGAGAAAACGAGTGAATCGTTACAGCCCTACATTACAGTAATCAATACGGGAAAACACAAAAGTATTGATCAGTCTCTCAGCGTAGGACACAATCTGGCAATATTTCTGAGATGGAAGGAAAAACTTTTAACAGTATTTTGGATATGTGGCGCAAACGTTAAATTGGCATCAAAAATTACCCCTAGATTCCTCAATTTTGTTTGAAACTCCACATTTGAACCATCAAGAGATAGCTTGACTGACCCAGCTTTGTGTAGTTGGTGGGGTGAACCTGCGAGCATAATTTTCACTGTCAAGACAAAGAAAATTTTCTGTAATCCATTCTTACATCTTAGAGATACATTCAGAAAGAAAATCAACATGCACAGTTTCATTAGGTTTAAAATTAATATAGATATTATATAGTATCATCTCATATAGTATCATCTGCATAAAAATTAAATTTTAGACCAAGTGATCTCAAAAGCTGGCCAAGAGGGAAAACATAAATATTAAAAAGCAGAGGGCCCAAAATTGATCCCTGAGGCACTCCATATTGAACAACATTAACTTCAGATCTAAATCCACCCATGGAAACAAACTGCTTCCGATCATTGAGGTAGGACTTAAACCAATTTATAACAGTATCAGAGACACCAAAAACAATTTCAAGAAGAAATCAAAACTAAATGATCAACAGTGTCAAAAGCGGCACTGAGATCAAGAAGGATCAAAACTGAAAGACAGCCTGAATTTGAAGCAATTAACAAGTCATTGGTAAACCTAACCAGAGCTGTTTCTGTACTATCGAATTTACAAAAGCCAGATTGCAAAGGCTCAAAGAGATTGTTCTCAGTTAAATGAGAAATTAACTGAGTGACAACAGCTCGCTCCAGATGTTTAGCAAGAAAAGAGAGATTAGATATGGGATGGAAATTAGCAAGGTTCTCATAGTCAATATGTCTTTTTAAGTACCAGGGTAATCGCTACCGTTTTAAAAGTTGTTGGGTCATTTATAATACTCAGAACAACAGGACACAGAGAAGCAAAACATGACAACAACAAACTAGTCGGTATGGGATCTAGTAAAGAAGTGGTTGCTTTCATTTTAGAGACCTCTGCTAAAAGAGAATATGTGTCAAGTGTACAAAATTTTGAAAACATGGAACCAGAATAACAAGGAATAAAAACAGTTGAAGAAGACAATGAAGTAGAAGCACATAAACCTCTATGAACATTTTCAACCTTAGTGCCAAAGAAATCCAGGAACTTATTACAGAGATGATCAGAAGCAGTAACATGAGAGACAGTTTTACGATTCAGCAATTTGTTAATAGAATTAAAAAGTTGTCTTGAATTTCCTTGATTGTCATTAATCATTTCAGATCTGGCAGAAAACAATACCAGCCTTATATTCTTGTAAGCAGTCTTTCCATGTTTCATGATGAACAGTCAGACCTGAGAGACGCCTACGCTCCATTTTACGGCAAGATAAATCGTCTTCATCATATGCAAATCCTCATTATACCAAGGAGCAGGACTGCAAATGAAACAGAGCGTGACTTTTGAGGAGCAAATAAGTCCAGGCCAGATAAGATAGAATTGAGTACACGGAAAGTAAATTTTAGCATTATGTGTGTGTGTGTGTGTGTTGTGTGGTTCAGGTATACTTAAAGATGGTTATATGAAATCCTTGACCATGTAGGGACATCTTTGGTCCCCATGAGAAAATACTAAGTGATGTTTTTATTTTTGAAAATGGAAAAAATGAACAAAGTTTTCTGTGTTGGGTTTAAAGGATAGAATTTAGTTTGTACAGTATGAAAATCATTAAGTCTGTTGAATTTCCCCATAAAAGATGAAAACCCAACATTTCAGAATAATTCTACAGGAAAATAAAAATATTCAAACAAATTGCTTGTTTTTTGACTCTCATGCAGGCTTTTTAAATGATGTTTTATAAACGTAGTTCAGGAGGAACAAGTCAAATAAGATACCCAATCATTACATCATCTTAATCATTACATCATCTCAACCAACTGTCAACAATCTCTAATCAACGTATCTACCCAATCGGCATGAGTTCAGGCCTGTATAATCACAGTCAAACTCACCCAAGGATCCTCAACAGTTTACAGCATTTGGTGCCGCCTTAAGTTGCTATCATGTCCGAAGTCGCGTCCGATGAAGAATCTTTCATCCTCGAGGAATCTTTGACACACATCCTCTGGCATTAAGAACAATTTTTCTCCAATCCAACGGCATTATTTCGGAGGGGCGTCAGCCCAAACAAACGGGTCCCTGCATGCCAAAACGCCGAGGCCTGTCACCAAGTCCGAATCATCCGCGATATCCTTCTGTGTATTTCCCTACTCTGGCCCATTAAATCATTAGTCATAGAAAAATGACAATAAGGCAGCCGAGCACCAAGCTCGAGTCTCGGGCAATGCCGCCTCTTCCCGCGACGGAACGGGCCTACTTCCAGCGCCAGGCCGCCGCAGCAGGCCTTCAGTAAACCCGGAGCCGCGCCGCGGCGCAGATCCAGTTCCCAGCCGGCTCACACTCTCCACTCCATCGGCCCAACCCCGCAAGAAGCACAGTTTAAATCCTTCTTGTCGTCTTTCCTGAATTTTCAGTCATTCCATCTGGATCAATGTTGATCGGGGGATTGTTTCTGTGACTTGCCGTTATAAATTACTTTGCCGCTTCCTTGTGGTTAAACACGCCAACAGTGGCTCATATATCACGTTCAGTTCGCACGCTGAATTGCTATGAAACTCGGAACTTCTTGTCATCGCTGTTCTGCGATTTATCAACAAATCGCTTGGAAACTTAAAGTAATAGTATGCATTTCTGTAACTTCAACCCACAGCTTCACTATTGAGACGAGGCACAGACTGGTAGGATAAATTCTTAAAATCGTTCTTTTGCTGATGCATTTAAATAAATTTTACCGTTCTTAGTATGTTCATCTATATTTGGAACTAGCTGAAATAAGTAACGTAACGAACCATAGACAAATAACCAGTGAATAAACTGTTATGTTGTATGTTCCTACGCAGTTTGATAAATCATACTCAAATTCCATGCTTTAAGTAATTTGAGTAACGTTACCAGGTCTGGATAAGTATTGGGAAATAGAACTAAAAAGTAAACAAATAAATGTAATAAAATCATTCAAGCAGCATGTTCATGGTAAATTTAGTGCTTGTTGAACACCATTGAATAAATCCAAGTTGCACATTTTTATTATGCAAAACTCTTTTTACAAGCTAGTCTCTTTTGACCTTTACTAAATGAAGGTGCACGTGACTCAAACCAGCAACAGTAAAAAACAAACTATCATCTAAATCAGTCTGTAGCCTACTTTGCTGTTTGATTGTTCAACATCAATCAATTACAGTACAAACTGTAAACGACAGTATGGTATCAAACAATCGTGCCAGAGGTGAATATATGCTGGTTATAAAGCATTTTAGGCTTATTAATAAAAATTAATAATCGATTTCTCAGTCTTGCACAGTTTTGCTGAAATCAAACTGAATTTATGGGCTTTAACTTAAATACAGTTAATTTCTAGGCCTCTCCTAGCGTGAGGATGCCTCTGCTAGCAGAGCAAGCTCCGCTGTTTCAGCCATTTCATCCCACCGTCTCTTACCCTATCCATTGTCTGTGGCCTGTAGATGTTAGCGTGAGGATGCCTCCGCTAATAGCGCAGGCCCGGTCATCAGTCTCAAACGCTCTTCTTGTCTTTGGTCTACAGCTCAACCACGGACCTTAACGTGAGGCTGCCTCCGCTAGCGGCGCAGGCCCAGATGCCATATTTTACTCCCCAGCTTCCCTCTTTTCTACACTTCTTGTTCCTCCCCAGGCTCCAGGGACTGACCCAAGCGTGAGGTTGCCTCCGCTAGCGGAACAGGCCCAGAGGCATTGTTGGACTCCCAGCTTCCCTCTTTTCTACACTTCTTGTTCCTCCCTAGGTTCCAGGGGCCAGCCCGAGCATGAGGCTGCCTCTGCAAGCGGCCTTGGTCCCAGCCATTCCTCCAGCCTGCCTTTCCTGATTTTCTCTTCTCAACATTACTTTATGTATATCATGTAAACCGCATTAAGAACCTCCAAGCTCCCAGCAGACCACTTTTCCAGTAATTCTTTCCCCATAGGAGCAACAACCACAGCTGCTCAATAAGGCCTTTCCCAGCATCAGATTCAAACATTTGGTCACTGGTCAGAAGCTTTTAAGAACTACATCAAACCGTTTCCACATTAAAGAAGCCTAACAAACGCTAATCAGCTAGGTTTTCAGCTCCAGCTCATATTCTCACACATACCCACAAGCCATATCAAACTCAACTAATTCCATCACTCGGAGCCCTCTCCCCGGACAGCACGCCAAATACGTTTACCAATTAATTTACCTGACTTATTTGTAAGTGTGAACTCATGAAAACAGTGTTAACCTTGGCAAATATTTAATCAAGTGAAAAATGCTGTCAGTGAGTGTTTTTTTTTTTTTTTTTTTTTTTAGGATAAGTAGTGAGAATTGTCTTTTAAGTTCATATTAACAATAAAATGAATTTGATGTGAAGCATGATTAATATTTGATCATTTAACTGCACACTATGAGCTTTAAACATCTCATTTTGACTGTTTATCATTGACTTTTTGATTCTTTGCTGGTGTCTGACCACCTGGAGGTAAGAATGCAAGTGAATCATAATTTGGTGACATGTTTGGTTTATTTTCAGACTTTAAGAAAGAAGTATGAAGAAGTCTTAAACGTATCATAACTAAGAAGCATAAACAATTATCTCCCTTTCCTTGTCCCTATTTGCTCTTATTTACTCAGATACAGTTCACTTACACCGGAACAATTAAGCTCCATAAAATTGTGTTTTGCATTACATTCAGCACTGGATACGAGTTACAAAAGATTAAGATGTTCACAAGGGGAAAATCAGAAAGCCACTGAAACTAGTGTAACTTGCAGGATCATCATAAACCCAGGTGTCCTTCCAAAGATGTGTATAAATCTGATCACCGATCTCCAGTGTGAGAACGACACCAGAAGTCCAGCTGAGAAAGCAACCTTTTTGCCTGGAAATAAGTGAATAGACTGATGTAAAATGTGTAGTCAAATAAAATGTGTAATTTAAAACATGTAAATGTCTATGGGAACAAAATGTGTGTGGCCAAGTGGTCTAAATATACAATGTTTCTATTTTGTTAAAAAATGTAATGGCCCCTTTAAGAGATCTTCTCTCTCTCTCTCTCTCTTCTCGCGATACTGTTTGCGCGATTTGGATGCGTGCGCGCGACCAGAGAAGCCATTCTCACTGTACATGAGAGCTCCATGTGGTAGTGCATGCATTTCATCTAATCTAATGTAGTTTCATCATCTTTTCGGGTAAATATTACTCCAATATGTTTAATATGTACAAATATGCGTTGAAATGGAGTTCGAAAGAGTATTTGATGTTTATATTTCAGTCAATGCTTTTGGATCGCGTGTCTGACGAGTGAACCTCGTGGCAAATAGTAAAGGATTATTGGGTATGTAAATTTCACAATTTGATAAGTATTTCAAAGCAATGTTTATTTGATTATGCATGTGTATATATATATGTATATGTTATAGATGTGTTAAGAGCTATTTTATGATTGATTCTGATTTATTTTTCTTATGGTTCATGGTTAATATGTGAAACAAAGGGAATGTAGCTTTACTAATGTGCTCTTATTTTTCTTCTGTACCTCAGCCACTGCCGTATTCCAGTCTATATTACCATTTTAGTTTGTTTCAAGTAATTTGGTTATTTCCGGTGGACTCTGGTGTGTTTTTTTGTTAGTCTTTCACCTTGCATCTTACTGTATCTCAGTGGTTGCATGTCCTCCTCTGAACTACATCTAGTCGATTTGATGTGACACTTATTATTGTCGTAAACTTATCTTTCAACAATTGATCGTCATTTCTCAGAATTTGATTGCTTAAATTGTGGATAAGAGTTTTTTTCCTTTTGTATGATAAGTGAAATTTTTAATTATTCTAAATCTCCTTTTGTAAGCTTGCCTATTCAAGTCTTGCTCCCATCGACCACTGTCATTATTTGAACAGCAGTCAGATTAAACAAACCCCAAGTTTTGAAAAGCATAGTTCTGCTTCCGGTGTGTGTCTCTTTTCTTCCACCCGGTTACATTTTTGGTACCAGGAGTGGGGTATCTGACAGTTGGGAGCTCTTAGGCGTTTAGTGCGTTTTTTTCTGGAATACGGTAGTGGTGGGTACGTGAGCTGCAGGGACCCGGAGTGGAGGCGGTCAACCGTGCTTTAAGTGTCCAGTGTGACGACGTCGGCTGAGGGTTTGTGGCCAAGGGACTGGATCGCTGGATGAGGAGGGGACATCGCCATCTGTGGCTGAAGCTCAGGAGTGTGCTGTAATCTTCTATGACTGTTTTGGGTGTTCTGCAAGAAGAGGAAGCAGTGTTACACAGACATTCTTTATCACATATCCTTTGAACTAAAGAAAAGAGACATTAAACAGACTTTGTGCTGCCAAAGGGACATTGAAATTTAATTCAACATGTCACAGTCTGATGATGAAGATCCAGTACAGGGTGCTGCTAGTGAACAGGGTTTAAGTCATGATATGGACGATGTGCAGAGACAAATCCAAGAGCTTAGCAGAAAACATGCTGAAGCTATGGCAGCTATTGCCAACCTAAGTGGAGAGCCAACTAGGTCTTACATATATGTACCAAGGGAACGCCACATTCAGTCTTTCAGTGGTGATTTTAGCAAAGATGGTAGAAATGTGGATGAATTCATTGAAGAAGTGGAAAGGGTATTGCTTGTAAGAAACCAGACTTCCGAAGACCAAACTGACTTTGTTCTTTCCCTATTGAAAGGTGCCGCTTTGGAAGAGGTTAGATTAAGGCGGGGGGATCAACCCCAGTGTGCGGAAGACATATTTTTCTACCTTAGGGAGGCCTTTAGGGAAAAGCGTAGTCTTGCCCAGTTACTGCAGACTTTCTATACTCGCAAACAGTTAGAAGGTGAAGACCTGCGTGCATACTCTCATGCCTTGTCACAAATATTGAACTCTCTCTTGAAGCAGTCACCCGATGCTGTTGCAAATGCGAATGTCGCTTTACGAGACCAGTTCATTGAGGGAACAAGAGATGCAGCGCTTCGAAGGGAACTTCGTAAATTGGTGAGGGACAAGCCACAGTCGACTTTGATTGAAGTAAGAGATGAAGCTTTAATGTGGTCTCTTGAAGATCCCAAGCTGCGTGCTGGTAAAGTAGCCCTTAACCGTAAAGTAAGCTCCGAAGCTACAGAAGTCCAGTGCGCGTCTGTGGTGATGCCAGCGAAGAGCTCTGTTACGCTTGATGAAGTTCTAAAATTAGTGGCGGAACAAGGCAAAGCCATAGGGGAGTTGACTCAAGCTGTTCAGAAATTGACTTTACATTGCACTAAGCCTGAATCTGTGAATCGTAGTAAATCTAAGGTGCAGCCTAGGTTTACTGATGACGGCCAGCCTATCTGTTTTAAGTGTAATGGGGTGGGGCACATAGCCAAAAACTGTGTGAGAAGAAACAAACAAGCAGTAAATGAGGATGCATCATCAGCCATGCCACAGGGAAATGCACACCCTCGGTCGCTGTGAGCCAAGCGATGCGAGGGCAATCTGTTGGCTCGACTCCCAAGGACTCAGATCATGATCGACTACTCCAACATGCTGTGGGGAGATGTCCTGTAGTTGACTTGAAAATCGGGGGAGTGAGTGTTTCGTGTTTACTTGACACAGGAAGTCAAGTGAGTACAATTACAGAACATTTCTTTAAAGAGCACTTAGCGGGTGAAGTAGACGACATGCTTTCCACATCCGGTTGGCTCAAAATTACCGCTGCTAATGGATTAGACATCCCGTATCTTGGTTATCTTGAGCTTACAGTTGAAACCATGGGTATCACTCTGCCAGAGTGTGGTTTTCTAGTAGTCCGAGATGCACAAAGCTCTTCAGCCGTTCCAGCTCTCATCGGCATGAATATTATAGGCAGATGCAGAGAGTTAGTTCATGCTGAGTTTGATACCACCTTAGGAGGGGAGCTACAGTCTGACTGGAGAGAGGTTTTCCAGCAAATGCAAAGTGTCAGTCCACGTGAGAAACGTTTTGTTGCACGAGTAGCTGGAAAAGAGACGGTGTACATACCTGCTTCATCTATTGCAACTTTAATGGTCCGGGGGATAAAAAGTTCATTACCTGAGGGTTCAAAACTGTTGTTGGAGCCTGGAAATTTACCTTTACCTGGCGGCTTGATCGTGGTACCATCCCTTGTGTCCACTGTAAAACCCTTGTTTCCAGTGCAAGTTGTGAATCTCTCCACAGAGGATGTATGGTTGCAGCCCCGCACCCGGCTGGGTACTCTCTGTCCTGTTGAATCCTTAAGTCCAACGGAGGGTTGTGAAGTTAAGTTCCAAAGAATCGCAGCTGGAGTGGAAGAGATAACTGTAAACACAGAAGAGAGACTGGTATTGGCGAATACCCTAACCGACTTTCTTAACAAGCTACGGTTAGGTGGTACCGCTGAGCAACAGGCTGAGCTTAAAGCTTTGCTATTGAGGTATGTGGATGCATTTGCGCTGGACGATGAAGAACTGGGGTTTTCTGATAAAGTACAGCACGAGATCAATCTGGTAGATGACGTTCCAGTTTCTCAGCCCTATCGGCGCATTCCACCAACCCAGTATGGTGAAGCCAGGGAACATATCACCAAGCTTCTTAAGAAGGGGATTATCAAACCTAGTAATAGTGCTTATGCATCGCCCATAGTACTTGTACGGAAGGCGGATGGTAGTCTTAGACTATGTGTCGACTACAGAAAATTGAACTCCAAGACAAAACGAGATGCCTTCCCTTTGCCCCGCATTGATGAGAGTTTTGATGCATTACAAGGTGCAAAGTTCTTCTCAACTATTGATTTGGCTAGCGGGTATCATCAGGTGGCTGTGCGTGAGCAAGACCAGCCGAAGACCGCATTTACTACCCCGTTTGGAATATTTGAATACTCTCGTATGCCTTTCGGAGTTTGTAATGGGCCTTCTACATTCCAGCGTCTTATGCAATCTACTATGGGAGATTTGATCTTCCAGATTATGCTGGTTTATCTGGATGATATTCTTGTATATTCATCTACTTTCCATGAACATCTCCAGAGACTAGAGGTCGTTTTCAGTAGATTGAAGGAAATGGGGCTCAAGGTGAAGCTTGAAAAATGCCATTTTCTCCAGGAAGAGGTAAAGTTCTTGGGTCATCAAATTTCAGCTCAAGGCATTGGTACTGACCCTGGGAAAGTTGAGGCGGTGAGAAATTGGAAAACACCTGGCACAGTAAAGGACTTAAGATCATTCCTAGGTTTTTGTAGTTATTACAGAAAATTTATAGAAGGTTTTTCCAAAATCGCTGGCCCTCTTCATGATTTGGTGAACTTGTGTCTGAAACAACACGGAATTGTGAGGAAGTCTGAGTTTTGTTCACTGTGGTCAGCCGAGTGTCAAGCAGCCTTTGAGTTGTTAAAGGATAAGCTTACATCTGCTCCCATATTAGGGTACGCAGACTTTTCTCTTCCATTTATAGTGGAGACTGATGCTAGTAATGAAGGTCTAGGTGCAGTCCTCTACCAACAACAAGGTGACTGTAAGAGAGTGATCGCCTACGCTAGTAGAAGACTACGTAATGCAGAGAAGAATGATCGGAACTATAGTAGTATGAAACTCGAATTACTAGCTCTCAAGTGGGCTGTTTCCGAAAAATTCCGGGGGTATTTGTTAGGCTCAAAATTTGTGGTCGTCACAGACAACAATCCTTTATGTCACCTGCAAACAGCGAAATTGGGTGCTATCGAGCAAAGATGGATGGCCCAATTAGCAGTTTTCGAGTTTGAGGTTAAGTACCGACCCGGACGGCACAATGCTGCTGCTGACGCCCTCTCTAGGCAGCCGTTAGCAGGGGAGCCTGCTAGTTCTGAGGACATGGAATATGGTGATTGTGTTGCCATTTGTAATGTGATCAACAAGGGTACACCCTTAGATGTGGAATTGCTGACAGCGGGTGATCAGTGCTGTAAAGTGAGCCAGATCCGTGTTTTGGGGTGTGGAGCCAGGGTGGAAGGGACGGACACTCAGGGAGGTACAGGTACTCTTCCAGGCTATACCAAATCTCAGTTAAAGGATTTCCAGCTGAAGGATTTGATTCTCTGCTCTTTTAGAGAGTTTTGGGATCAGAAGCGAAAGCCCACCAGTCAGGAACGACACAGCCTACCTAAACCTGTATTGTCACTGTTAAAGCAGTGGAAATATATTAGAGAATCAGATGGATTGCTCTATCGTGTGGTGGATGATCTTCATCTTGGTGAGTGTCAGCAGTTGCTCTTGCCAGCCTGTTTAAAAGATCAAGTCCTTGAAAGTGTTCATGATAAGATGGGACATCAGGGAATTGAACGTACCCTCAACCTGTTAAGGCAAAGGTGCTTCTGGGTTGGCATGTATGAAGATGTGGAAAGGTGGGTCAAAAAGTGTCAACGGTGTATTCTAACCAAAATGCCGCAGCCGAGAATCCGTCCTCCTATGAAGCCGTTCTTAGCTTCAAGGCCTTTGGAAGTAGTGGCAGTGGATTATACAGTGCTCGAACCTGCCTCAGATGGTCGTGAGAATGTGTTGGTCGTAACCGATGTGTTTACTAAATTTACACAGGCATTCCCAACCAGAGACCAGCGAGCTGAAACCACAGCCAAGATTTTACTGAAAGAGTGGTTCATGAAGTATGGAGTGCCAGAGAGGTTACATTCGGATCAGGGGAGAAACTTCGAAAGCGAGGTGATCGCTGAGTTGTGTCGACTGTATGGAGTAAGGAAAACACGCACAACTCCCTACCGTCCGCAAGGTAATGCTCAGTGTGAGCGATTTAACAGGACGCTCCACGAGTTGTTAAGAACACTACCTCCTGAGAAGAAAAGGCGATGGCCAGAACACCTTCCTGAGTTAATCTATGCATACAATGTAACACCACATGCAACAACAGGCTACTCACCCTATTTCTTGCTGTTCGGCGTAGAACCACGTCTTCCTGTCGATGCTCTTCTAGGCCAGGAACAAGCTGTGGATAGAAAACAGGATTGGTTAGTAATTCACCAGAATCGCCTCAGAGAAGCTCACGAAAAAACGAGAGAATATGCAGAGCGCAAGGCTGCTGAGAGACTTGCTCCATTAAATGACAAAGTCTACTGTCCTACTGTTGGTGTTGGTCAGACGGTGTATTTACGTCACCGACCTGCTGGTAGAAACAAGATACAGGATGCTTGGGCTCCTACTGTGTATCGGGTCATACAGGTACAGGGCACCACGTATACGGTTGAACCTGTGGAGGGTGGTCCCAGTAAGAGAGTCCACAGAGTTGACTTACGCCCTTGTGTGAATCCTGTTGTGGAACCAGTGGTAACAGGGAGTAGTTTGTCATCATCACCATCTACAGATCTGGTTGAGCCTGTGGAAGTTGGAAATACTGACATAGAGTTTGTGGTGTTGGAAGAGGTTACATTACCTCATCTTGAAGAGACAAGGAATGTTCATGTTGGAGTCTCTGGTTCAGCTGACGAAGCTTTAGATGTTGGACCTGTTTCCGTACTAGATAATGTGGAACCGCCAGTGGAATCAGAACCATCAGTGGAACATGAACCTGACCCTGTTCCTTCAGTAACCAAACCTGACCCAAGGAGGCCTGTTCCTGCACCCAGAAGGACCAGTCGGCCCAATGCTGGTATGCATTCAAACCCATTTAACGAGCCAAGATCGGCCTGTAATTCTGTCTCTCTCAGTCCTGAAGTTTTCTCCCAGGTTTTGACAAGTCTTGGTAGTGTATTCTTCAGAGAGGCTGTGAAAGAAGTTAAGAATATGTATTGATGTAATCGAGGACAATGACTTCTTAGCAGGGGAGAGTGTGGCCAAGTGGTCTAAATATACAATGTTTCTATTTTGTTAAAAAATGTAATGGCCCCTTTAAGAGATCTTCTCTCTCTCTCTCTCTCTTCTCGCGATACTGTTTGCGCGATTTGGATGCGTGCGCGCGACCAGAGAAGCCATTCTCACTGTACATGAGAGCTCCATGTGGTAGTGCATGCATTTCATCTAATCTAATGTAGTTTCATCATCTTTTCGGGTAAATATTACTCCAATATGTTTAATATGTACAAATATGCGTTGAAATGGAGTTCGAAAGAGTATTTGATGTTTATATTTCAGTCAATGCTTTTGGATCGCGTGTCTGACGAGTGAACCTCGTGGCAAATAGTAAAGGATTATTGGGTATGTAAATTTCACAATTTGATAAGTATTTCAAAGCAATGTTTATTTGATTATGCATGTGTATATATATATATGTATATGTTATAGATGTGTTAAGAGCTATTTTATGATTGATTCTGATTTATTTTTCTTATGGTTCATGGTTAATATGTGAAACAAAGGGAATGTAGCTTTACTAATGTGCTCTTATTTTTCTTCTGTACCTCAGCCACTGCCGTATTCCAGTCTATATTACCATTTTAGTTTGTTTCAAGTAATTTGGTTATTTCCGGTGGACTCTGGTGTGTTTTTTTGTTAGTCTTTCACCTTGCATCTTACTGTATCTCAGTGGTTGCATGTCCTCCTCTGAACTACATCTAGTCGATTTGATGTGACACTTATTATTGTCGTAAACTTATCTTTCAACAATTGATCGTCATTTCTCAGAATTTGATTGCTTAAATTGTGGATAAGAGTTTTTTTCCTTTTGTATGATAAGTGAAATTTTTAATTATTCTAAATCTCCTTTTGTAAGCTTGCCTATTCAAGTCTTGCTCCCATCGACCACTGTCATTATTTGAACAGCAGTCAGATTAAACAAACCCCAAGTTTTGAAAAGCATAGTTCTGCTTCCGGTGTGTGTCTCTTTTCTTCCACCCGGTTACATGTGCTTTTATACTTGCCATAATTTTGTTGGAGAGATTCAATCTTGTTTTTTGAATCTTGTACTAAGGTTTTCAAAGCTGTTCAGAAAACACATTAATATGATAATGTTAGAATGCTGATAAACAATCAACTTCAAAATAAGTATAAGTTGTAATTTCTTTAAAAGTGTTCATAAATTGTAAAGTTTTCCCACAATGACATGATCAATACAAATCCACCTTACCTTCATTATCACTCAATACTTTGGTCAGTGTTTCTTCTAGTTTTTCTATCCTTTCATCCATGCATTGTTGCTTCTGGGGCTCAGCAATGATGTTCACAGTTGGTGACAACAAATCTTGAGCAATTGAGCTTCCAGCACAGAGCAGCAGGACCATATCGCATACGGTCTAGCTGCAAATATTTCAATGCATCCGAAGCTCAAATCAGGGGCCGTATTCACAAAACATCTTAAGGCTAAAAGTAGCTCCTAACTTGCCAATTTAGGAGAAACTCTTAAAAATAATGGGCGTGTCAGTCCTAATTTTAGGACTCCTAAATTTTGGCTCTAAGAGTATTTCACAAAGCATTTTAGCGCTAAAACTAGCTCCTAAATCTGTGAAACGTTAGGAGTAGTCCAGAGGACTCCTAAATCACTAAGACCAAATCACAAACAGTCCTAATCCACCTAAAGACACTGTACACCATGAGGCAATAGAGGATACAGCCTTGGGTGCTGAACCTTTTCTTCATAAATGCAATACATTTTGATTTATAGATTTGAATCTATGATGAGACACCAAAAAAATCTTTAACAAATAAATAAATATTGTCTGATTACCTGTGGCAGGGGTTTTCATGAGTTCACATTTACAAATGATTCAATAGAGTAAAAAAAAATAATAATAATTTTATATATATTAAATTAAATATAAAAAAATAATAAATATATAAAATTTTATAAACTATGTTTATAAAACATAACTTGTCGCTTGAATTGTGCATTCTCTTGAGATGAAGACATGTAAGAGGTGGACAATTAACTGTATATACTAGTTTAATTAGTGACACTTAGCCTACATTTTAAAATCTTTATGGCAACAATATGACAACATTTTATTTTGACTATGGCAACATTTTTATTAAAAAACATTTATTTGAATACGGCAACATTTGTATTTTAATATAGAAACACGACACCTCATTCTACAGTATTTCTATGATTAAATCGCTGACTCCTCCCCCATCAGCCATTCACTGTGTGTTTACTCCATAGCAACGAGGTCAACCCCGCCCTTACTTTTAGCTTAAGACTTCAGTCTATTCCTTAGTAAAAGTTTGTCTCAGCAGCTTTGTGAATAGGTTTTAAGAGAAAACTCTTAGCTAAGAACTTTTACTGCTATTTAGGAGAACTCTTAGTGGTAAGATAAAATGTTTTGTGAATACGGCCACAGATCTGTAATTTCTGCATTCGCAGATCGGAGCTTCACGCCAACAAGAATACTTTTTGTGCACCAAAAAAACAAAATAATCACTTTTCAACAATATCGATATGGGCTGATTTAAAAAAATCTTATCAAAATTACTGTTGAATTAACTGAGAATACTGCTTGTGTCGATAATGTTCAGTGAAAATCCAGTGAAGATGTAATCAATTAAAGGATTAGTTCACTTTCAAATGAAAATTAGCCCAAGCTTTACTCACCCTCAAGACATCCTAGGTGTATATGACTTGCTTCTTTCATAAATATTAACTAATATCATGAGGCATCCGAGCTTTATAATGGCAGTATGCGTTACCAAATGAGTATGAGCTGAAGAAAGTGTCTCCATTCACATCTATCCATCAAAAACGTACTCCACACAGCTCTGGGGGTTAATAAAGGCCTTCTGAAGTGAAGCAATGTGTTTGTGGTAAATAAAAAAAATATATAAAAATAAAACAATTTAACAAGTTATGAAGTAAAATAGCTAGCTTCTAGCCAATCCTTTAAGTCTGGGGGAGATGTTGTGTTCAGTTGAAAATGTTGATTGGTAAATGCCACTAGAGGGAGTTGTTGTATTATGTGGGAACTGGTATGCATGTAAAGGGAAGAAGAAAAGTTGTTTTTAGAGGTGCAGTGCTAGTAAAGAAACCATGTGAATTACCCGAAAGTGATCTTTCTTGATTTATATAACTACACAACAATTAGCTATTGTGAGGGGTCATTAATTTCATGTTGTTGTAGTGCTGAGCTGGAATTATTTTTCAAGGACTCATAATGGGTAAAGCTACAGTCTTCAACTAGTCTGATTCTGATCCTTTCCATCTAAACTGGTTATCTAAGCCTAGTAGTGAATGTTTTATTAGCAGTAGGTTAACCATATTTATCAGCAGAGCCAAAGCACAACCAAAATTCACAATGTTCTTCCACAAAAAAATGCATGCATTTTTTTTAACCATTAGAGGACCAAAAGTTAGACCTTTAAAAAGGTTTATAAATCAAACAAAACATGTTTTTATTTAAATCTTTCTGTGAATGTTAGAAAATATTAACCTGATATAAAATCAGTGGAAGTCTATGTAAGGTCCTCACTAATAGTGAAACAAATGTGTGAGTGTTGCTGCATCTCAATTTGCATACGATCCGCCCTAAATAGTAGGCTGTTCGAAAGTAGAGTGTGTTGAAATTAGTATTTCAAAGATACCTGGATGGTCTACTTTTTCCAGTCATAATGACAGAGAGCCATCATATCCATAAATATGTGAAATACTCAAGAATATCAATGACATTTTGAATAAGAGCTCTATGCATATCAACATTCTTGTCTTTAAACTTTATCGTATTATTTTTACCTCTAGATAGTGCCATAATGAAAAATATTGATTAGTTTAGTATCCATTTTAAGCCAGGTGATCAAAAACAAGATCTAAATGTTATCACTGTGATATAATAACATCTCTCCAGTTTACTATTTTCACATGGTTTACTTATTTATCATTTGTATATTTACCATCCAAAGTGATTCAACATGTAAAATGTTGCGTACTTTATATAATTGGTGGTTTTAGGTTAGGCATATATATATATACAGGTGCTGGTCATATAATTAGAATATCGTGAAAAAGTTCATTTTTTATTGTAAATTATTTTTAAAAATGAAACTTTTATATATTCTAGATTCCCTATATGTAAAGTAAAACATTTCAAAAGTTTTTTTTTTAAATTTTGATGATTAGAGCGTACAGCTCATGAAAGTCCAAAATCCAGTATCTCAAAATATTAGAATATTTCCTAAGATCAATCAAAAAATGGATTTGCAAAACAGAAAAGTTCAAGTTCTTTAAAGTATGTTCATTTGTAGACTCAATACTTGGTCAGCAGCACATATTACAGCAAATGACTTGCTCCTAGCACAAATTACAGCATCAGTGAAGTGTTGCATGGAAGTGATCAGCCCGTGGCACTGCTGAGGCACTATTGAGCCTTCAGATCATCTGTATATTGTTGGATCGACTGTTTCTCATCTTTCTCTTGAAAATATCCCATAGATTCAGGGGTCAGGCATGTTGGCTGGCCAATAAAGCACAGTAATATCATGGTCAGCAAACCACTTGGAAGTGGTTTTTGCACTGTGGGCAGGTGCTAAAGTCCTGCTGGAAAAGGAAATCAGCATCTCCATAAAGCTTGTCAGCAGATGGAAGCATAAAGTGTTCCACAAATCTCCTGGAAGATGGCTGCATTGACTTTGCACTTGATAAAACACAATGGACCAACACCAGCAGATGTCACGGCCCCCCAAATAACTTCAGAAACTTCCCACTAGACTTCAAGCAGCTTGGATTTTGTGCCTCTCCAGTCTTCCTTCAGACTCTGGGACCATGATTTCAACATGAAATGCAAAATTTACTTTTATCTCCTTAGCCCAGGTAAGATGCTTCTGATGTTGTTTCTGTTTCAGAAGTGGCTTGGTAGTCCTTTTCCTGAAGATGTCTGAGTGTGGTGGCTCTTGATGCGCTGACTCCGGCTTCATTCGACTCATTGTGAAGCTCTCCCAAGTGTCTGAATCGGCTTTACTTGACAGTATTCTCAAGCTTGTGGTCATCCCTGTTGCTTGTGCACCTTTGCCTACCTAATTTCTTCCTTCTAGTCAACTTTGCATTTAATATGCTTTGTTACATCACTCTGTAAACAGCCACCCCATTCAGTAATGACCATCTGTGACTTACTCTCTTTGTGGAGGGTGTCAGTGATTGTCTCCTGGACCATTGCCAAGTCAGCAGTCTTCCCCATTAGTGTGGTTTCAAAGAACAAGAGATACCCGGAATTTATACTGTAGGGATGGTCATTTAATGAAACTCAAATGTAAATATTCTAATATTTTCAGATACTGGATTTTGGACTTTCATTAGCTGTACACTCTAATCAACAAATTAAAAAAAAAAAAAAAAATTTGAAATGTTTTACTTTACATGTAGGGAATCTAGTATAAATGAAAGTTTCATTTTTTAAAAAATAATTTACAATAAAAAAATGAACTTTTTCACGATATTGTAATTATATGACCGGCACCTGTATATATATAGTTCATAGTACATTCAATTTATGATGGATAAAATTCCCATCCTACATTTTTTCTCAATGAATATCATTTGGAAATACATCACATCAAAGACATCAGATAGGTGGTGAACAGGATTTCATACTGACTCTAAGTGATGTCACATCAAACAAACGGTGTTACCATACTATGCTAAATGTGCTGATGCTTTTGACACAGTCAACACCGGATATGCCGTGATATCCAAGCACTCTCCTTTTTCTTACGCCCCCCTTTTCATCACATCATCTCTCTCTCAAACACACTACTTTGCTTCATCATTAACCACCAGCTGACGACTAAATAGGCATTAACTCCACAGGCCACTAAATAAAGAGGCTGAAGGGAAGAGAACACGTAAGATCATATTACCTGATTTTTATTAATAACTCGCCTCTCGTCTTTCAATTTGTAAAGTAATCTTCAGCTATTTAGCTACCACGCGCACACAAATAATCTTGGGCATACTTTTACTGTAGTGTCCCTCACAGAGTTTAGGCATGTAGGCCATCAAAAAAAAATTGTCAGCGCTGATAAACACACTGAACATGAATGCGGTCGGGCTGCATATCAAATGCACCATTATGGGACAGAGAAAAGTGCAAGCAAGAATTGATAGCCCAAAAAGCAAACTGACATCTGTGAAACCTAAGGAGGTGCACCAGTCTTGTCTCTCCATCATGTCCTGAAGTGACCTAGTGCCACATTCTAGCACCACGGATGAGCCAAGTGCAGCAAACAAGACACCCCCCACCCCCTACCATCTCCGTGCTACATCTTGTATTTTTAGCCAAGATCCAAGCTCTATATAGCTTAAAGGGTTAGTTCACCCAAAATTGAAAATGACCCCATGATTTGCCAACCCGATCTCATGGCGATTCGTACGTATTTTACGAGGCGGCTAATTCGTACAAATTCATATGTTTTTTACTAAATCGTACATATTTTCTGAGTTGCCAAATTCATATGAATTCGTATGAATGACCTGACCCTAACTCCAACCCTAAACCTACCCATCACAAATCGTATGAGTGAGGTCGTATGAAGTAGCCACCTCGTAAAATACGTACGAATTGGTTGTGATGTTGGATTTACTCATCCTCAAGCCATGACTTTCTTCTTTCAGACGAATACAATCTGAGTTATATTAAATAATGTCCTGGCTTTATAATGCTTTATAATGGCAGTGAATAGAAGATGAGATTTTGAAGCCCAAAAAAAAGCGCATCATAAAAGATATCCATATGGCTGCAGAGGGTTTATAAAGACCTTCTGAAGTGAAGCGATGCATTTGTGTAAGAAAAATATCCATATTTAAATCGTTAAAAAGAGAATAACTAGCTTCCCGCAGCAGATGGCTGTATGCATCGATTTACGGCGAAAGAGTGAACTCTGACAAATGAACACAGAAGTGCAGAGGAGAGAGCAAAACAAAACACCGGTCACGAATTAGAAGTCATGTTTTAGAAGTAAAACATGAACTTTTAAAGAGAAATGTCGGAGGATTTCGACATTGTGTCAGGGGTTACTCTTTTGGCACAAGTCGACGTGCGTACGGCCGTCTGCCGGAAGCTAGTTATTTTAGTCTTTAAAGTTTTAAATATGGATATTTCTCTTACGCAAACGCATCGCTTCGCTTCAGAAGGTCTTTATTAACCCCCCGGAGATGTGTGGATATCTTTTTTTGAACTTCAAAATCTCATCCTATAAAGCTTGGAAGAGCCAGGATATTATTTAAAGGGTTAGTTCAACCTAATATGATAATTCTGTCATTAATGAAACTCACCCTCATGTCGTTCCACACCCGTAAGATTCATAAAGCTTCGGAGCTTCATGAAGCAGTGTTTTGAAATCGCCCATCACTAGATATTGTTGAATAAAGTTGTTTTTTGGCGCACAAAAAGTATTCTCGTCGCTTCATAACATTAGGGGCTGAACCACTGTGGTCACATGAACTGTTTTAAATATGTTTTTAGTAGCTTTCTGGGCGTCTGAAAGTGTTAATTATCTTGAGGCCTCACTGAGCCATCGGAATTTATCAAAAATATCTTAATTTGTGTTCTGAAGATGAACGAAGGTCTTACGGGTGTGAGTAATTAATGACAGAATTTTCATTTTGGGGTGAACTAACCCTTTAATACTCTGATTGTATTTGTCTGAAAGAAGTCACCTAGGATGGCTTGAGGTGAGCAAATCATGGGGTAATTTTCATTTTTGAGTGAACTAACCCCTTCAATATGGCAGGGAAAGCCTTCCTTCCTTATGATCCCTTCCTTCTCCATCTCATACCATCTAATTCTTTATGATCTTTCATTCACGCTTCAGATTTTGTTGCCCAATGTTGTGCGCAAACTTTGTTTCCTTAAAAGTTGAACTAATTCTATACTTTGCCTTGCTGTGATCTCCAGTCTGGCTCACTGCATGAAGAAAATGTCTTTTTTAGCAGCCCCCTCTCTCTCATATCAATCTCTCTCTCTCTCTAATGCACCCACCTGATCCCACCCCCTAAAACGCTCTCGACCCTGTTGCTCGTCTCTTTTACCCGTGTGTAGGGGTTTCATACAGGGGGCCTCAGGACTTGGTCTTGTCTGTTCTGGGTGGCGGGGATCACAGGTCCTTTCTAATTTAATTTTATGAAGTATTTAGTTGATTTGTTTTAAATTCATTGGAACTACAGTTTTCCCTACTTAAGTATATTGAATCATGAAGTGGAACCTAGTGTTCCTTGGGCTCCTTCTGACCTTCGGGCAGCTGTCATGGGGCCAGAAAGGTATGGACATCCCTGAGTACGATGGAAAGGACCGCGTTCACGATCTTAATGCCAAGAATTACAAGTCTGTGATGAAGAAATATGACGTGATGGTGGTGTACTACCATGAGTACGTAGGATCCAGCAGAGTCGCCCAGAAACAGTTTCAGATTGAGGAGCTGGCCCTTGAGGTGGGTTTGACTCAGAAATCGGACAGAAGGGAGGGAGGGGCAGCTGGAACCAGTGTAACTTTGGGCAGTTGTGAAGCATAGATGCTAATGAAGATCCTTTACTCAAGTCATCTGTGAAAGGACCAGTTTAGATGACAAAAATCATAGGATTTGTCCGTTAGAGACGGATTGTCAGATTTGTTGTTGCTTACCGAAATAGGAATTTAAATGCACACTAACTTTTAAAGTCTTCACTCTAGCGGACATATTATTTGCAATGTTTTAATAAGAACAGAAAATATTTGCACATAAATGCTTGTGAATCAATGTCATAACCTTTTTTTTTTTTTTTTTTTTTTTTTTTTACCTAAAACTGATTTTAGTTAATTTCACTGCTGTAAAATATGAATATTTGTGCAATTTAAAAAACGTAAACGTACATTTAAGTACCTAATTTACTAAAAGTGAAATAAAAATAAATATTTGTAAAAATCTAATAAAGGTTTTTCTAATAAAAAGTTTAAAATGTAAAACTAAAAAATATATAAAAATAATAAAATATTAATAGTATAGTATACTAAAATAACACAGGTTGTTGTATAAAGTCTTAATTTAACTCTTGTCAAGTACATCCTAAAAATGTATCCAACCGACGGACCGACGGACGGACAGATAGATGATAGATTGATAGCAGGTTCTAAATATACATGTTAAATTTAACCATAATGCAAAACTACATATTTATCTAGTAGTCAAATGAGATGCTCCTTGAACAGTGTCAGTCAAAGACTCAAACCAGTAAACTGCTGAGCAGTGCAGCAGGAATTACTGTGCAGCTTTTTATAGCATGTAGTCTTTTGCTTCCGGCACTTCATAGTTCTGCTCTCGTAGTTCACGGAAAGTTACATTAACAGTAAACAGAGTTGCATGGCACTTTAAATTTGTTGTTTGCACTGATGTGTTGATTTTCTTCCGATGGCTGAAACAGTAATTCTTCTATAGCCTTTATTAGTTGCCATAGTTTTTGATTGCTCAGCCTTGATAGAGGACAATTAGAAACTCAATAAAAAATCATATAGACTTTCTGTGGCTTTGCTCTGGATCAGAAGGAAAAGCTCTCCACCAGAGCCTGGGGAATGTGTGGCCTTGGGAACAATCTGGACTATGGCATCTATCATGAGAAATGTGCTGATGCACCACACAGTAAATTTGCACCCTGGGCATGAGCTCGGATGGGTCGTTTTTCAAAGGAATTTGCTTTTCTGGTTTCATCTCAGTACATTTTCACTTTGGGTTTGTCGACAGGCCCATATGCGGACACCGAAACTAATGCTAAAAAAGGATATGTAATGTAAGATAGCTTTTTGAAGCATCAGTTCTGATATTTTCATGCTGTCTCATTGGTTCAAAGATTGAAAACATGCAACGGGTCTCAAGTTCTTACAGTGTCACAGCAGCTGTGTGTTTATGCTATACGTAGCACATGGTATACATCACCAAATTGTCAGCTGCTGGCTTTTGCTGATTAATAATAGTACAGTATGCATAGGGCCTGAATGACAGATCAGGGGTAACACTGTATTAGATTGCATAAGAAGATTGACAACAGTGTTGTTATTGTTAACTATAACTATTACTAAACTATTAAAAGGATAGTTTAAATGAAATTAAATTTCTGTCATTAATTACTTACTCTCATGTCTTTCCAAACCTGCAAGACCTTCGTTCATCTTCAGAACACAATTAAGATATTTTTAATGAAATCTGAGAGATTTCTGTCCCTTCATTGACAGCTACGCAAATACCACTTTGACGCTTCAAAAAGTTCACAAAAAGATCATAAAACTAATTGACGTGACTACAGTGGTTTAACCTCAATTTTATGAAATGACGCAAGTACTTTGTTTGCACAAAAAAAACATAATTGACCACTTTATTTACAAAATTTTAAAGGGTTAGTTCACCCAAAAATGAAAATTCTGTCATTTATTACTGAATACCGTTCCACACCTGTAAGATCTTCGTACATCTTAGGAACAAAAAATTAAGATATTTTTGATGAAATCCAATGGCTCAGTGAGGCCTGCATTGCCAGCAAGATAATTAACACTTTCAGATGCCCAGAAAGCTACTAAAGACTTATTTAAAACAGTTCATGTGACTACAGTGGTTCAACCTTAATGTTATGAAGCAATGAGAATACTTTTTGTGTGCCAAAAAAAAACTAAATAATGACTTTATTCAACAATATCTAGAGATGGGTGATTTCAAAACACTGCTTCATGAAAGTTCGAAGCTCAAAAATCAGTGGTTCAGATCGTGTATCATGTGATTTCAGTAAACGAGGCTTCGTTACGTCATAAAGCCCAGAACACACCAAGCCGACTCTGACGAACTAGTGGCGATGAAAGCAGACTGCGGGGTTGGCTCACGTTGGCAGCGTCTGTGTCCAAAGTTGTCCTGACACACCAAACCGACGCTTGACAGCAAACGGCCAAGTAGCACGTCAGTTCTGCGCTTGCGTAAGATGAAATACCTTTCCGTACCAGCAGGTGGCAGTAGTTGAACAGCCAATCAGAATGATCAGATGGCCAACGAACCGACAAGTTCCGATGGCAATTAGGACAACTAGGACCAACTTCAGCCGACGGAGTCGGAACACATTGAGAAAACTTAGTCAGCCGACGAGCAAAAACTGCCCGACGACCGACCGTCGGCTTGGTGTGTTCCTGCCTCAAGTGTTTCGAAATTTCAATGGTTCACCACTGGGGGGCGTGACTTTGGCAGTTTGATACACGCTCTGAACCACTGATTCGAAACAAAAGATTCGTAAAGCTTCAAAGCTTCATGAAGCAGTGTTTTGAAATCGAATGTTTTGAAATTTTGTTTTTTTTAGCGCACAAAAAGTATTCTTGTCACTTTATAAAATTAAGGTTGAACCACTGCAGTCACATGAACTGTTTTAAATATGTCTTTAGTACTTTTCTGGGCATTGAAAGTGTTAATTATCTTTCTCAGTGAGGCCTCACTGAGCCATCGGATTTCATCAAAAATATCTTAATTTGTGTTCTGAAGATGAACGAAGGACTTACAGGTGTGGAACGACATAAGGGTGAGTAATTAATGACAGAATTTGCATTTTTGGGTGAACTAACCCTTTAATCTCCAATGTGCGTACTTCACGCAACGTCTGGTCTCGCGTCAACAATTAAATGAACAATATCAGTTCTGCTGTTGAAATACCAGTAGTTTCGTTGTACAATGAGGATGTTGTCATGTCACCATCACAATGTGTATTGAGTATTACTGTCTTTACCAGTGCCCGAATTCACGTACAAAATATACTGTTTCACGACCTAGGGAGCTGTAGGGAGTTGATTGAGACGCACCCACAGCCATCAGGCCTCTAAATAGGCAATACAATCTTTAAAATAGGCACACATTACCCTTACATCATAGGCCTGTTAAGAATAAAGGTTGTGTATAATGCACTGATGATATATTATAATAAACAATGTTAACAAAACAATGTTAAACTCAGGAACCAAGACTACTTTTATACATAAATTGTATCAAATAAATAATTATTATCATTATAAACACCACTTTATGGTGAAAGTTAAAAGGTCAGGGGATAGTCTGTTCTTGCCCTACTCCCAAAACACAAAGTCCAACAGAAATCTGTCAGCATTTAGACTGAGATTTAGCCTTAGAAGTACTTACATTCGCTCATTTAAACTACTAATCCCACTCAATAAACACAATACATTGCACTGAGACCTGCACAGAAAGTTCTTAATAACATCTGAGCACTGTTGAATCCAGGAGGTGACAGCATGGCTAAACGATGGTGTAACCTTTTGACCACACGGGGTGGTTCTGCCTGCTGAGAAGATGCTGAAGTTTTCTAGTGTGCTTGATTGGGATTGCCTGTGGCACTGTCCACATCACAAGTAGTATGTTTATCTGAAAGGTGCAACATGTTCTCCAACCAATACGCCCATATAGGTTGTTTGTCAATTCCCTGAAATACAACCCATAGGAGCGTTTGCTAAAGTTGCACCCCTATCGACAACAGGACACTTTCATTTTAATGCATTGTTCCCTTTTATCTGCGTCATATTTCGGGTTTCGCGTAGCTCGATTGACAGAGCATTACAATATATAACAATATGCAATCGTGTGATCATGTGATCATGGGTTCAATCCCAGGGAACGCATGTGCTCATAAAGTGTATATGCATTATAAATCACTAAGGGTAGGTTTAGGGGTGGGGGTGGGTGTAGCCGTTAATAAAAAAAAAAATGTAAAAAAAAAAGAGTTTTGCTAAATTGAAATAGGAGTAATGTGTAAAAGGTCCACAAGTTGCATTTAAATTAACACGCATTTTGATTGTAAACGACACTCATACGTCATTTCATGACGACAGACGTAACATGACACTGTCATTATTTTTACGCCAGCTAAAGGGCATATGACTTTAAAACGTAAATATAGGTCATAATAAGGTGCTTGAAACCTATAAGGTTGTTTTTTGGGAGGACAGTCTGATGCTATTATATTATATTAATATTTAAAATGAATTAGCGTTATTTTTATTTTTCAGTTTAGGGTACATTTACACGATGTACTAAAAATGGAAAAGTTTTGTCTTTGTACATATGACAACGTTATCAAAACTATCCCGTTCACACTGATCTACGAAAATTACTAACAAAGGATTACGCGCCTGCGCATTCGCATTCTTTCTTGTAATTTTAGCAATTACTTTAAAGGAATAAATCACCCAAAAATGAAAATTCTTCATGTCGTTCCACACCTGTAAGTATGGAAGAGGATTAGGGCCAAGCAATAATAAAAAAAATAAATCCATCTCGAGAATAAAGTTGTTAAATTTCGAGAAAAAACTTGTTAAATTTTGAGAAAAAGGTTGAGAATAAACTACTTAAACTACTTAAATTACGAGAACAAAACTCATTAAAATACGAGAAAAAAGTTGTTAAATTACGAGAACAAATTTGTTAAATTATGAGAGAAATGTCGTTAAATTTCGAGAAAAAAGTTGAGATAAAATGTTGAGAATAAACTCATTAAATTATGAGAAAAAAGTCGTTAAATTATGAGAAAAAAACGTTAAATTATGAGAAAAAAGTTTTTAAATTATGAAAACAAATTCATTAAATTATGAGAAAAAAGTCGTTAAATTATGAGAAAAAGGTTGAGATAAAATTTTGAGAATAAATTCATTAAATTACGAAAAAAAAATTGTTAAATTTCAAGAAAAAAGTCAAGATAAAATGTTGAGAATAAACTCGTTAAATTACGAGAAAAAAACTCGTTAAAATACGAGAAAAAAGTTGTTAAATTACGAGAACAAATTTGTTAAATTATGAGAGAAATGTCGTTAAATTACAAGAAAAAAGTTGAGATAAAATGTTGAGAATAAACTCATTAAATTACGAAAACAAATTCTCGTAATTTAAGAATTTGTTCTCATAATTTAACGAATTTGTTCTGGTAATTTAACGACTTTTTTCTCATATTTTAACAAATTTGTTCTCATAATTTAATGAGTTTATTCTCAACATTTTATCTCGACTTTTTTCTTGATATTTAATGACATTTTTCTCATAATTTAATGAATTTGTTCTCGTAATTTAATGACTTTTTTCTCGTAATTTAACAAGTTTATTCTCAACATTTAATCTTGACTTTTTTCACGAAATTTAACGAGTTTTTTTCTCGTAATTTAACGAGTTTATTCTCAACATTTTATTTCGACTTTTTTCTTGAAATTTAACGAGTTTTTTCTCAAAATTTAAAAGCTTTAATCTCGAGATGGTTTTATTTTTTTATTATTGCTTGGCCCTAATCCTCTTCCATATGTAAGACCTTTGTTCATGTTCAGAACACAAATAAAGATTTTTTTGATGAAATCTGAGATTTCTGTTCCTCCATTGAAAGTCTACGCAACTACCACTTTCAAGCCCCAGAAAGGTAGTAAAGAAATCATTAATCCAAGTGACTCCAGTGGTTTAACCTCAATCTTATGAAGCGATGCAAGCAAAATAATTTACCACTTTATATACAAAATATTAATCTCCAAAGCTCATTCGCTAGATCACCACAATGCATGGGTGTTATGTTATATAAAGCACATTATAATAAATACTTTGATTGTTGCATGTAAAACATTTTAGTCGTAAATTAATTATAAATGTTAGCTAGAATATGTACCTGTTTAACAGCGTATGTTTATGATGAAATATAATTAAATTACGGTTGTTTTTTGAGTTGAGTTGGCTCACGCGATTTATGTTTCACGCTTCAGAACTTTAGTTAAAGGCATAGTTCACCCAAAAATGAAAATGATTTACTCACCCTCAACTTGTTCCAAATCTGTCTTTCTTCTGCTGAACACAAAAGAAGATATTTTGAAGAATGTCGGTAACCTAACAGTCAATTGACCCCATTGACGTCCATCAACTTTTTTCTATACTATGTAAGTATATACGGAAATGTTTGGCTACCTACATTTTTTAAATGAAAGAAGAAAGAAAGAAATTCATACGAGTTTGGAACAACTTGAGGATGAGTAAATGATGACAGAATTTTCATTTTTGGGTGAACTATCCCTTTAAGAAGTGGTTTTCACAGTGGATTGTGGCGGTGAGAGTTTCAGTGCACTGGGTGGATTTTGCAGTTGAGACAGCCCTTAAAATGGCCGACTCCCTAATCAGTGCCCTGACTACTGAGCTAATTGAGACGCACCCTGTGCACTTTTTGTATGTGGCTTTGCTCCTGAATACACAGTAGTCCAGCGCTGTTGTACTGTTACGTGAGTTACACTAACAGCTTGAGTGCTGCGTGAGCTCAGGAGGTCCTAGCATGAAATCTGCAGTGTCGGCTGAGAGTACTGAGTGTTGGGCGCAGTACTGTACCTGTCAGCGGATCCCAGGAACCTGAACGTCACCACCACCTCGCCAAAATAGTCCCGGTTGGTCTCTTCAGCAGCTCTAATTATAGACGGCTCTGCTGTCATAGCTGTTTGTGTGGCACAGGCCGCTGTGATGCTTCATAACTGAAGATCTGCTTTCTGCCCTTATAGAAACACTTGTATGCTCTCATTTACATCAACCCAGCCTTGGGTGTTTCTGGTTATATTTCCTTAATAAAACAGCAAATATTTATGTTGGCTAATAAATACTCTGAGAGGACTCAGTTATAGAGTTTGTTCTCAGTTCTGTTCTTAGGAGGCCATGTTTAGATTTAGTGGTTATTTTTTAATTGATAATTATATACTGGATTGGAAAGATATGATTGGAAGAGATATAAAGAGGAAAAAGAAAGGCACGTTGACTTCATCTGACTTCTTGACTTGACGTTACCCCATGGCTGTGTTTATGATTAAATGTCTGATTTGTGATGAGCAAACTGTATCTCTGCTTCATTGCAAAAATCTTCTCTTGTTGACTCATGGCTTTTTGTGGGTCACCTTATATAGCCGTGGTCTATTCGGCCTTTAGCTGAGTTTAGCCTAAGGTTCATTTAACAGACCTATTTACCCCCTTTAATGCTAATATGTTGCACTGATGCATTGGACTAAACCTTGAGATTGTTCTAAGGACATTATTCTATTATCGAGCACATTAACAAAGAGAAGAGTTATCACTCAAATATTGCTGATAATATTACAGAGACAAGCTGGAAGAACTTGTATGAAATTCTCAGACAAATAATTTAAACAAATTAAAAGAACACTTAAATAAAAAAAAAAAAAATCTGATTCTTTCTCAAAAAAATATTTCAGAATTTAGACAGAAACATTTTTAAAAATTGGATTTATGGACCTGCAACATCACCCCAAAATTAAAATTTTGTTTACGTACCCACAAGTTGCTCCAAATCTGCATGGTTCTTTTTTTCTTCTTCTTTGGAACTCGAAAGGATAAAAATCCATTTACTGTGATCTTGTTTTCTGTGCAATTACAAAGAATGAGAACTGAAGCTTTCAAGCTTCAAAAATGATAAAAAGTCCTAAAAATAATATAAATGCAGTCCATAAAACCCATGCACTAAATTTCAAGTCTCAGACTGAAAATGTAATTCATTATTCAAAAACGATCTCATTTAGCCATTTGTAATTCATGAATTATGAGACAGATCTCTTCAATGATTCAGTTGATCTGAAGGATACGTTCTGATTCATTTATTCACTCTATTTGGTCACAGTAGTTAACGCATAGATATTGCATAAGGTGCATTGCTGTCCTCCATATTGGAACGGTCAAAACCAGTCTGTGAACACTCAAGAGCAAGTTGACTTTGCATCTTCACCCTGGTTATTTATACCTAAGAATATTAATATCTACAATAATAGTCTTTAGAAGATCTATTTTCACAGGATTTAGTTCATTAATGTTTGATAATTTTGCATGTGGTAAATAAAAAAGAAAATTGCTTATGTTGTTAGTGTGAGTGATGAGCGGCATCTGAAATATTGACTGTTCAGCAAAAATGGTGGATGTATTGACATCTGAAGTAGTTGAATGAGATATGTATGCTTAGATATCCACGTTCGTAACGTTTCCAGAACTTTGGCTAATATTCTGGCAAAGTTCTCTCAAAGTTATGAACATTCTCCCAGTAACATTAATACTAGAACTTTGGGTCTTTAAAAATGTTCTCAAAATCTTACCACAAAAATGTTATTTATACATTGTTCATAAAGTTTTTTTTTGTTTTTTTTTTTTTACTTTTATTTGGATGTCATGTAATGTTTTTTAAATGTTTCTGAATTTTCTGAGTAATGTTCTCATATTTTTTTTTCCCTTAACACTTGCATAAAAAAAAGAAAGTTTTAAAACATTTGAAAAACTGGACATTTCGAATGTGCAGAGAACTTTTAGAAATTATAATTTCATAATGTAATGGGAACATGTGTTCTTAGAATATATATTCATTAGCTGGGTATGCATCAACAGCTCACTGGAGGGGAAAATTATCAGTGAAAAACCAATTAAAGTTCAGTCTGTTTTTCGTGAAAAGCTATGATGACATCAGAATGACATTAAAAGACCTCAAATACAGTGTGCATGTCACATGAAACATGCTTATGCCACTTTTGCATCATTTTTGAAGTTTAAAAGCGGTCCCAGTGTATAGTAATTGCATGGAGATTGCATTGTTTCTCCTTTTGTGTTGCATGGAAGAAAAAAAATCAAGTTTGGAAGTTACATATATGTCCTATTCTACATATACATTACATATTCTACATATAGGAATGCAAGGGCATTTATTTCATTTGTTTCAGATGTTTGGAGAAATGATTTTGTGCACCTGTCACCACCCCAGCACCCTGTTACTCCGGCTCAGCAGGCACATGTAGCTCTGCGATTGGTGGAGACAGCTGTCCATCATATGGGGTCAAGTTTCACACCGATTTAGAAAGTGCAGGGGCAGCGCTCCTGATGATGGCTTTTATGGATGTAAGACTGTGGAAGAAACTAACTACAGTTCTTACAGCAGAGCCTGAAATATCTGTGCAGTCCAAAAACAAATGTGCTGTCCTTGTCCAACACAGTGTGTTTGTACTTAGCTACCAAAACCAGCTCTCAGTTTGATAATAAATACATAATGTTTGGGCTGACAAAATGCCATCCCCAACTAAGATTAAAACAAGAAGCCACCTTACCTTAGTGTTTCCACAGGAACTCTCAACACAGTTATTAGGGGGACCACTAACATGCTTTTAAACATCTCAACCAAATCACACATGCTGTTTGAAGAAGCTGAAGGACATTAAATATTTTTTTTTGTTACACAGCTTGCTGCACAAGTCCTGGAGGATCTTGATGACGAGGACATCGGAATTGGCCTACTTGATGAGAAGACAGACAAAGCTGTTGCCAAGAAACTAGGTAAGTATCTTCAAAAAACACTCTTGTCATGTGACATGCTGTACATAACACACCGATCAGGCATAACATTATGAGCACTGACAGGTGAAGTGAATAACACTGATTATCTCTTCATCACGACACCTGTTAGTGGGTGAATATAGGCAGCAAGTGAACATTTTGTCCTCAAAGTTGATTTGAAAAATGGGCAATCGTAAGGATTTGGGTGAGTTTGACAAGGGCCAAATTGTGATGGCTAGACGACTGGGTCAGAGCATCTCCAAAACTGCAGCTCTTGTGGGGTGTTCCCGGTCTACAGTGGTCAGTATCTATAAAAAGTTCTCTAGTGAAGGAACCGTGGTGAACCGGCGACAGGGTCATGAGTGGCCGAGGCTCATTGATGCACGTGGGGAGCGAAGGCTGGCCCGTGTGGTCCGATCCAACAGACGAGCTACTGTAGCTCAAACTGCTCAAGAAGTTAATGCTGGTTCTGATAGAAAGGTGTCAGAATACACAGTGCATCAGTTTGTTGCGTATGGAGCTGCATAGCCGCAGACCAGTCAGGGTGCCCATGCTGACCCCTGTCCACCTCCGAAAGAGCCAACAGTGAGCATCAGAACTGGACCATGGAGCAATGGAAGAAGGTGGCCTGGTCTTCTTTTACATCACGTGGATGGCCGGGTGCATGTGCTTCGCTTACCTGGGGAACACATGGCACCAGGTTGCACTATGCCCAAAGCATCACACTTGCCTTCTTCCCAATGTTCTGCTGGGAAACATTGGGTCCTGCCATCCATGTGGATGTTACTTTGACACGTACCACCTACCTAAGCATTGTTGCAGATCATGTACACCCTTTCATGGAAACAGTATTCCCTGGTGGCTGTGGCCTCTTTCAGCAGGATAATGCTCTTGCCACAAAGCAAAAATGGTTCAGGAATGGTTTGAGGAGCACAACAACAAGTTGTTGACTTGGCCTCCAAATCTCAATCCAATCGAGCATCTGTGGGATGTGCTGAACAAACAAATCCGATCCATGGAGGCTCAACCGCGCAACTTACAGGACTTGAAGGATCTGCTGCTAACATCTTGGTGCAGATACCACAGCACACCTTCAGGGGTCTAGAGGAGTCCATGCCTCGACAGTTCAGGGCTGGTTTGGCTGCAACACAATATTAGGAAGGTGGTCATAATGTTATGCCTCATCAGCGTATAATATTTGTACATTTTTCAATAAAAATCATGTGATTAATCATTTGACAGCACTAGACATGAAAGTGTAATTGGATCTGATCTGTGTGTTTTCTTGTGGAAATCCACAAAATTGGTTTTTGCTCTTTCAGGCTTTATTTTGATGCCTTTTTTGTCAAACTTTAGCATGTCAGCAGAAGAACAACTATGACCTCTGGTGGACATTTCTCAAACCCAGGTTCATTTCCATCTCTGTTCTCCTCAGGTCTAGAAGAGGCTGACAGTATCTATATCTTCTTTGAGGATGAGGTCATTGAGTACGATGGAGAGCTTGCTGCGGACACACTGGTGGAGTTCCTCTATGATGTGCGTGAAAAATAATCTCTCATGTTTTCAGTTTACTTCCTGCTCTTTCCTTCCCCCCCCCATTGTTCTCCTTCTTGCCCATGTCTTACTGTCTTTTCTGATTGACTCTTTTCCCAGGTCATTGAGGATCCAGTTGAGATCATTAGCAATGTGCGTGAGTTGAAAGGTTTCAATAATATTGAGGAGGATATCAAGCTGGTGGGCTTCTTCAAGAGCGAGAAATCTGACCGTACGTATCCAAATGGAAATACATTGTTTTGCCATTTTTTCCACGAAATTGAAATAAGTCAACTATTTTGAGAAGTTCACATGTGGTCTTGTGATTTTAGACTACCAAGAATATGAGGACGCAGCAGAGGAGTTTCATCCACACATCAAGTTCTTTGCCACCTTTAGTCCAAAGGTAACTAATCATAATTTATACATCCCTAGTTTGACCAATTAGACTGGACTTTCTCTGTGATTTTTAGTTTTATCTACAATCAGTGCTGGGTAGATTAACTGTAGTCAGTTACTGGTTCCAAATTACATAACAAAAATTGTTGTTAGTAATGTAATCTAGATTACTCATTTTAGGTAATGTATTCCGACAACTTTTTTAATATTTTATGGGCGTCCACAGTCTTTAAAGATGATTGAAGCTGTAGTGTATAACAATATTTGCATTGAAATTAAAAGTAAATCAGCATGATTCATTTTCAAAAGCAGCTCCTTTATTTCTATACATGTCAATTCACCCTGAAGTAAAAAAACTCTGAAATCGACAGCCGATCAAAGCCATTGCAATGCCCGTTTGCAGGTTGCTACAAAACTAGGCTTGAAGTTGAATGAGGTGGACTTCTATGAGCCCTTCATGGACGAACCCGTCGTCATCCCTGGTAAACCCTACAGCGAGAAAGAACTTGTTGAATTCATCGAGGACAATGACAGGTGTGTTGACTGATGTGAAAAGTGCTTTAAATTGAGAAATGAAATCAACAGTGAACGTTAATGAAAATGTCTCCGCAGGCCAACACTGAGGAAAATGCAGCCGCACAACATGTATGAGATCTGGGTAAGCTGAAGCTGTGTCAGTGAAACAATCGTTTTTACGGTGCTTGCAAGGCAACGCTTGATATTGCTGAAACATTCTATTTTTCTTCTTTTTTGACAGTTTGCTACAATAAATTCAGCTCGAACAGACTCTTTTCAAAGTTCATCTTGTAGATAATTTCACTCTGCCATTGAGATGAATGGGAATGCTAATGGATAGCTCTCTCCAGGTATTACAGACCTCCTTGATTTAGACATCTATAATTCAAAGCAGGGCCTAAAATTAACACTCGCCAAGCGCCAAATGCGGGTAAAAATCAGTTTTGGCGAGTATATGAAACAGTGTCAATCGCCAGTCGGCCGGTAATATTTTTGTGAATATGAATGTGAACGATGCTCAGGACATTTGACGGGCCAGTGCTGCATCATCACAAAAGTTTAAGCCTCGCAAATTTAAATATTCAAGCGCAAGACGTGAAAGAAAACTCAATTCGTTACCCACAAAAACATCCGAAGCATGCCCAGAAATCTGCATCTTAGACGGCACATGATACTGAATTGTGCTCTCTTTCACGTCTTCTTGTGCTTGAATAGACATATTCAAACTAAATTATGTCAAAATGTCTGTCTTGGCAAGTATACTCATATACAGTCAGTTATGTCTTAAGTAAACATAAACAGTTGAGAAAGAAACTCGTTTATCAGTATATTGGATCAGTGCATTTGCTCTTAAAGTGACAGCAGCCTAATATTCCTGCTGCTGTCTTTGTTTTTAATGTTAATGGAACAGCAAAAGACAAAGAAAAATCACCCACTGCACTACATAACTTTTATAACTTTAATAAGGATTAATCTATGTTTCATGGCTGGTAAAAAAAAAAAAAAAAAAAAAATTATATATATATATATATATATATATAATCTAGTCACTGGTCATTGGCAGGTGTGGCAAAAAGTTAGATTTAGGCCCTGATTCAAAGTATGTAATGAAAAGTATAGTGATACAAATGTAAATAAATGTAAATAATAGCTATACTATGTACCTTTTTTGATTAAAAAAATACAAAATTGTATTAATGTAAGAAATGTATTAATGTAAATGCAAAAAATTAACTAACTAACCATATCTTTAACCAAATACACTTTGATAATGATGATAATGATTTATATTTAAGAGCAGTTAGGACAGATTTCAAGGCAAATTGCATACGTACATCATTCGCCAATGTGTATCATGTGAATCGTGAAGCTGAAGGTTGGTTGTTACAATGAATTAGAAAAATTGAGCATTCAAAACGGCACACCTCATAAAAATCACCAGTCGTTAAAACAACAACAAAAAAAAAATTATTTTTGTCCATCTGCTCCGTATCCACTGGTTGCTTTGAACAGCAACAAAATAAAATCTTCCGCATGACATATACAGTTTAATTTTTAACTGCTAGAGGACCAAGTTACATGGTGTAGCTTTAAAAAAATAAAAAAGCTAGATTTATGAAGTTAATTAATGCAGAAATGCATCATCGCAGTCTGTGAAAAGGGTCCATATCATTCAGCAAAGCCTAAAACTGCTGCCTTGCAAGCACTGCTATTTACACATGTAATCAGAAACCTAGACATGATGAAACTAATGTACGGTAAATCACATTATAAATCAAAGCAAGGATATTAATAAGGTATTCCAAGATGTGATCTCATGATTTGTAGTAGTTCGTACACTATTTTGATACTATTAGAAAAGCACTAGATCTTTCCCTTCATGTACTGTAACCATCATGTTCTGACAGGCGGATGCTCTTGATGGTGAGCATATCATTGCTTTTGCTGAGGAGGGTGACCCAGGTATGAGATCTTTTTATTATGCCGCTTATATTGTCATTTTAAAACGTCATTCCTCACTTGAATGTTTTCTGACATTTTCTTGGGCTTCTTTCAGATGGCTTTGAATTCCTTGAAATTGTGAAGGAAGTGGCAGAGGATAACACCGAAAATCCCGACCTGAGCATCGTCTGGATCGACCCCGATGACTTCCCTCTGGTAACCCTATGGCTTTTATTGCACTTAGAAATGCATAGTCATTGGATATTCCAAATATAATCCTTGTTGTGAAAGTGGACACCAAAGTTTAAGGATGTCTCTGTGGCTTGCAGCTTGTCCCCTATTGGGAGAAGACCTTCGACATTGACCTGTCCTCACCTCAGATTGGTGTAGTGGAGGTTGATGATGTAAGTTTCTCACTGTAGGATTTCATTTGTTGTATGTTGTGTCCATCGAGACCCAAACTGAGCTGTCGTATCTTCTGCAGGCTGAAAGTATCTGGTTTGATATGGATGATGATGATGACATGCCAACAGCTGATGAGCTGGAGGATTGGCTGGAGGATGTGCTATCGAACAAAATCGATCCTGATGATGATGACGATGATGATGATGATGACGATGATGATGATGATGACGATGATGATGATGACGACGATGACGACGATGATGACGACGATGATGACGACGATGATGATGACGATGATGACGATGATGACGACGATGATGATGACGACGATGATGATGACGATGATGACGACGATGACGACGATGATGACGACGACGATGACGACGACGACGATGATGACGACGATGATGACGACGATGATGACGATGATGATGACGACGATGATGACGATGATGACGACGACGATGATGACGACGATGACGACGACGACGATGACGATGATGACGATGATGACGACGACGATGACGATGATGACGACGACGACGACGATGATGATTAAACTTTTAACATCTTATATGCTATGTATTGTCCAAACTAAAGTCTGTCTAATTGCGACTGTCTGAATCATCAACGTTATAAAAATTCCTTTAATATTTTTTGTCGGAAATCACGAGGTTAAAAATGTCATCATTTAACACTTTGTCACCTTGTTCCACCATATCTTCTAGGAATGCACTCATCATTCTATCTCCCATTGACCCGATGTTTAATTCAAAGACCATGCTCTCTCTTAGACCTTCAGATATTCACTTCCAAATGTTGACATCACTTATAAAACCAAAACAATTAGCAATATTGCTTCAGTTCATTGCCCTCCATTTCTTTCAATCATAAGGACATACTGTAATTGGCCGGTAAAATAATACATTTGGGAAAGGACCTGACTTTCAAGCATAAAAAATGTAACCAAAAATATGTAAGATCGTCAGAGGGAGCAGCAACATTATTTTAAGTGTACATCCATCTGTTGAATTTGTTGTTATTGTCTCAATGTTTATTTGTACTAATATGTGGATGGATTGTTTGTCCCACTGTGATAGGACCTAAAGGTGCTAAGCAGGCTTTTCCTCAAGGTCATTAGTCATACCTTCTTTCTTTGTTAAGACAGGATGTGACCTTATGTGACGTTAGCCGGAGAAGGGATTGTCCAGCCTTCCTTCTGTGTCTAAAAAGTGCAGTAAATCACAAACGTTTTCTACTGAAAAAGAAACATTGATATTTTATTTTTTTTTAACGAAGACAACTTGGTTTTACTCTTAAGTCTTAAAATAAAAAACAGATTGGAATAAAGTGATGTACATTTTTATATGATTTTTCATCTGATGTTTTCTTTATAAATTCAGCACAGGGCACTGTAATTGTCTTCTCTGTACCATGTAGTGTCATGTGAGGAGACAGATGTTCATATATCAAATGATAGTGCAAGGTTGCGGTCACAAGGGTTTACTATCTCGCATAGAAATCGCAATTGTGATGTGCTTTCTGATTTTTTACCTCTTTTATTGCTTTCCTGGTTCAAATGTGGCACTTTCCACAAATAGGGTACAATATACACCGATCAGGCATAGCATTATGACCAGCTTCCTAATATTGTGTTGGTCCCCCTGAAGGTGTGCTGCGGTATCTGCACCAAGATGTTAGCAGCAGATCCTTCAAGTCCTGTAAGTTGCGCGGTTGAGCCTCCATGGATCGGACTTGTTTGTTCAGCAAATCCCACAGATGCTCGATTGGATTGAGATCTGGGGGATTTGGAGGCCAAGTCAACACCTCAAACTCGTTGTTGTGCTCCTCAAACCATTCCTGAACCATTTTTGCTTTGTGTCAGGAGCATTATCCTGCTGAAAGAGGTCACATCCACCAGGGAATACCCTTTCCATTAAAGAGTGTACATGATCTGCAACAATGCTTAGGTAGGTGGTACGTGTCAAAGTAACATCCACATGGATGGCAGGACCCAAGGTTTCCCAGCAGAACATCCACCAACTCCCTGGCTTGCCTACTTCCCATAGTGCATCCTGGTGCCATGTGTTCCCCAGGTAAATGAGGCACATGCACCCGGCCATCCACGTGATGTGAAAGAAAACGTGATTCATCAGACCAGGCCACCTTCTTCCATTGCTCCGTGGTCCAGTTCTGATGCTCACTGTTGGCTCTTTCGGAGGTGGACAGGGGTCAGCATGGGCACCCTGACTGGTCTGCAGCTATGCAGCTCCATACACAACAAACTGATGCACTGTGTATTCTGACACCTTTCTATCAGAACCAGCATTAACTTCTTGAGCAGTTTGAGCTACAGTAGCTCCTCTGTTGGATCAGACCACACGGGCCAGCCTTCGCTCCCCACATGCATCAATGAGCCTCGGCCACTCATGACCCTGTCGCCGGTTCACTACTGTTCCTTCCTTGGAGCACTTTTGATAGATACTGACCACTGTAGACCAGGAACACCCCACAAGAGCTGCAGTTTTGGAGATGCTCTGACCCAGTCGTCTAGTCATCACAATCTGGCCCTTGTCTCACTCAAATCCTTACCAATCCATATATATCCCACCCACTAACAGGTGCCGTGATGAAGAGATAATCAGTGTTATTTACTTCACCTCTCAGTGATCATAATGTTATGCCTGATCAGTGTGTTTTTTTTTCTGCCCTTGTAATGTTTAAACTAAATGTCATAACTGGATCTTCAGGTGAAAACTTGACATATGCAGGACTTCTCCAATCATTTAGTCCGCTTAAACCCCACCTCTGCAAGCTTGCGTTTATCTGCCTCCATAGGTGCAATTCCCTTTAAAATCCAATAGCATCCCTTAATTTTTCCTTTTTAAATAGTCCATTACACATTTATATATACATCACAAAGAAAACATGTTGCTGATTCTGTTTCATCGCAATATTAAATCCCTGATTCATGCAATTTTGCCATTTTTATATAAACATTAAAAAAAAGACAAAATATGCAATTAAAATATTAATTTTGTAATTAAATAAGTTAATTTAGTTTCACTGAATATCAAATCAACATATTGTTTTGTATAAATTTTATGTATCTGCTTTGCATATAAAATAATGATGTCGCTGTATGACTTTAATTGGTGGATAGTCTGGAAGATCAACACCTCTGATATGGTGTACACACATTTAATGTGTTTAGTTTTATCTATATATAATGAAATATACCTGTTTATCAAAACTTTATAATAGGTCTTACAACAAAAACATGAGAAATGTGGCTCTAATGGTTTTTAATTATTAACATGACATCAAAAGGTCCATGAAATGTGCCATTTATTTAAACTAAACTAAACTCAAATGATAGAGGCTTAATTAATTGGCTTGTTTATTATCATTCTGGCAACTGTGGTGGCCAGTCTGCAGTGTCCTAAATTGTTTCTGATGTCTTCTTAAAGGATTAGTTCACTTTCAAATTAAAATTTCCTGATAATTTACTCACCCCCATGTCATCCAAGATGTTCATGTCTTTCTTTCTTCAGTCGAAAAGAAATGAAGGTTTTTAATGAAAACATTCCAGGATTATTCTCCTTATAGTGGACTTCAATGGAGCCCAAACGGTTGAAGGTCAAAATTACAGTTTCAGTGCAGGGCTTTAAACAATACCAGACGAGGAATAAGGGTCTTATCTAGCAAAACGATTGGTCATTTTCTAAAAAAATAATAATATATATGTTTTAACAATAAATGCTCATCTTGAACTAGCTCTCTTCTTCTTCTTCTCTATTAGAATTCCAGCAGTGTAGACGCTGCTAAGTGTATTACTGCCCTCCTCAGGTCAAAGTTTGAACTAAATGTTATATACTTGCACTAGCATATTGTATATGACAATTTAGTTCAAACTTTGACCTGTGTAATTTTGACCTTCATCCGTTTGGGCTCCAGTGAAGTCCACTTTAAGGAGAATAATCCTGGAATGTTTTCCTCAAAACCTTCGTTCTTTTCGACTGAAGAAAGAAAGACATGAACATCTTGGATGACATGGGGGTGAGTAAATTATCAGGAAATTTTAATTTGAAAGTGAACTAATCCTTTAAAGAAAGCTCTCAGAAGTTCCGGCAGTCTTCAGAAGATAATCTTTATTGCCAGGCAACAAAGTGAGATACCAGCTCCACATCTGATCTATACAGCGCGAAACAGCATGTTTTAGGCCTATATGTGTTTCTTATCATTACAGATCCAATGATAGGGATTCCTCTAGCTATCTTTTTCTTTTAGCTCCACCTTTGTTCATGAATCCTCCTTATTTTTATTTATAATGGTGGCGGATCCCCAACCATTCTATTAAAAAAAAAAAAAAAACATTTTTAATAGTCCTTTTGGTGCTTCCACAGCTTGTTGTTGTTCTTTACACTGAATAAATTTCTGTTTGGTACTTTCTGAGCAGAAAACCCGGTGCTTTCCAGTGTTTTTCATAGAGGCTACAGGCTATTTTCTACAGGTAATTCGTCAGGTAATTTTCTACAGGTAATTTTCCCAGCACATCATAGTATCCAGTGGACCAAAATGTAGTTTCAACATGCATTTCAACAAAACATTTTCGTTTGCAATATTCCCACATAAAAGCGACGTCTGGATTTGCCGCCACCAGTGTTTAGTACGTGCATACGTCATCGTGGAATGTCAGCAGACACGCCCATCACTTCCATCTTAGCCATGTGGCTATGACCACAAACGACTGCACGACCGATCCGCTTGTTTATGTATCATAACAATATTGTGCATGCTCAGACCGAGAGCAAAATGTCGCAGTCCGTGTCCAGGTTTCAAGCAGAGGTGGCGGCCGTCATGGAGGTGTTACTGAAGGTGGCCGTCGTGGAGATTACGAAAGTTTTCGAAGGACGCGCACTGGAATCCCATGGCTGCACGGTCGACAGAGAAGCTCGGATCACAGAAGATCTCCCTGACATCAGGGCTCATATGGAAAGTGCATTGACTAATCTCTCGAACAAGATGGTTTGTAGCGTCGGTGTGCAAGTGGGAGAGACACTGCTGTCCAACCATCAGGGTATGTGTTTGTGTAAACAACAGCCACTTCTCTAGCTGTGCATGTAGCTTTACTTCCACATTTGTTGAATTCAACAGGAGTAAACCGGAAGAAGGCTCTATTGTATATGGCAAGCCATTTTAATATACATTGCTTAAAATAACTAGCGTTTTATGCTTAAAGTTACTAGTATATTGTGGCTCTTTTTCTATTTAATGTTAATTAAAGTCATGTACTGTTCATCTTCCTTTGCTATTAGTCTCTATTCCAGTGTTTAGTATTTAGTTAAAGGGATAGTTCATCCAAAAATTATCCCATGATTTATTCACCCTTAAGCCATCCTAGGTGAATATGCTTATCTTCTTTCAGACGAACACAATCGGAGATATATTTAAAAATATCCTTAGTCCTCCAAGGTTTATGATGGTTGTGAATGGCTGCCAAGATTTTGAAGACCAAAAAAAAAAAAAAAAAAATGCATACATCCATAAAAAAACAAAAAAAAAACAAAACCCATACTACTCCAGGGTGTTAAAGGTGCAATATGTCAGAATTTATGCAGTAAAATATCCTAAAACCACTAGGCCAGTGTTATATATTTTGTTCACTTGAGTACTTAAAATATCCCGAATGTTTCTGACTATTTGTAAATAGTGTGAGCCATCGTCTATCAATCGCGTCATACCCGTGTTACCCTCGGTTTCCGGTTTTATTTTGTAGAAACCATGAAACACCAAAGACGCTTTAATATATTTACATGTTTTAATAGACAAGCGAACAACTGTTTCGATATATTTATAGACAGAAAACTAATTGTTATATAGCTCAACACATTTAGTCTTATTGTTTAAATCTAATTTTCTTGATTTTTTTGCGAGTCTCATGCTTTACCATGCCTCAGAGAAAAACACTATTTTGTCAAGTAGATATCATAGCATAATCAGATGCAGCTTTATTGTTACTAACAGTAATACAGCATTTTCTCCATCATACAATACGTTTTAAAATTAATTGCATGCCATTTATCAGCACAAGCCATCCAGCATTTAATCTGATATTGTAAAATGGATCTATCTTACTGCAGTCTGTAACAGTGTCTCACAGCAGCCGGCGAGTGAACGCTCAGAGTAACGTTATAACATCATTTTCAACACACTCAAATGTATCTAATATGATAAACAGCGCTGCGTTACCTCATACTCATGACCGGAAAAGCGGAAGCAGCGCCGGCGACTGTGTCATAATAAAAGTCCCGCTGCTCGTGAGGCGTGTGTTGACCAATCGTTCCAGCTCCTCATTCAGCTCCACAACACTCGCTCCTGCTCTGCTTCATACTACAGTAACGTTAATAATCACATCCATGAACATGATTTCTTCCCGAGTCCAATCCCGATTATTTCCACTGGCTGTGATGTGAAGACCACATGTCCCAAGATTCCACGCTCAAACTTGGCATTAAGCTATGCCCTTGTTTTGAATAGGCCTCTAGCGACCTCTAGCGGACAGAAAATATCACATATTGCATCTTTAATAAAGGTCTTCTGAAGTGAATCGATGTGTTTGCTATTTATACTCTTAATATAGTAAAATAACGAGCTTCCGGCAGCCATACGCTTTTAACGTACGTCCAAAAAGCATTAAGTTCAGTAATGCAGTTACACAATGTCATGACGCTGTACACTATGTCGTACGCTATAACGCTTAGTACGTCATGTCATTGTGTGTCATTGAGCTTTTTGGACCTACGTCGAATGCGTATGGCTGTCATGCCGGAAGCTTGTTATTTTACTTCATAAAGTTTTAAATAAGGATATTTGTCTAACACAAATGCATCGATTTGTTTCAGAAGGCCTTTGTTAACCTCCTGGAGTCATATACATTTTTTTTTTTTTTTTCATGGATGGATGATTTTTTTTTTTTTTTTTGTCTTCAAAATTTTGGCAGCCGTTCACAACCATTATAAACCTTGGATGTCTAAGGATATTCTTTAAATATATCTCTGATTGTGATCATCTGAAAGAAGATATTCATATACATCCCTTTAAATTTTACTAGGCTTGTACTAGAACCTAATTACTAATAGTGGTTTACACCACAACTTAACCAACTGTACTTGAACTGTACATGATACATTTTCAGTAATATTTCTAGTGATATGCTTAATATTAGCAACATATGGCTATAAAGAGAGAGTAAATGCATTTTGATTTGTCATAGTGTTAATTCAAGCCAAACATATCTCTCTTGCAGTTTTCCTATGTAGCCCTGGAAATGGTGAAATCAATAAATAAGTACTACTATCTAATGAATAGTACTGAAAAGGTAATATTTATTATTGAATTGGTTAAAAAATTACAAGTAAAAAACAAATAAATACTAGTTGGTTTTAAAGATTAAATGTTAAAATGGTTTGCCATACTTTGAAGAGTTGTTGCAGCAGTAGTGTTGACTATTTCAGGGTTGAAGTCCGCCTTTGCAGTTGTTTGAGTTTTGCAGAACATTGGTTGGTTTTCATGCAAGCAGTGCAGTTTGTTTTGCATTTGACTTGTCATAAAATAAGAACAAATAATCAGAATGTGACATGTTTGATCAAAATATTTTATGAATGCTGGTTCTTTCAAACTTAAAAGTTTAAATGAGTTTCAAAAGGACAATGTGCTCATAAAATCCCAAATAATGTGCTTTAAGAAAACCAGCAGCACTGTAATTGACACAGACTGGGTTTCTCATGTTTCTAAACTGTGATATTGTATTCTCTCCCACCCTAAACCCCATTCAGATCTGTGTGCGTCCACTGAGAGAGACGGGATTTATCTGCAGGAATCCCAAGGAGAGGAGGGGCTTTCTCCCTCTGAAAGTCTCTGCAAGGAGTCTCCAGAAGCAGTGGATTTACAATGCATGGTTGACCTTCCATGCACAATCTTCAAAGAAACTGTAGGTGGCGCTGTATTTTAACTTTCTCTACTTAGAGTTCTATCAACTAGATATTTTAATGAAATAATGTTCATTAGGCATTTTAAAGATCTTTTTTTAATAAGTGTTTTTTTTTTACATTAAAGTAGATACAAACCTCTTTGTTATTTGTTTCAGTCTCAGTCCACATTCACACTAGTGTTTTGGGAACACAATTAAATTTAATATTATTGTTATTTTTAACTTCATTTTAAAAATGAAGTCAGAAGTATAGTACTGTTGTAAATTGCAATTGTACCGTGAAGTAAATGGATTTTTTTTTTTTTTACACCAAGTTACTCTAGTAATATGTATGGGTTAGACTTTATTTTAAGGTGATGTAGTTACATCAAATAAGTACTGAGTATTATTAATTAACTACATGTACTTACTAAAGAGTTACAGTTAGGTGTATGGTTTGGTTTAGGGTTAGTAACTAATATGCATAATTTACTGTTATGACTATACTAAGTAAATGTAGTAAAGTGTAACTACGTCACGTAAAATAAAGTGTTACCTATTAATGTGTTATAAAAATTATAAATAAAGTTATATATATGTAGTCACTTTCAAAGTTCAAGCTATTTAACAATTCAAATCCTATGTTGCAATTATCTTGCAACCTCATTTATTTATTTTCATTTTATATCAGGTACTGTATAATTAATTATTAGCTTTTTACCCCTGCAGTTCCCTGACTAACCCTCATTTGGGAAACCCTAGAGAACAAATGGATATTAATACAGGGTTCCCACACATTTTCCATTTCAAAATTCCATACTTTTCCAGACTCAAATTTCCAAACCTCTCTGTAGATTTTTCAGACCATATTCAACACAAATGCTTCATACAGCATTATTTTCAGCTTTATATTTGGTATATAATAGTCATCTGTAAATATTATTTTCTGAGGGGTTTATTCATTGATTTTCTCAACGTGACAACAGATAAAAATAAATATATGCACAAGTACAAAGGAATTTGTGTGCTTACGCTTTACAATTTCTAATTTTATATATACTATAACCTGTTTCCTTTGTGCGTCACTGCCATCTTACTATGAAGAAAACGAGAGCATGGATGCACATGAATTTATAGAGATCTTTTTGCTCAAAATTTGGCTTTCCTCAGGAGTAGTACCTCTAATATCAAGGCCTAATGTCCAATTTAATGCATCCTCTGTGGCAGCGGAGAAACCATGACACGAAATGGGCTGATGGCACAATACGGCTGTGTGCATTGTACTATTTGCTTAGTTCAAGGGTCTATAAAAAAGACTGGTACTGTAAAAAAAGTGTTCAAAATTTGTCTTTAGTCAGGGCAGTCATATTTCTAGGCCTTAGGCTTGCTTTAATGCATGTACCAAAAAATCATACCGCAAAATGGGAAATGGGCACAATAGCTGATATCCTATGTGTGACCCTGGACCACAAAACCAGTCATAAGTCACATGGGTATATTTGTAGCAACAGCCAACAATACATTGAATGGGTCAAAGTGATCGATTTTTCTTTTATGACCAAAATCAAGTAAATATTAAGTAAATCACATTAAGTCTATTAAGTAAAGATCATGTTACATGAAGATATTTTGTAAATTTCCTACTGTAAATATATCAAAAATGTATTTTTGTGAGTGGATATGCATTGCTAAGGACTTAATTTGGACAACTTAAAGGCGATTTTCTCAATATTTAAATTTTTTGCATCTCGACCAAATATTGTCCTTTCCAAACAAACCATACATCAATGGAAAACATATTTATTCAGCTTTAAGATGATGCATAATCTCAATTTCAAAAATTGGCCCTTATGGTTTTTTGGTTCAGGGCCACATATGTGTTTAATGGGTTCTCGTCCTTCTAGAAGCTCTGTAATATGGTGCTAATATTGTGAGAAGAAACCCAAAATGCTTATAACCTGCATTTTTGCATAATGAAAAAGTGCAACTTGAATTCATTCAGTCGTGTTTGACAATCACTTAACATCAAATTCTTAACACAAATTCTTAATTTTCTATTATAGAAAACTAAAAAAAGACAATAGTCTGGAAATGCAAATATTTTTCCATACTCTGCTTTACTCAAAACAAATTCCATACTTTTGCAAAACGGTGTAGGAACCCTGTTAATATGAATTTAAATGCAGAAGAAGAAATATGCTGCACCAAGAAAAACAATTCTAACAATTTCTTTTTCTGTAACAATTCTATTTCTTTCCCTTATTGACCAAGTCATATATTCATATATTTATATATATATAATAATAATAATTAGGGCTGTCAAAATAACGCGTTAATTTCAATTAATTAATCTGAGAAAAAATAACGTGTTAAAAAAATAATGCAGATTAATCCATTCCGTATTGACCTTTGAACCTGGAGCTCTTCTCGTGCGTGCAAGCTCTTTCAAAGTAAGCATCGTCTTCACACGCTCTCTACCTCACATATAATAATCTAAATCAACTGACACAATGCTAAACGTTCGTAAGACCGAATCCATGTTTCACGAGGCGCATTCGGAGAATGTTTTTCCTGAATAACCGTTGGGTGTGAATAGTGCTCAAAAGAACGTCACCTCATCTTCTCTGACAGGCGCCCTGCACGTGCAGCTGACATAAACCACACTTTCAGTAAACAAAAAGACAATCCTATCCAGTGGTGAAGTGTTTTCTGTGTTGACAAATCTTTTACGATATCCTAATAACAGTCGTGATTCGCACGCAACGCATCAACGTCCGCTAATGTCTGATTCGCGACCTAATGACTCATTTGAACAGATTCATTTTAATGAATCATGACAACAACTGATCTGTCCACACGGTCTATAATGAATCATTTACTCGAACAACTCTGAAATGAGAACATAAGTGTGCTTACCCCATTTAGCAAGAGTGGTTAGTAAAATTAGCCTTAATAATCCACAATATTTTCAGGTTATTTAAATAACAAATGTGTAGTAAATTAGGCCTACCTATAAAATCAGTTAGTTTAGACTGGAGTGAGGTGAAACCAGAACAAAGCAAGTTGTTGTTAGCTGGTGTAATCAATTGTATATGGTAGAAAATTATATTATTAGTTAATATAACTTCTAAAAGCTACTTTTTAATACTTTTCAGGTTTAGCAAAAAAGCATCTTCTCTTACAAAGCTATAAAATCACTTTTTTTTTTTCTTTTTTTTTGCAAAGAGGGCAAGAAAGAATTACAGTGAGAGTGACGGGTACTTTATTGTCAGTATCGGGCTCGCAGATCACGTGGGTAGGGCACTTTTTACTGTTTGTGTGGATGATCATGTCCGAAGACCATTTTTGACCCAGGAATAACCCTGCATTGATTCATTTGAATTGAAATATTTAATACTTTCACAGCAAAAATTATGTATGTGATTAATTTAGATTAATTAGTCACAGAGTATGTAATTAATTAGATTAAAATTTTTAATCGATTGACAGCCCTAATATATATATATATATATGTATGTAATATATTGTTTACTGTTTTTCAGGGGATTGGTGTGGGGAGAGGAGACGGCATAATTCATGAAACCCCATGGACAGAAGACTTACAGAAACCAGAGACAATTCAGGAAAATGGTATAAAGAAACTAGATTCATAATCCTTTATATTTTACTGTACAAACCATACCAACTATCCTGAAATGCATAAGCTGAATATATAAAATGCATTTTTTTCTTTCTAATCTATCCAGAAATAAACTCTTGATTCTTAAAAAAAGTAAATGTTTTATTTACAAAAATATGAAACAAACTTAAACAGTTAATGTGAGATTACTAGAGGATGAAAACAAATTTCTCTCTTTTTTTTTTTGATGTCTTTTAGGTCTTCAAGGACTTGACGCTCTTGAGGAACCTTCTTCACACTCTATAGTAGATCCAGAGTCTCTCCCGTTCAGCTCTGTTCTAGATAACATTCCCAGCGTTGACCTTTCCACTGACAGTATAAACCAATGGGACCTCGGCCTTATGGAAGTAAGTTCTTCGCTGTCCGTTGAAAAGTCACCTCACACAGAGTCTCCTCAATCCAGCAAAACCCCAGCGGAGGCCACTGAACTCAGCCAGGCATCAGGTAACAGTGCTGCGAATGCAAAAAAGGTGCGTTTCCAGCTGAGCCAAACGCCTTTCGATTGCAAACTGTTACGGCCGTGTTCTGTGCAACTCGTGAACCTCCTGATGCTGTCAAGTGAGCAAAGGGCGAATGGATCCAGCAAAAAATGCTTCTCTACACCCAAAGATCTGCGAGCACATCAGCGCGTCCATACGGGACGTCGGCTGTGCTGCTTTAAAGAGTGCGGGAACGGCATTTGGCGCCTGCAGGGCGTCCTCTCGCACGGGCATGCTCATGTCTGCAAGATCTGCGGCAAGAAGTTCAAGCGCAAGAAGATCCTAAAGCGTCACGAGCGCTTTCATACGGGCGAGAAGCCGTATTCGTGCAGAAAGTGTAAAAAGACATTCGCTCTGCGGAAAAGCTTGCGAAGGCACGAGCGCTTCCACACGGGAGAGAGACCTCACGTCTGCCCGCACTGCAGGAAAGGCTTCCGTCTCAAAAACAATCTCAAGGCTCACCTGCGCTTTCACACCGGGGAAAAGCCCTTCGTTTGCAACCTGTGCTCGAAGGGTTTTAGGATCCTCAAGAACCTCGAGAAACACAGACTCGCTCACTCGGCGCCGGTTAGCTTTCGAACTCTTCAGTAGCGGAACAAACGTTTTGCGTGACCTAAACCAAACGCCAAATTTCTACCTCGCATCAGAACCACTGGATCCAGCCGGTAAATAAAGCAGGTTATGAGAACATTGAGGTGACTCGTTTTATGTGTTTCGCCTTGATATCATGTTGTAACTGTTTTTCTCATGCTGATTAGGATCGTTTGTGGACCGTTTTCTTGGTTTTTTGTTTGTTTTTGTAGTCTTTCCCTTGAGTGCTTCTGTACTAATCATATATATGCTTTGAAAAACAAGGTTTTTTGTTGCCGTTTCATGCCAATAAATGTAAAACGTCCAGGGCATTAGAGGGTTCAGTCATGCAGTCCAACACAGACTTGACTACTAATTGCTTGCTGTAAATACTAGTGTCATACTTATAGGATGCTTTTAAACTCTTTTATTTGTTTTAACATGCCTGTCTGGACTCATTCTAGAGGATTTTTGTGTGGTTGAACACTGGAGATATTTGGATGCTGCAGGGCTTTATATGTCCTTTTTAATCATTTTTAAAGCGACATACTTTAGAGTCCTGTTCACTACTTGTTTAGCACGCTTTGCTCACTTTAAGCTTAATTTTAAAAAGCTAAAAAGAAATGCCGTTAGTAACACTATTGCTCTCATTGTCTTTTACATGTACCTTCTTACATTTAATGTGATCTCTTTGTACGGACCAAGCATTTTTCTTTAAATATTTTTAATTTTTCAGATGGTTGCTTTTTGTAAAAATGCTTTTTTGTTTTATCTTTCTTTTAAAAAACAAACATCTGTGCTGTCAATCACATTATTTTAGTTTGAAATAAAAAAAAACGTAGTAACATTTGTAGTAAAATTTGAGTTTATAGCAAACAAAAGAAATGTTTTCAAACTGAGCTTTTGCTATACATAGTTTTTTAACCATTTCTCAGCCATTATGACAAAGCTATAAAGTTTCTTTTTGAATAAACGATAACCTCATATATTTGTTTACTGTGCTGTTTTTTAAAGGGTCATGCATATATAATTTTCTTGCTGTTGGAGAATATATCTCAATGGGAAGATTAGTATGAACTGATCTCCAAGAGCTGCAGTCAATTGAGAAACTTTACTGAAGGCAAACTATTCCACATTCCAGTAACAGGTTTGAGCAATTCAATGTACAAACATGTCAGCGACAAATACTTTTGTAGGACCTCTTTACACACTTTGTGGCAAATGCATTTCAGCCTTCATTCAAAATAACCTTGCACTACAACTGATCTATATTGGGGTTTCCTAAACTGAGGTTTCTGGGAGGACTGTATGGGGTTTGGGAGTTGTTGAAAAGCTAATACTAAATCATTACAATATTTAAAATAAAAGCATTAAAATGAAACTTACTTAAAAAAAATTAAATATTTGTTTACTTGCATATCATGTTAGCATTAACCAACATCAGAGAACCATGTTAAATGATTGACATGTTAAAGGTGTAATATTGACATAGTGGTTGAAATGGATACTGCAGTCCAAATTCAAAATATTGGAGAGTTATTTAATTGAGTTTTAATGTGCTCTCAATCATAGAGATTTTAGATGGATGCCATCTGTGATCTCTGACCCAGTTTGTTTGCTGCAATACAGTGTTTTCTGCCAACCTGGGGTGTCTCACTAGGAGTATGAGGTCTCTGCGTTACAAAAGTGGGCGCTTTTGTATTTGTGGGTGTTTATATATCATGCAATGAAAATGATCCCTTTCACCCGACCCCACCCCTAAACACTCTGATGTGGGCAAATCAGGTAACGCTTTCAAAAACGCCGCTCTGTTTATGCCATCGCCCATCATTTTATTTCTGTCATTCATTATTCCATTAGACCGTCATTCATCTTCAGAACACAAATTAAGATATTTTTGTTTAAATCCGATGGTTCAGTGAGGCGTGCATTGACAGCAAGATAATTAACACTTTCAGATGCCCAGAAAGAAGTGATGGGCGGTTTCAAAACACTGCTTCATGAAGCTTTACGAATCTTTTGTTTTGAATCAGTGGTTTGGAGCGCCAAAGTCACATGATTTCAGTAAACGAGGCTTCATTGCGTCATCAGCGTTTTGAAATTTCAAAAATTCACGTGACTTTGGCAGTTTGATACGCGATCCGAACCACTGATTCGAAACAAAAGATTCGTAAAGCTTCATGAAGCAGTGATTTAAAATCGTCTATTAGGGATGGGCATTTGAGTAAATTTTCTTTGTTAAAATCAACTATCAACTATCAATTAACATTTTTATAATAAAGTCAATTATTTAACTTTTATAATTCTTTAACTTTTATTTTATAATTGCTTCAAGACTCACACTACGCAACGCAACCTGTATTAGATAAAAAAAAAAAATGCATTAGTTTAATCGATAACAAATTAATGTGATTGACGAAATTCTTAATGATCAATCGTCGATTAATCATGCACATCCCTATCGTTTATCACTAGATATTGTTGAATAAAGTCATTATTTTGTTTTTTTGCCACACAAAAAGTATTCTCGTCACTTCATAACATTAAGGTTGACCCACTGTAGTCACATGAACTGTTTTAAATATGTCTTTAGTAGCTTTCTGGGCAAGTGTTAATTATCTTGCTGGCAATAGAGGCCTCACTGAGCCATTGGATTTTATCAAAAATATCTTAATTTGTGTTCTGAAGATGAACGAAGGTCTGTGGAATGACATGAGGGTGAGTAATGACAATTCTAATTTTTGGCTGAACCCTTTAAAGCTTGAGAGACTTGCAACTGAAAAGAGCACTTTTACATATATTTTTTAGATTGAAAATACTGAACTAAATTGGCTCCATACTTGCATTTTCTAGTTGCAGTTACAGAGCAAAGCAGTTTTTGTAATGCACTGACCATCTTAATGTCACATTAAAAATAAAAAAATGGTTGTTTGCAATGAATTCAGAAACTTAGTCCATTTAGGTTGCCTTTTATTAATACTTGAGTAATTTCTGTAACACAATCTAAAAAAAAAAGTTGGCAAAACCCCATAACTAAGGCAAAAAGATTTTACACGAGAGCACTTGTGAACACTGATCTAAGACACTGTCAGCACATGAGAAAACAAAATAGAATAGAATTTCAGACAGATTGCATTACTGTTTGAGGTCCACTAATACGCTTAAATTTGTCATCAATCAAAATTACTGCATTTGAAAATAATACAATGGATCAGATTTGTCTCACTTGGACACATTAGCTAGTAACATACAAAAACAAACAAACACTGGACCGAAACTGAGTGGAAACAATACAAGATCAAAAAACAAAACCCCACAATATTCACTGTGTTTCAATGGGGAAAATAAAAGTCAAAATGTGATGTTTGTAGTATATTCATCAATAGTTGTAACAGACATAATTTGTCCTCAGAGTGTTTTTTCTACCGCTTTTTTCATGCCTTCGATATTTACACCAAAAACACTGTACCTTCACTAGTAGTTCCAGTAAAATTCTGTTGTGTTATTATAAAATACATGTCCAGGCATGCAAAGACCCAGAAACAGGGGGATTTCGTTTATTTGACAGCGGCTGAGTTCTGGCTCTTGATTGAACACCAGGCCATGAAAATATCCCTGTTAAGAAAGTAAAAAATAGGGACAGTTAGTAAATGGAATCGGACTGTATGTAAAACACCTAACAAAACAAAAAGTTTACACATGCACATTCACAGAAAAAAACAAACCTGCAGTGTGTGGCCACACATTCATTGCTGCAATACTCCTTATCCCAGTCTCGACTCTCCACAGCCGGGTTTGTACATCCAGCACGGACACAGAGATTCGCAGAAGAAGCAGAAGAGGAGACAGCAGGAGCAACACTTACCTCCATCTCCATCTGAAAAAGCAGGATAAAACATCTCTGAATAACTTTGCTGTGTGCTTGACTAGTGTTTGATCTCTTAAGGCCCAGATATAAATCACAGCGCATTTCTTTTTGTTCTTTGCTTAGTGGTAAAAAGAAGTTTTAAAAATACCAGTATAATGGCAGTGAATGTAGATGAATATGTAAAACTTCCTCTCAACAACAAAATATACAACAAAAATGACAGCGGAGAGAAAACAGCAGTTAAGAAAGCATCTAATCGTAGCGATGTGGATATTTGCTCGAGCTGAAGGGGTTGGATTCTGGAATCCACTGCTGCTTGGGTTGCAAAGGGGTGGAAAGTTTCCGGAAACTTTCCACGGGAACTTAACCTAGGGAATTTTGGAAATATTCCAATTTGGAAACTTAACAGGAATTTCCGGGAATTAGAAATTTTGGGAAATTTATATAAATGTATAATATTTATATAAAATGTATCATATACAAACATAAATATAAAGATTTTGTTTGGTCTTAACATGATTTTTTATTTATTTATTTTTTTACATTCAATTCTAATTTAGTAAATATGTAAAATAAATATTTTTATTGCAGCAATTGTTATGTCTTTATTTCAGAGTCACATGATCCTTCAGAAATCATTCTAATATGCTGATTTGATACTCAGTTATTATCAATGTTGGAAAAGTTGTGTTGGTTAATATTTTTTTGGAACCTGCGATACTTTTTTCAGGATTCATTGATGAATAAAACGTTAAAAAGAACAGCATTTATTCAAAATAGAAATCTTTTCTAACAATATCACTTTTTTTAATCAATTTCACACATCCTTGCTGAATAAAAGTATTACATTCTTAAAAAAAAAAAAAAAAAACATATACTGACTGGTAATGTATATTGTTACAAAATATTTCTATTTGAAATAAATGCTATTGATAATTGAGTATCAAATCATCATATCAGAATGATTTCTGAAGGATCATGTGACACTGAAGACTGGAGGAATGATGCTGAAAATTCAGCTTTGCATCACAGATTATTATAATTTTATGTATATTAAAATAGAAAACCATTATTTTAAATTGTAGTTATATTTCACAATTTTACAGTTTTTTTCTGTATTTTTGATCAAATGTGGATGTTATGGGCTGGGGGAATGCACAGTGCATGCAGGGGGTGTGGCCTCAATAGCCCTTCACTAAGTAAAGTGCTGTGTGAATGTCAGGTAAAAAATTCAACTGGAATTGCATTAAATCTGGTTGTTTTAACCAAAATTATGCTGCAAGATGTTTTTTTCAACTACATTTATGTACCCTGTTATAGGCTAACCTGCAATAACTTGCAAATTCCCTATTTATTCCCATTAATTCCCATATATTCCCGTTAATTCCCATGGAAAATTTCCAGCTTTGAAAATTAATGGAATTTTGCAACCCTAACTGCTGCTTCAATGTATATGTAATGAGTTCATATTTATTTTTCAAAATATTAAATGATTTTAATGACTTCTTCAGCTTATGAGATTTACTTAGAGAGAGAGCACATTCCAGTAAACAGAGTATGTTGTTGAGAGAGGCACCCAACATATATTTACTCTTCTAGCTGTTCAAGACAACCGAGGTCACTGGGGGATTAATGTATCCAAACAGTCGCTCACCTGTCTAATAAAACACATAATATATTAAAGCGTCTTTACTGTTGCCATAGTTTCTACATAATAAAATGAGAAATCGAGGGTAACACGGGTATGATGTCGTTGATTGGCGACGCATGGACATGGTCCTTTTTAAAATTGCGTATTTCTCTGGATTTAAACATTCTTGGAAACATTTGGGAGTACACAAGTTAATAAGAAATATAATGCTTTTCTAGTGGTTTTTGGATATTTTAATGTAAAGATCTTACATATTGTGCCTTTAAAGCATTTTCTGTACTTCTCATCTTCCAACACTATAGAATAATGATGAATATTGTCTAACTTACTGTGTGAAAAGTACAACTTTTCAGTATCCTGTTTAGAGTTAGAGCTCAGCCAACTTCAACCTTGAAGAAACTGTGTGTGTGCTGGTATTCTTGGTGCAGATCAGCATCAGATCAGATCCGTAGCAGCTTGAGTTTGATGCTCAGCCCTTTTTGTTTGAACCGCGAGAGGCGTCTACTCCCACCTGAGCTTGCGCTACTCCTGCGTCATATGCAGGAACTCGACTCTCTCTTGAATGCATGGACGGACGTTACCGGAAGCTAGTGATTATAGTCTAAAAAGTTATAAATATGGATTTTTTTTTTTTATTTAGAAAAATGCATCTCTTCACATCAGAAGACCTTTATTAACCCCCTGAATTATTTTAAGATGGATGGATGTGCTTTTTTGAGCTTCAAAATCTCGGTTAAAAATTCACTCCCATTATAAAGCTTGGAAGACCCAGAATATTTTTTAATTTAACTCTGATTGTGCTTGACTGAAAGAAGAAAGTCATATACACCTAGGATGGCTTGCGGGTGAGTAAATTATGGGATAATTCTCCCATTTTCTGGGAGAACTGCCTCTTTATATATCTGACTATATCCTATATGTTTACATTGTCCTTGTCAATGTTGTAATAACTTTTGCATAACCCTAGCAACTAACCCTATACTAAACCCTAATCCTGTTCCTAACTAGTTAAATACAAGTTTATAATATTACTTGGTACTTAATTGTATAATTACACTGTAACAAAGACACCTTAAAATAAATTGTAACCACAGCAGCCGTTTATGTTAATTATGGAAAAAACAAACCTCTTCGGGTTCCTCCGTCAAAGCCTCATCCGTCCCAGTGACCAACTCCTCTTTGGGCTCCTCAACTTTCACCTCAACAGGGGCGGGATGTGCTGAGGCTGAGATGGAGGATGAGGAAATAACAGGATTGGCACTTGTTGCTGTAGTAACAATAATTGGTGTGGACAGGTCAGAGTGTATAGAAGCGGGCACAATCTTTATCTGAAGAGGCGGTGGAGGCGTAGCCGTGACAGCCACGGCACTTCCTGCCCCTCCACGGGGCTTGGCCTGAAGCGGAGGCGGGGCTTGGGTTTGTACCATCTGCTGCAGACGTGGCGGAGGTGGGGTGCCCTGCATCTGCTGCAGTGGTGGAGGCTGTCGCCCCGCAGAAGCCGGCTGCACGGCTCGTAGTCCGGCCGGAATCACCGTCACCATGGATGTGGGGATCTGGTGGAGCTGAGCTCCTCCCTGCAGCATCTGCTTTGAGATGATGATTTTCGTGACGGTGGGTGTCGGGGTGGGGTTAGGGGTCGGGGGCTGGCCGATGGCCAGGGGTAGAGAACCCGTGCGGGAACGTGTGGTGACTTGAGGCAGGTCGAGGATAATGTTGGATGCGCAGATGTTGGTGATGGTGTTCTGCTCAGGGATGGGGGTCAGGCGTGGACGGGCAGGGGCAGCAGGAGCGGTGGCGACGGGTGCAGGACAGGGAACGAAGGGAGGGGTGGGAGGAGCACTATCCTCCACCTCAGTAGATGGCTGGATGAGGAAAAAAAAAAAAAAAAAGAAAAAAAAAAAAAAAAAAGGAAGAAAGTTGAGAAAGCATGTAATAATTAAAAAAAAATATTCTCAAAGGAGAAACTAGAAAATTACTCACTTTTGAGAGTTGATTTGCTCGGTAAGCTGCTAAAGCTTTCAGATACTCTTTCTTAGCTGCCTCTGTTTTCCTCTTGTAAACCTGCAAAAGGTCATAAAAATTCAAAATTACGCAAAATGCATGTGTAATAAGGGCGGAAATGCTAAATTTATCATTTATGGATCTAGTTCCTTAACAGTTTGAGTAATTATTTTAATATTTCTAAAGAATATTTGTAAAAATGAAATGCAATTCCAGTGTCAAATTATGAAATGTTATGAATTCAAAACTTTTTAATGACTTTTCAGTCCGTTTAAACTGCAAATTCAATAATTGGCCTTAAGTATATATAAGCCTGTGGTGTGAATTTGGGGTGGGGTAATCTGAAAACAGTTGTGCTACTTAATATTTTTTTAATATTCTGAACATGTAGAAACCGCAATACTTTTTTCATTGTTTAATGAATAGAAACTTCAAAAGAACAGAATGTACACGCTGTGTATATAAATAGAAAACTTGTGTTACATTTAAGGGTTAATCCACCTAAAAATGAAATTTCTGTCACCCTCATGTCATCCCAAACCCGTAAGACCTTCATTCATCTTCAGAACACAAATTAAGATATCTTGATGAAATCCAAGAGTTTCTGAAGCACACTTAGACAGCAATATCATTGCACCTTTTGAAGTTCAGAAAAGTATTAAAGGTGCCATAGAACACGTTTTCAAAAGATGTAATATAAGTCTAAGGTGTCCCCTGAATGTGTCTGTGAAGTTTCAGCTCAAAATACCCCATAGATTTTTTTTAAATTCATTTTTTTAACTGCCTATTTTGGGGCATAATTAGAAATGCGGTGATTCAGGCTGCGGCCCCTTTAAATTCTCGTGCTCCCTGCCCCGGGCTCGCACTTGTCTTAAACAGCATAAAGTTCACACAGCTAATATAACCCTCAAAATGGATCTTTACAAAGTGTTCGTCATGCAGCATGTCTAATCGTGTAAATATAGTATTTATTTGGATGTTTACATTTGATTCTGAATGATTTTGAGGCTGTGATCTGTGGCTAACAGCTAATGCTACACTGTTGGAGAGATTTATAAAGAATGAAGTTGTGTTTATGAATTATACAGACTGCAAGTGTTTAATAATGAAAATAATGACGGCTCTTGTCTCCGTGAATACAGTAATAAACGATGGTAACTTTAACCACATTTAACAGTACATTAGCAACATGCTAACGAAACATTTAGAAAGACAATTTACAAATATCACTAAAAATATCATGATATCATGGATCATGTCAGTTATTATTGCTCCATCTACCATTTTTCGCTGTTGTCCTTGCTTGCTTACCTAGTCTGATGATTCAGCTGTGCACATCCAGACGTTAATATTGGCTGCCCTTGTTTAATGCCTTTCATAATGTTGGGAACATGGGCTGGCATATGCAAATATTGGGGCGTACATATTAATGATCCCGACTGTTACGTAACAGTCGGTGTTATGTTGAGATTCGCCTGTTCTTCGGAGGTCTTTTAAACAAATGAGATTTATATAAGAAGGAGGAAACAATGGCGTTTGAGACTCACTGTATGTCATTTCCATACTGAACTTTTGTTATTCAACTATGCCAAGATAAATTCAATTTTCCATTCTACGGCACCTTTAAAAACATCGTTAAAATAGTCCATGTGACTGCAGTGGTTCAACCTTAATGTTATGAAGCGACAAGAATACTTTTTGTGTGCAAAAACAAAACAAAAATAACTTTATTGAACAATTTGAACTCGTTATACACAGGTGACGTAGTGAACGCAGTTCAATGCTTCCATGTTTACATCCGAACACCGGCTCAGTATTGGTTGACGCCGTTCACGCGGTTTACTACATCAACACCGTATGACAACTGTTCAAATCGTTCAAATAAAGTTTTTTTTGTTTTGTTTTTGCGCACAAATAGTATTCTCATCGCTTCATGAGGTTGAATCACTGTAGTCATGTTGACCTTATTATCTTTCTGGACCTCAAAAGTTGCATTGATGTTGCTGCCTATGTGTGTTTCAGAAACTCTCGGATTTCATAAAAAAAAAAAAAACGTAATTTGTGTTGCGAAGAGGAACGAAGGTCTTACCGGTTTGGAACGACATGAAGGTGAGTAATTAATGACAAATTTAATTTTTGGGTGAAACAACCCTTTAAACATATCTTTACTGTCAAGTTTGATGATTGTAATGCATCTTTGTTGAATAAAAGTATAAATTTCTTTAATAAAAAAAATAAAAAAACTTTACTAAATCTTTGATTAGTAGTGCATATTTGAATTGCATTGCACTTTTTGCAAACACTGTCAGCCTTTAAAGAACTATACTCCACCTGTTTTTGCTCTTCTCCGAGGCTGTCCCACATGGACGCCACTATCTTGGACACCTCTCCGAATGTGGCATTGGGGTTCTGGCCTTTAATGGCTGCCTGGGTGTCTCTGAAGAACAGAGCATAGGCTGACACTGGCTTCTGTGGTTCATTGGGATCTTTTTTCTTCTTTCCCTTTTTGCCTCCGAGTGTTGCTCCCGTGTCCACTGTGTTCACGGGCACCATGGCCGGCTTACCGCCCACCCTCCTCACCACAGCTGGAGGAGCAGAAGAGTGCTGTGTGGAGCCCGTCAAGTTGGGGATGTGCGGTATGATCGTGGCAGAGGCCGAGAAGGAGTCTACCAGCATGGTTTTCTGCAAAGGAAATGGGAATAGGTTGCAAGATGGAAAAAGAAAGATAATGTGCCACAAATCAAGCTCATAACTGAAAAACTCACTTGTCTGAAGTCCTCCATGTCTTCATCCTGCAATGATCCAGCAGGAGATGGTGTGGTTGACAGCTGTTGGTCAGGTGACTTGGCTCCACCACCAAGGCTGAGCCCTAACTGAGCACTTAGATCTGAATGGTCTATGGTGGTGAGCTGATTGTGTCCTAATAGACTGTGGTTCATGTCGTTTATTGGAACATCGATAGTCATGGATGGGGAGCTATTAAAATGGGAGCCAACAGAATGTCCAAGATCCTATAAAAAAATTAAAAAACTCATTATCCGATGTGCCAATCTACACTTTACTCAAGATCTTATTACATAACAGCAATTCTCACAAGCTGAAAGCATGAAAATAAATAATCACTGACAAAAGCTTACCACACCCAGAGTTGAGCTCAGTAGTGCACTTCCCCCCGGCTGGCTAATCACACCCAAACTCAGGTGCTCTATGCCCTGAGAAGATGGATTCATGAAAGCAGAGGCAAAAGAGGGATCATTCCCCCCTACTACAGTATTACTGGCAAGACTATTTCCAACTCCAGAACCCCTTGAGCTCTCAGCCTGTTCAGCCAGCTCTCCGAAATGGGCCTCCACATCCTCTATGGTGAGCGCGGAATCTGGATCCAAGGAGATTGGGATTTCAAACTCTTCATCACCCAAACAGGGTGTATGGAATGTTTTCTACAATCAAAAATAAATGCATAAATAAACAAAATGACATGAAACTTAAAAAAAAAAAAGTCACACTCAGGGTCTTTGGGGTCTCCAGAGACCCCGAGCAACAAAATGTAATTTTGTAACAAAATAATTGTTTTAAAAAATAAATAAATGTAATTTTACTCTGTTTGTTAATGTTTTTTACTTCACATATGTGCAGTTTTTGGAGGATTTATCATATCTTTTGAATATAAATAAATAAATAAATATTTTGTTGAGTAGGTTTTTATACAAAAACAGCTTTTTATGTAAAATTCACTTTATAAAAGACCCACATTTCTAACTTTCATTCATGGGGATAACACGGATAATTTGACATGGTTTAGTGTAAGATTTTTGCCCATCTTTTGAAAAATGCAAAGTAAAAAAATAAAAGTAAAAAAATTATCACTTTAACCAGTAGATGGCTGCAGAGCTCCACTATTTGCTATTTGACTGACTGAAAGACATCTTTTCACAAGTATTTTTCTTTTTTTTGGATTTAAATCTAAATATTATGAAATCACAATTATGACAATAAAATTGACTTTTTGTCAAAGTTTAACATTTTTTTGTACTGAAAAATTAAGTTTTTCAAAAATGTTGATTTTGAGGATGAATTCTGTCCATTTTCAAAGTGGGGTCTCATAATGTAACAATATTGAAAAACTTTTTTCAGTACAAAAAACATTAAACTTTGACAAAAAGTAAATTTTATTGTCATAATTGTGATTTCATAATATTTAGATATGAATCAAATTGAAAAATACTTGTGAAAAGATGTCTTTCAGTCAGTCAAATATCAAATAGTGGAGCTCTGCAGCCATCTACTGGTAAAAGTGATAATGTTTTTACTTTTAAAGTTGCATTTTCCAAAATATGGGCAAAAATCTTACCTAAACCATGTCAGATTATCAATGTTATTCCCATGAATGAAAGTTAGAAATGTGGGTCTTTTATAAAGTGAATTTTACATAAAAAGCTGTTTTTGTATAAAAACAAAAATAATTTATTTATATAAATTTAAAAAATATGATACATCATACAAAAACTGCCCAAATGTGGAGTAAAAACATTAATAAACAGAGTAAAATTACACTTGTTTTAAAAAAAAAACAAGTATTTTGTTACAAAGTTACATTTTGTTGCCTGGGGTGTGTGGAGACCCCAAAGACCCTGAGTGCACAAGAGTTAAGCTAATTGTGACCAAAAGTAGCAGCACCACCTCAAGAAAATGATGAGCAGGTCCACTGATGGTCAGGTATGACTCACTGGCACCTGCAAACTAATAAACAGAGATTAAAAGGTGTATTCTTCACCTGCAGACATCTTGATCAAAGGTACACTGCATGACATGCTGCCATTTTAAATAAAAATACCCGGTTTATATCAAACTAAAGATGTTTACTACACAAAGCAGTAATATTTACCTTGTTCACGGAATCATATCCATTATAAGACGAGTTTTCCATAAACTCAGAATCAACATGTTGACCAGTCCCGTCAGAGAGATCCGAGTAAAAATTCAGATCCATGAGGATAATATTAACACTGAATAAATAGATAAGTCTTTTGGGATTCTTGATATGAGAGAGGCGGTTGACCTTGTAACAAGCCAAGAGCAACAAATAAAAAAGTCAAAGAGCAAAGTCATCTAAGACAACAAAAATAAATGCTATTCACTAAAAGAAGAGAAGCAAGAAACACGACATCTTGTTCTCGGTTTTGTCCAGCATATGGTATGTGTCGCTCGGCTGAATAATGCCAGAAAACTTCATTACACGATCGCGGTGCAAGTATTACCTGATTTGTTAAAAAACGTTTATTATTAAGAGGCTTACCAACTGAGCCAGCTAGCAGCAGCTAATGCTAACGTGAGGTTTCATTCATATCACAGGCCTCGCGGAGAGAGACTTCTGCTGTTTGTTGTATGTAATATGCAACGTCTCATTAAATAACACTGTAAACTGTATATTCTTAATATATATATTCAAATGGAATGATCAAAATTTGTATTAGAGTTGCACTAGGAAAGACAGTTGCTGCCAGTGCTAAAAATGGACCGATTCAGTCGGTGCTCTGTTACGTTTGTCTGTTTGCATCCACAAGTCACATTAATCGCTCTCCGATCGTAGATTTATTCGTAGCAAATCATTTGAAACCTTGAAATACTTAACGCGATTCTCGTTGTCTCTAGTTGGTAATACACTTTACGTTTAAATAACTCTGTTTTGACCCTTCACTCCCTATTACTAATGCGATAACCACCACAAATGATCTTTCCAGAGCGCCGCTGATTGTCACACGGCGGTCTTTACTTTATTCAGCGAAGGTCAAGCTGGACCAATCACAGGCATTTATGATTGCAAGGGAAAAATCTTATTTAATCTTTTTTACATCATGAGCCCATTCTCACAAGTGTACTAATGTCTTCAAGAAGACAAAAAATTGTCTTGTTATAAGGTTGAATGCATCTCAAAAGAGAATATAAGGTCACATGTGCCCCCTAGAGGAAAATCACTTCATTTTTTACTTAAAGCTCCATAATAAGTGTTTATATTTGGACTATTTTCGACTGGTTCGGGTCGTACCGCTGCGGAGTAGCACAGTATCTAGGTCCGGTACAATGTTCTTCCACAAGACACATGCAGTTCCGTTTATTAAACGGTTAGTTCACCCAAAAATTAAATAATGTAATTACTCCACACCCGTAAGACCTTCTTTAATCTTCTGAACACAAATTAAGATCGTTTTGTTAAAACCCGGGGTCTCAGTGAGGCCTGCATATGGAGCAATGACATTTCCTCTCTCAAGATCCATAAATGTACTAAAACCATATTTAAATCAGTTCATGTGAGTACAATGGTTCAATATTAAAATTATAAAGCGATGAGAATATTTTTGGTGCAGCAAAAAAATAAAATAACGACTTATATAGTGATGGCCAATTTCAAAACACTGCTTCAGGAAGCTTCAGAGCATTATGAATCTTTTGTATCGAATCATGATTCGGATCGCGTGTCAAACCGCCAAACTACTGAAATCACGTGACTTTGGCGCTCCGAACCGCTGATTAGACACGCTGATTCATAACGCTCCGAAGCTTCCTGAAGCAGTGTTTTGAAATTGTCCATCACGATATAACTATTTTTTTTTGTGTGTTTTTGGCACACCAAAAATATTCTTGTCGCTTTATATTAACCACTGTACTCACATGAACTGATTTAAATATGTTTTTAGTACATTAATGGATCTTGAGAGAGGAAATATCATTGCTGGCTATGAAGGCCTCACGGAGCCATCGGATTTCAACTAAAATATCTTAATTTGTGTTTTGAAGATTAACGAAGGTCTTGCGGGTGTGGAACGACATGAGGGTGAGTAATAAATTACATTATTTTCATTTTTGGGTGAACTAACCCTTTTACAGCTAGAGCGCCAAAAATGAGCAGCTTTAACTCTTTCATAATATGCTTCGCATTGGTTAAACAGAAATTAAACTCGTACTTTTTAAATAATTAGTTTCTTTTTACTTTTTAAAGTGAATATATGGACGGATTTCTGCACCATTTTACTATTCTGGTTTGAGCGGTTTCCATTTTCTCTTAGAAAACATATCAAACAAAAAAAAAATTTTTGTAAATGTTTTAATTGGTAATTTCAGCTCTCTCCTGTGTCCTAACACTTGTTATTCTAGTCTTTTTTTAATATCCTGCCAAAAGTGACATTTTTAACAATGCACAAAAATGACCAAATAGGATATGATTAATTTAATCCTCAACTTAATACTTATAATTAGGCATATTACCTTTTTAAGTTAGAGAGCTCAAAAGGCACTACATAATAGCAATCTATTCGTCTCATAATACAGTAATACTGATCGCTCAGTTGTTCTAAAACGTAAAAAGCCACATTATATATGCAATTTTTAGGATGTGTGAGCTTTACCAAGACAAAAATTAATATACTGCTGGCAAATAACCCTGCTAAATTGTCAAACCTTACTTACCTCCAGCAGGTGTCAAGAAATGTTAATTTCTGTGATTTTTTTTTTGTCTCTTTCAATGTGTTACTTTCAATTTTACTTGAATTGCTATTCTAAATTTGTGATTTAAATATCAAATGATGTCAACTAAAGCTACAAGACAGCAAAATTGCTTGAAATTCATTAAAACAATCGTTAATGATTATACTTCAATGTGGAGAAATATCATAAAGTATGAGAGAGCGAGAATAAACTTGTTTTTCTACTCAGCATGTATTCCAGGCAGTCAATAAAAAGAGCCTTGAGTGGTCATCATTCAAATAAATAAACACTTGATGAAATGAATTCAACAGACATCAGTTTCCACTGTAGACTGCTATTCATATTTATATCACAGAGACAGTTGGAGTCAGTTATTGAAACGGGAATAAACGCATAATTTTTGCATCATTGCAGGCATAGGACCAACTCTACTTTGTACAATACAGCCATCATCTGTCTAACATTGTTTCAGTAACTAAACCTATACCCCAAATCCTACCCCGTCCCCACCCCCCCGACACACACGCACAAAAAATGATATACATCCAACAGAAACTCCATGTTCTTCACCAGACCGAGGCACCACGATGGCTCAGCTCAGTGCATGACAATGGATCCTCCAGCACACTGTTGAACAGTTCAGCCTGAGGGCGAGACGAACGGCTCCTTTCCCAGCCAATAAAGGACAAAAGGGGCTTACTGTGGGTATGTGAGACAAATTCATATTTCATCTGGAATTAAGCACAATGTGCTGAATGAGGTGAAAACAAAAAAACAAAAACCTGTATGTTTCCTCAATCTACGCAAAACAGTCAAGTACAAATCCAACCCAAGGAAAAAAAAAAAAAACCTGTTACTCCATATTTTAAGCAATAACATCAACAATAATTATAAAAATAATGAAGGCAGAATATAATAAAATAAAAGACTGTCATGATCTCGGTCTACTACATCTAACGTGAGATTTGGTCAATCCTCGGAGCTCGAGGAAGAGTCTGAATTTTTCGGTGCCATTATGACATCATCCAAAATGGCCTCTCTGTCTGAGCTATCATATCCACCTTGTGACAAACTGTCACCTCCGTCCATATCGAGAGCGCTTGGCTCCATCTTCACATCGTAGGCTGGAGTAAGGAAGTGGTGAGATGACGTGAGGTGACCGCCGTCTTCCAGCTCCTCGTCGTCCATCATGTACGCGCCATCGGAAACTAACGTCTCGCCTTCGCCGCCTCCGAGGAGAGGGTCATCCATCGGGATCGAAGGTGTGGAGAGGTAATGTCGATTCTTTTTGGGGATTGAAGCGTGGGGACTCAACAGTCTGTGGAATAAACTCTCAGGCAGGAAGCCCTGAGATTGTGGAGAAGGATCACGTTAATTTCTATAAAATTGACCACTGAGTGTGATTGGCCTAAAATACCCTATACAATGAGGGTGATAATCATAGACACTAACCGAATTGCGAACAGTCTCGGACCACTCCGGTGCTACAGCGTGGTCTGGATTCTCCTCCAGGTGCTCTCTCAGGTCCTGTAGTGCAGGCCCGTATATTCCACCAAACTGAAAAGCAGGGGAGTATAAATCATTGAGACCGACTGAACCGCAACAAATCCATCAAGAACAATAATTGTCCCAGACAAACCACATTTTAGGCTGGTGTACTTAAGTGCTTCATAGATTTTTTGCACTTTTCATGAATACCCAAACTATGTACACTACAGTTCAAAAGGTTATTATCAGTGTTGAAAATAGTTGTTGCTTAAAGGAATAGTTCTGTTGAACACAAAAGAATATATTTTGAAGAATATGGGTCCGTATTGACTTTCATAGTATGGAAAAAAAAATACTATGGAAGTCAATGGGGTCCATCAACTGTTTGGTTACAGACAATTCTTCAAAATATCTTTGTGTTCAACAAAGAAACTCATATAGGTTTGGAACAACTTGAGGGTGAGTAAATGATGACAGGATTTCCATTTTTGGGTGAACCATCCCTTTAATGTTTGAATTTTTTCTTTAAATAAAATTTAAAAAAGAACAGCACTTCGTTAAGTGTCGTTAAGACATTTATGCTGTGAAGGGCTGCCCTCGTCTAAAGATTCTAGTTGACTAATAGTCGTTCATTTAAACAATTAGTTGACTACTCATGTGTTTATGTTAATAAACCATATAAATAATAATAATAATGAGCTTTTAATCGCCTATATATAATACATAGCCTAATCCGCGCTCAAGCGTACAAATAAAGCTTGCATCAGCGTACCGGCAAACAGAAGACTGTCTGAACATTTTAATAATTTATTGATTTACAGTGTTTTGTGTTTTCGGCTGCACTCCCTTCATCTCCGCAGTGGTGGAGGGGACTTTATGCACGTTTCATATGGATTATGTTATTTGTTTTAGATTTAAATTTGGTTAAAAGGTGCAGTATGTAGAATTTATGTCCGCTAGAGGTCGCTAGAGGCCTATTCAAAAAGGCATAGCTTGATGACGGCAAGTTTGAGCACAGAATCTTGGGACATGTGGTCTTTACATCACAGCCAGTGGAAACAATCGGGATAGGACTCGAGAAGAAATCATGTTCATGGATGAGATTATTAACATTACTGTAGTATGAAGCAGAGCAGGAGTGAGTGTTGTGGAGCTGAACGAGTGTTGATAAATGGCATGCAATTAATTTTAAAACGTATTGTATGATGGAGAAAATGCAGGACAGGCGACTCCTCACACGTCCCGGAGCCTTGGTTAAAAATCACGATTTTCTAACGATTTACAAATAGTCGGAAACATTTGGGATATTGTAACTACTCAAGTGAACAAAATATATAACACTGGCCTAGTGGTCTTTGGATATTTTACTGCAAAAATCTTACATATTGCACCTTTAATTTAAAAGTAGATATTTCAAGCTTTCCATAGATATATTTCTCATGTCTGTGAGGCAAGTATGTGCAGAGTTTCGGTAAATTTTTGTGATGCCTCAAATTCACTTGAGACAGACGGCAGGAAGGGCATCCTGTTTGTTTTCTTGTTATTGTGAGTTTACATAAATAGAAGCAAACCATGATTTCGCCACTTCTTGTAGAGGTTTTTTTGTTCCTGTGACTAACTGACCAATTTTGGTCAACTAAGCCTCTTCCCGTC